>NW_020173218.1:0-347 GCF_003031525.2 Neophocaena asiaeorientalis asiaeorientalis
AGAAAACAATAGCAAAGATCAATAAAACCAAAAGCTGGTTCGAGAAGATAAACAACACTAATAAACCTTCAGCCAGACTCATCAAGAAAAAGAGGGAGAGGACTCAAATCAACAAAATTAGAAATGAAAAACGAGAAGTTACAACAGACCACAGAAATACAAAGTATCATAAGAGACTACTACAAGCCACTTCTATGCCAATAAAATGGACAACCTGGAAGAAATGGACAAAGACTTAGAAAGGTATAACCTTCCAAGACTGAACCAGGAAGAAATAGAAAATATGAACAGACCAATCACAAGTAATGAAATTAAAACTGTGATTAGAAATCTTCCAACAAACAAAA
>NW_020173218.1:999-1127 GCF_003031525.2 Neophocaena asiaeorientalis asiaeorientalis
AAGAAGTAAAACTGTCACTGTTTGTAGATGACATGATACTATACATAGATAAACCTAAAGATGCCAACAGAAAACTACTAATCAATTAATTTGGTAGAGTTGCAGGACACAAAATTAATGCACAGAAA
>NW_020173219.1:0-1584 GCF_003031525.2 Neophocaena asiaeorientalis asiaeorientalis
CTGCAGGGGGCAGGGGTTCAATCCCTGGTTGGGGAACTAAGTTCCTTCAAGCCACAGAGGTAGGCCAAAAGAAAAGGAGTTTCTAAGGGACAATACATTATCCCTGGATCCACTGTCTAACTGTGCTTTTATGCCACTAATATCACCGCAGGTTTTATTTTGTTTTGTTTTTAAATGAATAAAACCTTGTACATGATTTTTATTCAAAGGCTGACCAAAATCCATTCTCAATTGTAAAAAAAAAAAAAAAGAGTCACATCTGATTTCAGGATTTCAGCGTTAGATGTAACTTGACCTTTTTCTCCTTGGCATGATTCATCTGTAATTTGGAGTTTTTACCTTAATCCATGTGGTAAAGACAGAATTTCCCCCGAATCCTGGTTCTCTGCCAACCTGGCAGATCTAAGGTTTTAACTAATTCCCCTAGCCCATCAGACCACTATTCTGTGACCAAGTCCCCTTCCTTAGGGGTACCCCTTAGAGTTGGGGGCTCCCACTAAACCCTTTTTGTGGCTAGCATGGGCCACCGAAATCTTCATCTAGGAATGCCCTGGAAATTAACATCACCTTGCTTTGGGTAAGCAGGTGGTATAAGTCATCACTGATTGAATTTTTCAGTGTATCCTGGTCCCTTGCTTTTTGGTCCCTCTCTGCCACACCCTTACATTTAACTCAGAGCCTATAGCTGAGCACACAAGCAGCAGGAAGCCAAAGGCTCTGCCACTGATTATGAAAGCCCTAATCTCTTGAGATAAAGCTCTCCCAGGGAGAGTGGAAGAGGAAAAGGCTTGGAGAACAATGGTAGAGCCAAGCTCGCCCCTGGAGGCGGAGGAAGGGGTAGAGGCAGGCCATCTGGATTAGCTTCCTCAGGAACAGGTGTGCTTCCTGGGCCACATTGTATAGTAGAGTCCACTTTTCAAACAGCTCTGGTCTGCATGTCAGGAGGACAGCCTTTGGTCCTGAGGGCCTGATCTTCTCCTGGGTACAAAGTCCTAAGACGGTGTGAGATGCCCAGCCCTGTTGGTAGATAATCAGGCTGACCACATATCACTCCACTATCATGACCACAAGTCCCAGGGAGCTGTCTCCACAGCACTGGGCCTGGGCTGGACTTGGCCATGGGGCTGTCCATGGAAGGAAAGGTTAGAACAGGTCATTTGCTTTTTTTTTTTTTTTCTGTCCGGCCGTGCAGCATGTGGGATCTTAGTTCCCGAACCAGGGATCAAACCCACGTCCCCTGCTGTGGAAGCATGGAGTCTTAACCACTGGACCGCCAGGGATGTCCCAGAGTATTCTGTTATACAGCTGTGGTTTGTTTTTCTTCCTTTTCTTGGCCAAAACAGATACTTCCCCTCACAGACAGGAAGGTATGAGAATGGGACTCGCTCTGTCCTCAAGGTTCTGTCCATCACAGTCTAGAGAGAGAAGTAAAAGAGTTGGGGCCAGAAAGAGAATTGAGTGGGACCCTTAGCAGCAGTGGTCTTCAGGAAGTAATCCACAAGAAGAACAGACTGCTTCCTGGAAAATCAGGGTGGTTGGGCATTTGTTGATGGCCGGCAGTCACCTGGGAGCTGAGCTATCACC
>NW_020173219.1:15391-16082 GCF_003031525.2 Neophocaena asiaeorientalis asiaeorientalis
AGAATATAGCTCAGGGATTTAAACGTTTTGACACATAGATGACATGTGTATACAGGAGCATGAATTGTTTGTAGCTGGTTTGCAGGGAGAGAAAGACCAGCTGAAGTCCCTCAGGCAATGAGCTCCTGGACCTTCAGGGTCTCTGCTGGGACAAGACTGTGCCTCTGGGAACCACAGTGCAGGGGACATTCCGCAGCGCCTTCTGCTGGATGCCTATCTCCAAGGTCTCTCTGTTTGGGAAAGAGACAGGCCCACCAGGGGAAACACCTGCTGTTTGCTGGGTGGCTGTGGGGAACCCCAGCTGCAGCCTTGTCCCATCCCCGCCCCCACCTCTTTGTTCTGAAGCATCTGCACATCGAATCCACGAGCAGGTCCTTGACCCCCAGCCCCCCACCCCAGGTCCCAGACTGGCCCTGGACCCTAGAGGCTCTGCATCTCTGTACAGCAGGGCTCTTCTGAGAAGACGAAAACTCTGTGACACATTGTCCTTAGTCAGGACACTGACCATTACAGGGCCCAGGAAATGGGGCCATCCTGGGATGTCCCTGTCACGCACTACTTGAGTCAAGATGTCATTGGCCAATAATCCCGATAACCTGAGTTTTGCGGGTGGAAGGTGAGGACAGGGGCCCGAGGGGCTGGGGTGACTTAGAGATTCCATCCCGTCTCCTCCCGGCACCACACGGGAGCT
>NW_020173219.1:16188-21227 GCF_003031525.2 Neophocaena asiaeorientalis asiaeorientalis
CCCGTCCCCCGTCCCCTGCCTCTGTAGTGCTCGCAGGAGGAGCCCTGGGACCCCCCC
Organism: Neophocaena asiaeorientalis asiaeorientalis; assembly: GCF_003031525.2. Classification (NCBI taxonomy): domain Eukaryota; kingdom Metazoa; phylum Chordata; class Mammalia; order Artiodactyla; family Phocoenidae; genus Neophocaena; species Neophocaena asiaeorientalis. The sequence continues at coordinate 16,246 of NW_020173219.1, forward strand.
ACTTGTTCCTCCTCCTCCTCCCAGCTCAGCACCAGCCACCCTGTCCCTCCTCATCCCCTCCATGCCCCTGACCTTTGTCCCGCAGCCTCATCAGGATGGAATTGTCACCTGCCTCCCCAGGTGACTCAGACCCACCCCTGCAGGGTCTCTAATCTTGTCTCAGCATGACCTTGTCTCAGGGACAGTGACCTTGAGGAGATCTCACATCAGGGCAAGGGAAGTACACGATAAATGACTCCAACCCCATAGGTACACTGATGGGAAATATGGGCCCATGAGATGAAGCTGAATTCTCAAAAGCGTTCGAAAAAAGGAATGATGTAAAAAGGAGTTAGAGCCCGTCAGGATGGAGGGAGCCCTAATGGAAATGAGGGAAGATGCCAGGGTTTAGGGGGCTGGGAGGAGGGGCTGGGTCAGAGTTCACCTCAGGGCCCAGCAGCAGGGACCTCTCCTCAGGCAGGTCTGTCTGCCACGTGGTGCAAGGGAGGATTCTCCTCTGTCCTCAGCGGGAGGTCCTCCCCCCAGAGCTGGTGTCTTCTGAGGTCAGGCTCCTCTCTCTACAGAGATGCTGGACCCAGTGTTTTCTAGACAGAGAATCAGGGCGGACTGACTGGTCTTTCCCAAGATTATCACTGTCTCAGTATCTGAAATGTCCAGTCCCTGATTATGAGGAAAGCTGACAGTTGGTATAATTTCCCTCTGCATCCCAGGGTTTATGCTCCTGCCTCTGGGAACAGGGCCCTGCGGGTGATGCAGATGGAGTACCCGGTCCCCACAGAGCAGACCCCCGCATCCTTCCCGGGTACAATGGGGTGGGGGGACCCAGGAGTGATGGTGCTGGGTTTGTGTGTGTGTGTGTGTGTGTGTGTGTGTGTGTGTGTGTGTGTAACCGAACAAGACCCCTATGGAGCCTTCCAGGGACAGGCCATCCCCAATATCCTCTGCTTTAGCTCTTCTCTGAAGTACCTGGATAATAGTACTTGATGCAAATTTCCTGAGTTGTTTTGCAGATGTGAAAACCCTGCAATGCCCACAAGATGGAAGAACTACTTGGTGACCATGAGCACATAGCCCCAGGCCCCCAGGAGCCTAAGGACGGATAATGTTAAGACCTGTGACTCCACCATGCTTCTTCACCATCAGCCAATCAGAGAACTGTGCGCAAGCTGATCATGTACCCTGTGACCACCTCTGTCCTGGCCTTTAAAAACGCTTTGCTAAAACCCTCAAGGGTCTGGAATGTCGGCAGATGCCAGACAGGAGATGCCTAGGAAACCAGCCTCTGGGAAGAGCCTTGCTGGTCTGATGAGCCTCCCCGTGATACAATTCTTCACACACATTGTCACCATTTGACGCTGGGGATGAAGCCCGTCCCTCGGAAAGGCATCCGGGGAGATTCTCTGGTTTCCTCGGACTTGACCTCATCCACCATTGCCCTTTGCTGATTTTCCTTTGTCTCCTCTCACTGAAGGAAATCACAGCCATGAGGTTGACTCCCTACTGAGTCCCGAGAGTCTCCTCAGTGGGCCTAAAATGAGCGTTTGGGGGGAATTTTTATAATTTGAAAAAATTTTTATAATTTTTTCACTTGACCTAGAGTTTTTTGACCAAGTAGGAATCTAGCAGGCTTCTACATTTTTCAGTTCCAGAAATACCACGATTAACAAACCAATGACAGAGATCTGCACACATCAGACTCTTCTCATTGCTTCTTTGACTCCACTGGCCATGTTGCTAGCCTTGCCCTTGGTAGGGGAGGGCAACAGCTTGGCCCTGGCCACCCAGGATCCAGCTCCTCCCGTTGCCTTTAGGATTTGCAGCTGAGTGGCTGCGGTTCCCACTCTAAGTTCTGGCTTGGAGAAGAGTGAGCACAGAGCCATTCAAGGATGCTCCAATCTCATTACCTTTTGAATCCCTTTGTCTCCAGGCACGTCTGGCTTCTCTAGATCACTCACTAGAGGCCATCTTGGATTTTGCTTCCGCCAACCAACCCGCAAACTGCTGAGGCTCTTTCTACCTCCCCGAGCTGCAGGGAACATGAAACGCAGAGTCTCTGTGGAGTGAGCCCAGATCACAGATCCAGCTGACCCAGCTTGATGTTTCTCCCACCACTGCCCCCCACCCTCGAATCCCTTCCCAACGTGTTCTGGGGATTTCTGTCTGTGTGAATTAGGAGAACCAAGCAGTTCTTGGAGTGCAGTGCCCCTCTCGAGGCTCACACTCTATTCTCATCTTAGGAGACTGCTGGGACCCGAGTGTAATTGTGGGTCCAGAAGCACAGAGGGGCAATGGGGGCGGGGGGTCCTGAGGAGAATCAGCACAGCCTCACGTGGCAGCTTCCTCAGGGCAGCCGAGACCATTTCCTTGGGCAATGCAGTGTCAGTCGCCCCAGACAGATGTCGAAAGACCTGTACCGCTGAGGGTGGGGAGGCGTCTTCCACAGGCAAAGAAGACACATGAGAATTGAGGGGCTCAATGTCCCCAGGTCCCTCAGGTCCTCCCACACATCCCCACCCAAGCTGCAGGATCCAGTTCTTTCCCAACCACCTTCTTCACTACAAGGCTGGGACTCAACTTTGCTGGAATGTAGCCAATTGAAGGAGGAGGGTCTGGGTTGGATTTTCAGCTATTTCAGTCCAGGTGCTGCACGAGCTGAGGCTCTCCTCCAGGGCTCTCCGGAAAGCTCGCGTGTCACTTGTGCGGCCCTTGGGATGGGATCTTGAATCACTAAGCTCATCTTTTTCTCTCCCTACTCTATCCAGCAACATTCCGAGCAGTTACCGACGTCATGATATTCTGTAGGGTTCCCAGAACGTTCCAAAATAGCATATACAGGGTCACTCAGCTCCTCGATTCTTACAAGTGGTTGCTTAGAGGAATCCAAGGCAGGGATTTTTCTCATTCCAATGAACAGTTCATGACATACACTAGCTGTGCTCTCTGTACTACTGGAAATAGCCATTAGCGCCATTCAATCAAATCAGATTAGACAGCCATTTCCAGAAACCTCAGAATCAATTGAGAAAAATCATCCTTAAAATTCTATTTTTCTTGAAGAACTCCAGATACCAAAATCGGGATTAGTCACGTGGCTCCAGAGAAGCAGGAAAAAATATATATAATTTATTATAGGAATTGATTCACACCATAATGGAAGATGAAGGTGTCTCACAATCTAACAGCAAGCTGAGGAACCAGGAAAGCCAGTGATATAATTCAGTCTGAGTCCAGAGGCCTGTGAATCGGCGTCGAGGATGTAAGTCCTGGTCCGAGATTGAAAGCTGAAGGAGCAGCAGTGCCAATGTCCAGGGTCAGGAGAAGTTGATGCCTCTGATGACGAGGAGAGAGCAAACGTCCCCTTCCTCTCCCTTTTTGTTCTAGTCAGGCCCTCAACTCAAGGACAGTGGCCACTGCACCACACCAGTGATCTTCTCTACTCAGTCTGTGGACTCAAAGGCCAATATCCTCCTCCTGAGACATCCTCACAGACACCAAGAAATAATGTTTTCACCGCAGTGTGGGCGTCGCTTATCTCAGGCAAATAGACACAAGAAATTAACCCTCACACTGCTGTGGAAGAGCTGGCAAGAGTGGCACATCACACAGGATGAGGAAGTGGTTACCATCCCAAGACAATAACCCCAAGATCATATTTCCCACCACCTCCACTGTAGGCAGAGGGAGGAGCTCAGAGACCACTGACCTCTCACAGCCGAGCTGCATGAGGCTGGCAGCTCAGGGAGGAGAAGCATATTCAGAGCAACAGGGAGCCTGTGGCTCAGGGACGTTTTGGTCTCAGTTCCCCATAACCTTGGACCACTGTGCCAAGTGCTACTACTTGTACCTGAGCTACAGTAATAATCAGCCTCGTCCTCAGCCTGGAGCCCAGAGATGGTCAGGGAGGCCGTGTTCCCAGACTTGGAGCCAGAGAAGCGATCAGGGATCCCTGAGGGTCGTTTATTGACCTGATAAATCATGGTTTTGGGGGCCGTGCCTGGGAGCTGTTGGTACCAGCCGACAGCGTTATATTTCCCTATGTCACTGCTGGTTCCAGCACAAGAGATGGTGACCGTCTGTCCCAGATTCCCGGACACCGAGGGAGGCTGAGTCAGGCCAGACTGCGCCCAGGACCCTGGAAAGAGGAGAAATACACTCTGGTCAGTTCAGTGCTGGGGCCCAGGTCACCCTAAGGACAGAGACACAAAGGATCAGCCAGATGTCCCTGAGGTTCCTTTCCTAGAGGCCTCACCTGTGCCCCGAGTGAGAAAGGTGACAAGGAGCAGAGCCCAGGCCATGGTGGAGACGCCCCAGACGCTGCCTTGTGAGCCCCCAGCCCTCGGCCTGCTCCCCCAGAACTCTCTTATCCCCTCGCCCTCAGAGGAGGGAGGGGCCTCCATGCAAATCTGCTTCCTGCACTGCCCCTCCTCCCCCCCTCTGCTCACCCCCTCTGACATGGTTTGTTCCAGATTCTTCTCCATGCCTAGACAGCAGAGATTATTGGAGACTTAACTCCTTCACATGGTGGGTGAGGACAGAACGAGTCCATGACAGGATGTGGGAAAGGAATCCAGCTGGGATTTCCTGTCTCTCCTGGTGTGAGAGTCATGGTGCTTCCTGGGGGAGGAATCCCACAAGGTCCTCTCTTTGCTCTTGGGACAAAGGAGAGGCCATGAGCCCAGGCGGCTGAAAAATCCAACTGCCCCACTTTCTGAGATTTAAAGGCAGAGCTGCTTACCAGTATCCCGTCAACTACTTCTGTTTTAAAAATATTTATTGAAGGGCTTCCCTGGTGGCGCAGTGGTTGCGTCTGCCTGCCGATGCAAGGGACACGGCTTCGTGCCCCGGTCTGGGAGAATCCCACATGCCACGGAGCGGCTGGGCTCGTGAGCCATGGCCGCTGAGCCTGCGCGTCTGGAACCTGTGCTCCGCAACGGGAGAGGCCACAGCAGTGAGAGGCTCGCATACCGCAAAAAAAAAAAAAG
>NW_020173219.1:21421-27964 GCF_003031525.2 Neophocaena asiaeorientalis asiaeorientalis
ATACCGCAAAAAAAAAAAAAAAAGTTATTGAAGGGACTCTTGTGGCGGTCCAGTGGTTAAGACTCCACACTTCTACTGCAGGCGGTGTGGGTTTGATCAATGGTCAGAGGACTAAGGGGCTGCATGTCGTGTGGTACAACTAAAGAATTTTTAAAAATTTAAAAAAAGAGAAAAAAGAAACAAAAAAATTCTATTAAAGTATAGTTGAATTACAATGTTGTGTGAATGTCTGCTGTACAATAAAGTGACTCACTTATTCATTTATATATACATTCTCTTTCTTATTCTTTTCCATTATGGTTTGTCATAGAATATTGAAAACAGTTCCCTGTGCTATACCGTAGGACCTTGTTGTCTATCCATCCTATATATAGTAGTTTGTATCTGCTGGTCCCAGACTCCCAGTCCATCCCTCCCCCATCCCCAACTCCCTCTCATCCCCCTCAGTTGGGAGGGTCCTCAGATTCCCCTCCAGCCTCTGTCTCCAAAGTGCTCTGAGTCTGAGGCCCAAGCCTGAGCCCTGGGCCATTTATTAGCACTTTTGAAGATGATTTCTTGGGGCACAAATGCTTTGGGACTAAGAGGGGTTACTCAGGAAGCAGCTCTTGAAACTTCACACAGGACAGTATAATCCACAGGTACCTTCCCCAAATCCTGGCCCTTGCTGCCCCCTGGTGGCTTCAGATGGTGCCAACCAAGGCCCTGGAATCTGAGGGACAGAAAACAACCCAGTCCCCAGACTGACTGCTGTGCAGCTCCTTGTAGGACGTTTCCGGAGAGCAGGTCCAACTTTGTGTAAATGAACTGACATGGAAAGCACAGTCCACAAAAAGGTGGATGGAATTAACCATCTGGACTCAACCGGGCTGACAGTCTGATTAAACCAAAATGTCAACATAGGATTTAAAGACCTATACTTTCACCACATAATATTGGCCACACCAGGATAGAATGAAATCACTTGGCATATGGAAAGCCAGAACATCTCAACTGTATGGAAGGGAAAGTTAACAGAGCGCGTCACACAGATCTGCTGGAATTATGTCACAAAGATATTCATCCAGTTTTTTAAAAATGATGCAAGAAATAAGGACAGAACCTACTGAATTCAATAGAGAGATACAGAGTGTCAGCCAATATATGGGAGAAAAATCTAAAAAAGAGTGCTGTATGTATATGTATAACTGATTCAATTTGCTGTACAGCAGAAATGAACACAAAAGTGTAAATCTACTATATTCCAATAAAATTTTTTTAAAAAAGAAAGTCTCAGCTGAGCAACAGAAGGTGGAAAAAACCACAGTGAATCTACTACAGGGAAAATTCCAGTAGATGGGATTAACGACAGGCAGAGCACTGGATAATGAAAGATTTCTAACTTGAAGTCATGCAATGGAAACAGTCCCTTGTTCAACATAAGGGGGGAATATGAATTTAAAAGAATGAAGTAGTATCCACAAATTATGGAACTTCAATTGACCTAATACACAAATAATTGGAGATCCCAAAGGAGAGGAGACAGAGACACAGAGAAACCCTCACAACCAGAATCCTGACACGCCTCAGGGTGTAGAAACGAGAGGGCAACCACACCAAGTTTCATTGTAATGAAATCTTGAGGTATGGACAATTTTTGAGACCCCTCTTCAGCTTGATTAACTATTGGTATGTTAGGAAAATGTCAGCTAAAGAACCAGTTCCCGGACTTCCCTGGTCGTCCAGTGGTTAAGACGCAGTGCTTCCAATGCAGGGGGCACAGTTTCCATCCTTGTTCAGGGAACGAAGATCCCACATGCCACTTGGTGGGGTCAAAAAAATGAAAACACAGTTCCCTGCAGATTCTACCACAATGTTTTCTCCTCTCTCTCCCGTCCCCAACCTCACAACACAAAAGCCTATCCCAGAGTTCTTCACTCTGGTCATTGTGGGTGCGTGGAGCAAATGCACAACTATGATTGCTTCTTTTAAACCCAAGTCAAACAATATTGATAGTCAGAGTCATATATCAGAGTTTAGGAAGAGTCCAAAGAACATAGGAGTACAGAAAAGCACAAATATGGATTCCAAGATGCATGTCGACAAGTGTTTACTGACTTTTTCCTGAGAAAGGCCAGTCCCAGGTCTGCAGTGGTGCTAAGTAGACCTGTCATTCCTTAGGGCGTGATCGGTGGTGAGTATGGTCGTGATGAGCTGAGGTAACTTGACAATTATAATGAGTGTGAGTCCCTACAGATGCAGGTGGATCTGCAGATTCTCTCTCCTTTTAGTCATGAGGCTGGTAGACCACTGCCCACTCACCCCACTGACAGATTTGCTCTAGGGAGAGGGTGAACCACATGTCCTGGATAAGGGGGCACGGCAGAGCTGACTCTGTGGGGGTCAGGAGGAATGGCAATAGTGAAAAATGATGGATCTGGGGAAAAGGTATGAAGCAGTTCTTTATGAAAACTTCAAATTCATTTAAGTTTGTAATTATTGGCAAATAAAATAATAACAAAAAAGCAACAAATGAAAGCCTGTATTTAAGAGTAAAGAGGCTGGAGGGAGAGAAAGGGAGGTTTTGGTCTCACTTCCCCATGACCTTGGACCACTGTGTACACTGTTACCACTTCTAGCTGAGCTACAGTAGTAATCGGCCTCGTCCTCAGCCTGGAGCCCAGAGATGGTCAGGGAGGCCGTGTTGCCAGACTTGGAGCCAGAGAAGCGATCAGGGATTCCTGAGGGCCGTTTATTGACATCATAAATCAGGGTTTTGGGGGCCATGCCTGGGAGCTGTTGGTGCCAGCTGACTTCGTTATATTTCCCTATGTCACTGCTGGTTCCAGCACAAGAGATGGTGACCGTCTGTCCCAGATTCCCGGACACTGAGGGAGGCTGAGTCAGGCCAGACTGGGCCCAGGATCCTGGAAAGAGGAGAAACACACTCTAGTCAGTTCTGTCACCCTGAGGACAAAGACACAAAGGATCAGCCAGATGTCCCTGGGGTCCCTTTCCTAGAGGCCTCACCTGTGTCCTGAGTGAGGAGGGTGACAAGGAGCAGTGCCCAGGCCATGGTAGAGACGCCCCAGACGCTGCCTTCTGAGCCCCCAGCCCTCAGCCTGCTCCTCCAAACCTCTCTTATCCCCTCCCCTTCAGAGGAGGGAGGGGTCTCCATGCAAATCTGCTTCCTGCACCTGCCTCTCCTCCCCCCCTCTGCTCACCCCCTCTGACATGGTTTGTTCCAGATTCTTCTGCATCCTTGGACAGCAGAGATTATTGGAGACTTAACTCCTTCACATGGTGTGTGAGGACAGAACGAGTCCATGACAGGATGTGGGAAAGGAATCCAGCCCGGGATTTCCTGTCTCTCCTGGTGTGAGAGTCATGGTGCTTCCTGGGGAGGAATCCCAGAAGGTCTTCTCTGTGCTCTTGGGACAAAGGAGAGGCCCTGAGCCCAGGCGGCTGAAAAATCCAACTGCCCCGCTTTCTGAGAGTTAAAGGCAGAGCTATGTACCAGTATCCCCTCAACTACTTCTGTTTTAAAAATTTTATTGAAGGGCTTCCCAGGTGGCGCAGTGGTTGAGTCCGCCTGCCGATGCAGGGGACACGGGTTTTTGCCCCGCTCTGGGAGGATCCCACATGCCGCAGAGCGGCTGGGCCTGTGAGCCATGGCCGCTGAGCCTGCGCGTCCGGAACCTGTGCTCCGCAACGGGAGAGGCCACAACAGTGAGAGGCCTGCGTACCGCAAACAAACAAAAAAAACAAACAAAAAAATTTATTGAAGGGACTTCCGTGGCGGTCCAGTGGTTAAGGCTCCACACTTCCACTGCAGGCGGTGTGGGTTTGATCAATGGTCGGAGGACTAAGGGGCTGCATGTCGTGTGGTACAACTAAAGAATTTTTAAAAATCAAAAAAAGGAGAAAAAAGAAAGAAAAAAATTCTATTGAAGTATAGTTGAATTACAATCTTGTGTGAATGTCTGCTGTACAGCAAAGTGACTCACTTATTCATTTATATATACATTCTCTTTCTTATTCTTTTCCATTATGATTTGTCATAGGATATTGAAAACATTTCCCTGTGCTATACGGTAGGACCTTGTTGTCTATCCATCCTATATATAGTAGTTTGTATCTGCTGGTCCCAAACTCCCTATCCATCCCTCCCCCACTCCCAACTCCCTCTCATCCCCCTCAGTTGGGAGGGTCCTCAGATTCCCCTCCAGCCTCTGTCTCCAAAGTGCTCTGAGTCTGAGGCCCAAGCCTGAGCCCTGGGCCATTTATTAGCACTTTTGAAGATGATTTCCTGGGGCACAAATGCTTTGGGACTAAGAGGGGTTACTCAGGAAGCAGCTCTTGAAACTTCACACAGGACAGTATAAGCCACAGGTACCTTCCCCAAATCCTGGCCCTTGCTGCCCCCTGGTGGCTTCAGATGGTGCCAACCAACACCCTGGAGCCTGAGGGACAGAAAACAACCCAGTCCCCAGACTGGCTGCTGTGCAGCTCCTTGTAGGACGTTTCTGAAGAGCAGGTCCAAGTTTGTGTAAATGAACTGACATAGAAAGCACAGTTCACAAAAAGCTGGATGAAATTAACCACCTGGACTCAACAGGGCTGACAGTCTCATTAAATCAAAATGTCAACATAGGATTTAAAGACCTATAGTTTCATAACATAATATTGGCCACATCAGGATAGAATGAAATCACTTGGCATATGGAAACCCAGAACATCTCAAATGTATGGAAGGGAAAGTTAACAGAGCGCGTCTCACAGATCTGCTGGAATTATATCACAAAGATATTCATCCAGTTTTTTAAAAATGATGCAAGAAATAAGGACAGAACCTACTGAAGTCAATAGAAAGATACAGAGTGTCAGCAGAGGGAGGGGTCTCCATGCAAATCTGCTTCCTGCACCTGCCTCTCCTCCCCCCCTCTGCTCACCCCCTCTGACATGGTTTGTTCCAGATTCTTCTGCATCCTTGGACAGCAGAGATTATTGGAGACTTAACTCCTTCACATGGTGTGTGAGGACAGAACGAGTCCATGACAGGATGTGGGAAAGGAATCCAGCCCGGGATTTCCTGTCTCTCCTGGTGTGAGAGTCATGGTGCTTCCTGGGGAGGAATCCCAGAAGGTCTTCTCTGTGCTCTTGGGACAAAGGAGAGGCCCTGAGCCCAGGCGGCTGAAAAATCCAACTGCCCCGCTTTCTGAGAGTTAAAGGCAGAGCTATGTACCAGTATCCCCTCAACTACTTCTGTTTTAAAAATTTTATTGAAGGGCTTCCCAGGTGGCGCAGTGGTTGAGTCCGCCTGCCGATGCAGGGGACACGGGTTTTTGCCCCGCTCTGGGAGGATCCCACATGCCGCAGAGCGGCTGGGCCTGTGAGCCATGGCCGCTGAGCCTGCGCGTCCGGAACCTGTGCTCCGCAACGGGAGAGGCCACAACAGTGAGAGGCCTGCGTACCGCAAACAAACAAAAAAAACAAACAAAAAAATTTATTGAAGGGACTTCCGTGGCGGTCCAGTGGTTAAGGCTCCACACTTCCACTGCAGGCGGTGTGGGTTTGATCAATGGTCGGAGGACTAAGGGGCTGCATGTCGTGTGGTACAACTAAAGAATTTTTAAAAATCAAAAAAAGGAGAAAAAAGAAAGAAAAAAATTCTATTGAAGTATAGTTGAATTACAATCTTGTGTGAATGTCTGCTGTACAGCAAAGTGACTCACTTATTCATTTATATATACATTCTCTTTCTTATTCTTTTCCATTATGATTTGTCATAGGATATTGAAAACATTTCCCTGTGCTATACGGTAGGACCTTGTTGTCTATCCATCCTATATATAGTAGTTTGTATCTGCTGGTCCCAAACTCCCTATCCATCCCTCCCCCACTCCCAACTCCCTCTCATCCCCCTCAGTTGGGAGGGTCCTCAGATTCCCCTCCAGCCTCTGTCTCCAAAGTGCTCTGAGTCTGAGGCCCAAGCCTGAGCCCTGGGCCATTTATTAGCACTTTTGAAGATGATTTCCTGGGGCACAAATGCTTTGGGACTAAGAGGGGTTACTCAGGAAGCAGCTCTTGAAACTTCACACAGGACAGTATAAGCCACAGGTACCTTCCCCAAATCCTGGCCCTTGCTGCCCCCTGGTGACTTCAGATGGTGCCAACCAACACCCTGGAGCCTGAGGGACAGAAAACAACCCAGTCCCCAGACTGGCTGCTGTGCAGCTCCTTGTAGGACGTTTCTGAAGAGCAGGTCCAAGTTTGTGTAAATGAACTGACATAGAAAGCACAGTTCACAAAAAGCTGGATGAAATTAACCACCTGGACTCAACAGGGCTGACAGTCTCATTAAATCAAAATGTCAACATAGGATTTAAAGACCTATAGTTTCATAACATAATATTGGCCACATCAGGATAGAATGAAATCACTTGGCATATGGAAACCCAGAACATCTCAAATGTATGGAAGGGAAAGTTAACAGAGCGCGTCTCACAGATCTGCTGGAATTATATCACAAAGATATTCATCCAGTTTTTTAAAAATGATGCAAGA
>NW_020173220.1:0-188 GCF_003031525.2 Neophocaena asiaeorientalis asiaeorientalis
TAGGGGATGGGTTAGGGTAAGGCTTCGGGTAAGGTTTAGAGGTAGGGTTAGGGTTAGCGATAGGGGATGGGGACTGTTTAGGGGACAGTTTAGGGTACGACAATGTTTTAGTGTGAGCGTACGTGTTAGAGTACGGGTTAGTGTTAGGGTACGGATTGTGATTAGGGGACTGGTTAGGGTAAGGCTTC
>NW_020173220.1:595-721 GCF_003031525.2 Neophocaena asiaeorientalis asiaeorientalis
GTGTTAGGGTACGGGTTAGTGTTAGCGTACGGGTTAGAATTACGGGACGGGTTAGTGTGAGGCTTCGGGTAAGGTTTAGGGTTTCGGTTAAGGTTAGGGTTAGGATTAGGGGACGGGGACTGTTTA
>NW_020173221.1:0-1374 GCF_003031525.2 Neophocaena asiaeorientalis asiaeorientalis
AGAAGTGAGAACAAGTACATGTAGGAATGAGACATAGGGAGTTTGTTAGGAGAACTGGAAAAAAGAAATTAAAGAAGAATAAATAAAACATTGAGGCTTTGAAAGATAGGTAAATAAGTTAAATTTAACCAGACAGGAAAATGCAGAAGCTGGAAAATTTCTGAGCAAGAGCCCTTGGGCTTGGGGAGATTAATCGGCTAGAACAAAGAGCAAGAAAGGAGGAAGTTAGAGACTGGCAATTGTAATTCACCTTCCAGGAGGGAAATTGGTACCTGGGAGGCAATAGAAAGGGGTAGAGACTAACTTTTCACCCTACCCCTTTTGATTCTTCTAAATTTTATACAATGTACATGTATGAACTAATGTCATCTATAGATACACATGTGTAATATATATAATGTATAAGTAACATAGATGCATATACTAATGCATATAAGACTGTGCCTTGTAGATCTTATACTTTTTCCATTTGAATAACTATTTTCTCATGTCATATAGAGTTTATCCATTGTCCTAGCTATGCATTTTTCCTGTGTATTTGAGCATCATAGGAAGATAAATCCTACTCTTGAAAATGTTAACTGGTCACTGAGACACAGAAAGCTATTATTCTTACCAGTTTTCAATAGTGAGTAGATTCTGTAGGGGTGGAATTTTAAGAGGTAAGTATACTGTTTTTCTACACTCAATTTCCGTTCCCCTTATCATAGAAACTGACCAGCGAAGTGTGCTGCTGACTTTTCAGAATCCATGTACATATAATCCATTAGGTTATTAGATATAACATTGGTCAGAAAAGCATACTGTGAAATGTTGCTTTTATTTAAACTCCCACTATTTTCACTACATGGTTTCAAGATTTTACTTCATTATTGTCCTCCGGTGGTGGGCTCTGTGAACTGCATATTTACGGGTCTGGAGCACATATCTTCCCGGAGGTATACAACTCCTCAGGTACCAGCTAAAGAGTAGATGATAAGAAGCATTCAGATTTATTAAAACTCATTAAGAATATCAGTAGCCTGACTGTTGTTTCTAAAAATATAAAATATTTATCCTTCTGTTGTCAAACAACCATATTTCATGAAAAGAAGTATAAATCCTTTTTTGCTTGCAATAGAAGAACAATCATTGAAGATATTCTTCATTTGGACCGAATACCTTCTCTGAAAATGTAAGTTAAAATAGGAGTTGAAATTTCCAATATATTCTTTAGGAAATAAAACTCCACATATAATTTCAAATTATAATTTAGTTTTACCTTAAATTTAAATATCTATATTGAATATAATTTAAGGAAGGAAGGAAGGAGGAAAGAAAGAAGAAGAGAAGGAAAGAAGGAAAGAAAGAAAGAAAGAAAGGACGGAGGGAGGG
>NW_020173222.1:0-4564 GCF_003031525.2 Neophocaena asiaeorientalis asiaeorientalis
GCAGGTGGATTCTTAACCACTGCACCACCAGGGAAGCCTCTCTCAAACTTTAAATATCTGTTCTGTTAATGATAATGTTAAAAAATAAAATTACAAGCCAAAAACATATTTCTCACCAAAAAATCCATCTTACATCCAAAATATATAAAGAACATACAAAGATTAATAAAAAACAAAGTACCCAATGAAAAACTATGTATTGAAAAGACAATTCAGAAAAGAAAATGTACATATGACATATTACCACATAATTAGGTGTTTACCATCATCAGATCTTAGGGAAATGCAATTTGAAATCACAGAAGATAACACTTCATACCTATCAAAATGCTTAAATAAAAATGATATTACCAAGTGCTGATAAAGATGTAAGCACCTAATATATTTATGAATTGCTGATACGAATGCAAAATTTTATAGTCATTTTGGAAAAGTTTTCTAGTTTCTTAGAAAATTAAATACATACTTAACATAAGGCCCAGAACTCCCAACCCTAGGTGTTTACCAAAGAGCAGTGAAAACTTATTCATACACAAACCTGCATGCAAATGTTTTTAGTGGCCTTATTCATAATCGTGAAAACCTGAAAACAAGCCAAATTCCCTCCAAATAGTGAACGGATAACAAACTTTGGTAAATGCATCCAACAGCTTTCTACGATAAAATGGAATGAACTACTGTTACACAGAATAATATGGATGAATTTCAAATGTAGTATTCTAAGTGACAGAAGCCAGACTGATAAGGCAACCTATCTTATGATTTCATTCATATCATATACAAGTGAAAAGGCAAAATTATACAAACAAAATGAGATCAGTGTTTGCCCTGAACTGAAGGTGGGGGAGAAGGTGACTACAAATAAGGACAAGAAAAATTTAGGAGAGGTGATTTTCTATGAAATATCCAGAATAGATAAATCCATAGAGACTGAATGCAGATTGGTGGCTGCCAGTGGCTGGTGGGAAGAGGGCTGGGAAGAAACTGCTTAATGGGTAAAGGGTTTTACTTTGGAGTGACGGAAATGTTTTGAAATGAGATAGATGGGGTGGTTATACCGTATTGTGAAGGCACTAAATTGTTTACTTCCAAATGGTTAATTTTATGTTATAGAAATTGACACTCAAATTATTTTTTAAGAAATAAATGAAGGACAAATCAATCAGAGGTTTCCAGGAATTCCCCAGATATCTACCATGTGATGATCTCAAGATTCTACAGAAATAAAAAATATGTTTTAAATAAAATGAAGAGCTAAATAATAAAAAGCATATAGTTACAGCTTGCCATGCATATTACCCTACTAGGCAAACTCTTGGGCTTTTTTTTTTTTCAGTATTAGCTGGCTGCTATGGTCTGAAAATATCCCCCCAAAATTCATATGTTGAAATCCTAACCCCCAAAGATGATACAATTAGGAGGTGGGGCTTTCGGAAGTGCTTAAGCCATGAGGATGGAGTCCTCATGACTGGGATTAGAGTCTTATAACTATAATTAGTGCCTTGTAAAAGAGACTCCAGAGAGATTCCTGGCCCCTTCCATCCTGTGAGGACACATCAAGAAGTCCGCGACTCAGAAGCGGCCCTAACCCTACCAATTCTGGTGCCATGATCCTAGACATCCAGCATCCAGAACTGTGAGAAATAAATTTCTGTTACTTATAAACCACCCAGCCTGTGGTATATTGTTATAGCAGCCTGAACAGACTAAGACAATGGCCATGTCACTGCCAATTTCATCTCCCGTCATAGAATCTTTTGCAAATAATCTGTTCCCATAACAGAATTATAGAAGCATAAAAATACTGTAACATGTTTTATTTTCATGGATGTTTCATTTATCTTGACAAATCAGAGCAAGCAACTCATTCCCATGATAATCTATTTCTGCGGTGATACCAGCACACAGGTGTCAAGGAGTAAATTGAAAAAAGATACAGTTCACGTCCAAATACTACCCTTTTATATCTTTCTCAAAACAAAACAAAACTTTGTTTGATCTTATTTCTCCTGGAATTTCTCATTGTTAGTCATCAACAACCAGTTATATTTTGTCTCATTTCTATCTTTCCTCTTCTGCTTTGTTTTTTTCATTTTTTACTTGTTATATTAATAGAAATCAATACTTTCACACAGAGGGGACCTTGAAGATGGCGGAAGAGTAAGACGCAGAGATCGCCTTCCTCCCCACGGATACACCAGAAATACATACACACGTGGAACAACTCCTACAGAACTCCTACTGAAGGCTGGCAGAAGACCTCAGACCTCCCAAAAGGCAAGAAACTCCCCACCTACCTGGGTAGGGCAAAAGAAAAAAAGAAAAAACAGAGACAAAAGAATAAGGACGGCACCTGCACCAGTGGGAGGGAGCTGGGAAGGAGGAAAAGTTTCCACACACTAGGAAGCCCCTCCGTGGGCGCAGACAGCGGGAGGCAGAGGGGGGAGCTTCGGGACCGCGGAGTAGTGCACAGCGATGGGTGCGGAGGGCAAAGCGGGGAGATTCCTGCACAGACGATCGGTGCCGACCGGCACTCACCAACCCGAGAGGCTTGTCTGCTCACCCGCCGGGGCGGGCGGGGCTGCGAGCTGAGGCTCGGGTTTTGGTTTTGGAACTGATTCACTTTGTTATAAAGCAGAAACTAACACACCATTGTAAAGCAATTATACCCCAATAAAGATGTTTAAAAAAAAAATACTTTCACACATATTTTAATAGTATTTATATTATTTTTTAGGTTACTATTGTATTCTTTCCTTTTTTTATATATAATATGAACTCATTTTAAACTCAAGTAATGCTATACACTGACACAGAAGACATGTGAGTGGCCCACAAGGAAAGGAGAGGGTTGAGTGACTTAGTGTAAACAAACAAGTCTAGTCAAGGATGCCAAATACAACTGTAATTGTCCACAAGCAGTTTTGATTGTACCCAAACCTGGTGCAACGTAGGAAAGGAAGGGTTAGAACTAGAAATAAATCAAGTCCTTTATCGCTGATTTCACATTTTCCTGCTGCATAGGTCAACCAAGAGAGCACCCACTGGCAATTTACATCTACACACACACAAAGACAGATAACTTACAAGTAGCTATAAATATAGTGGAGGACACCTGAAATGCTGGGAAACCAGGTAATCTGCCTCACTGGCACAAATTTAGTGAGCAAAATCTCACAGGGTGTGCTGTCTCTGCAGGGTTCTTTATGTTCTTCTTATTGTCGGATTGAATTACACTTCTATACACTAGGTAAATCTCCCTTTAAACTACCTAGTAAATGTTGAACAATTCAAAATTTTAAGCAATGTGCAGCACTCCAGAAAACTATAAATATATATAATTTATTTTAATTTTATAATCAATTTTAGAACACTAGAAGAGCCACAGTCCAAACATTAAGAAATAGATTTCTAAGCTTTTAACTGTTGAAAGTGTTAAATAGTAAACTGGACTGAAAAATTATCAAATTGCATATGCATCCTCCCCAAAAGTCATGTAACATTTAAATTGGATTATGTATTTTTTCTAATTTTTAGTGACCCTTAAGCTAAATGCTTTTGTGGATAAAGGATGAAATTAAAAACACAGTTCCACTGTATGAAAACATAAAATCACAATATCGACTTAAGACAAGATATAACTTGATCTCAGCAAAATTAAAAACCTATAGATTAAATCACTGCTCAAACTCATCTATTTTCCTATTGAAGAATGTGTGTATGTGTGTGTGTCTGTCTGCATACCTCTGTACACATGAAAGATGCAGATGCAGGCACTGGATAAGAGAATGATAGACTTCAATGCTTCAAAATAATCTGTCACAAAAGGATTATTTTCTTTTAATTTTGAGGTTTTGTTTTTATCAAAATTATAAGAGTGCATACTTGAGGAAATAAAAATAATCCTACAAAGCTTATTTTGAAAATCAGCATTCCCTTCCCTCCACCAATGTATACTCTCTCTCTCTCACACACACACACACACAAATCCAGATGCAATCATTTTCGACTCTCCTAGTTATTTCTTTTGGATTTACCTCAACACAGCTAAATAACCTACATAGAGCGTCATAAAACAAGCTTCAATAAATTTAAACCTATTTAAATAATACAAAGAATATTCTCTAATTACAATGTAATTATATTAAAAATAAATAACAGAAGGAAATTTGGTAAATTCACAAATATGTGGAAATTAAGTAACATCCTAAAGAACCAATAGGTCAAAGAAGAAATTACATGAGAAATTGCAAACTTTGATGAATGGAAAATACCAAAACTTTTGGGATATGGGTAAAGCACTGCTTAGAGGGAAATCTATAGCTGTAAAACCTATACAAAAAATTAAGAGGGCTTCCATGGTGGCACAGTGGTTGAGAGTCCACCTGCCGATGCAGGGGACATGCGTTCGTGCCCCGGTCCGGGAGGATCCCACATGCTGCGGACCGGCTGGGCCCGTGAGCCATGGCCACTAGGCCTGCCTGTCCGGAGCCTGTGCTCCGCAACGGGAGAGGCCACAGCGGTGAGAGGCCCACGTACAGCAAAAAAAAAAAAAAAAAAAAAA
>NW_020173222.1:10014-43732 GCF_003031525.2 Neophocaena asiaeorientalis asiaeorientalis
CGTGTACCGCAAAAAAAAAAAAAAAAAATTAAGAAAAATCTCAAATCAATACCTTCTACCTTAAAAAACAAGAAAAAAGAAAAGTAAACTAAACTCAAAGAAAGCAGAAGGAAGTAAATAATAACGTGAAAATGAACAAAATCAAAAACAGTATAGAAAATCAACCAAAAGCTGAATCTTAAAAATACCAACAAAATGGACAAACCTTTAGATAGTCTAGGATGAAAGGTGAGATAATTTAACAAAATCAGAAATGAAATAGGCAACTTTACTACCTACCTTACTGAAATAAAAATAGTAAGAGAACACCATGAATAACTGTATGCCACTAAATTAGATAACGTAGACAAAATTTCTCAGGAAGAAATAGAAAATTTGATCACCTTTACCCATGAAGTGGGGAGAAGGTGGTCAAAAGGTACAAACTTCCAGTTATAAGATAAATAAGTCCTGGTGATGTAATATACAGCAGGGTGACTCTAGTTAATGATACTGTATTGTATACTTGAAAGCTGCTAAGAAAGCACATCTTAAATGTTCTCATCACAAGGAAAAATACTGTAACTATATGTGGTGATGAATGTTAACTAAACTTACTGTGGTAATCATTTCACTATATATATATCTAATCATTATGCTATACACCTAAAACTAATGCATGTTATATGTCAATTATATCTCAATAAAAAAAAGAAACATGGAGGGACTTCCATGTCAGTCCAGTGGGTAAGACACCGCACTCCCAATACAGGGGGCCTGGGTTTGATCCCTAGTCAGGGAACTAGATCCCGCATGCATGCCACAATTAAGAAGTCCGCATGGCGCAACTAAGAGTCTGCATGCCGCAACTAAGAAGCTTGCATGCCGCAACGAAGATCCTGAAGGCCACAACACCTGGCACTGCCTGCCTAAATAAATAAATAAAATCATTAGGAAAAAGAAAGAAAATACTAGTCTCATAATTATAGGTCTCATTAAAAAAAAGAAAGAAAGAAAGAAACATGGAAACTCACCTGGAAGAAGTATAGAGAAAACTATTAAAATATAGATGAAGCTGGGGGGTGGGGGAGTAGGGAAGAACTATTGGCCTTAGTTTACTCAAGGGAAGTCAGAGTACTAATTCTAGCAAAATAGAAAGTTCCCAAGAGAGAAAATATAAATACTAAAGGAACATCAGGTCATATCAGAATGAGTAATAGGAAATTAAACCAACATTCATTGGGCTCCATCCAAAGCAGGACATTAGACAGAAGAAACTCATGTGAAATCTATATAAAATCTAAGAGGCAATACTGACAAAGAAAGAATTGAGAAATGAGAAAGAAGAAGAACTCTCCTTTTGTTGCAGATGCTATAAATTTTTACTATGAGAAATATATGAAAAACTTGAAAACAGAAAAGGCTACCCATGATTTGACCTGACACAGAAATGCTATTCATGTTTAAGGACTGGGATGACAGATACACTGTATCAAGTAATAAAATCATGCCACTTTCAATGATATAGATTTGGTTTTTTGAGTTGTCTTGTTCAGATGTGTATCTTTTTAATTCAATATAGTATTTCCCAATATTCTACAAAATCCTGACAATTTCTGTCAATTTCTTTTCTTTCTTTCTTTCCATTTTATTATGGGTTATATTTTATTAGTTTCTACAAATACCCTTGTATATGTAATTAAAGGCTTAAGCATATAGTAATTATCCCCCAACCAAACTTAATCCCAGAAGAAACAAACTGTGACTGCAAATTTCCCCCCTATGGATATGCAAAGTGGAACAGAAAAAAAGGGACTATATAAAAATGGTCATTGACATTTTGATGATGGCAACCTTATGAAACTGAAGATTCTGAATGCTAATGACTAGAAGGAAAGTAATAAGCCTCAAAGAAAGGATATGAAAATTTTGTGTCTATAGGCTAAAGAAATATATACTATTCTTCATCATGTTTGGATTCCTAAGATGGCATCATGACAAGCCAGGAGGCTGAGGACATAACATTTATGGTCTAAGCTCTGCAGATCACCAGCAGCTAGCCTTGACAAGTCCCCTGGCCTCACTGTGCACTGGCTTCTACAATTGGAAAAAGGAGAAAAATCTAAGGTCTCAATGCCTGTCTTATTGGATTCATATGGAAATTAAGTGACATTGGATATTAGGGCACTTTACAAACTCTAAGTACTATATAATTATCAACTAAAGGATTGTTATTATAGTTTTAAATATAAAATTTGAATAGATCTAGTAGATTGAATGAGTAATTTAGAAAACATATGACAAAGCAAAGCCTGAGATCAGATGACTTCAATGATGAAATAGATCACTAATTTAAAGAAGAATTAACACAATTCTTTCAAAAACAGAAGAGGAGAAAACACTTCTCAACTCACTCTAAGAAGTCAGTATTACCCTGATACTAAAACCAGACAAAGACAGTTGAAGAAAACTATAGACCAATATTCTTTATGAACAGGGATGCAAAACTCCTCAAGAAAACACTAGGAAACTAAATCTAGAAACATATAAAAAGGATTATACTCCATGATCAAGGGAGACTTATCCCAGGAATGTAAGGTTGATTTAACATACAAAAATCAATCAATATAATGTACCACATTAATAGAATGGGCAAAATCATGTAATCATCAAACTGCATGCAAAAAAATTTTTGACAAAGTGCAACCTTCTTTCATGATCAAAATGCTCAAACTAGGAATAGAAGGCAACTTTCTCAACCTGATAAAGGGAATCAACAAAACATTTTTTAAAATAACACTGCTAACATCATATTTAAAAGTGAAAGACATATGCTTTCCTCCTAAGATGAGGAACAAGACAAAGATCTTTGCTCTTAATACTTCTATTCAACATTGTACTGAAGATTCTAGAAATCAGGCAGTGAAACAAGTAAAAGGCAACCAAATTGGAAAGGAAGAAATAAAGTGCTCTATTTGCAGATGGCATGTTCTTGTACATAGGAAATTCTAAGGAATCTACTAACAAACCATAAGAACTAATGTATAAGTTCAACGTGGTTGCAGAAAAACTAGATCAATGTTTAAAATCAATTGTTTTTCTACACACTTGAAATGAATAATCTGAAAATAAAATTAAGAGAACAATTCATTTACAAGAGCATCAAAAATAATTATTTAGAAATAAATTTAATAAGGAAAGAGGAAATTTGTACATTGACAACTACAAAACATTGTTGAAAAAATTAAGAAAGATTTAAATAAATGGAAAAACATCCTATGTTCATGGATTAGAAGACTTAATATTGTTAACATGGCACTACTCCCCAAATTGATCTAAAGATTCTTCATAATCCTTATCAAAATCCCACCCAGACTTTTTGCAGTAATTGACAAGGTCAGCCTAAAATTCATATGGAAATGCATGGGACACAAAGTAGTCAAAAATACTACTGGAGAACAAAATTGGTGGACTCACATTTTCCAATTATAAAAACTACAAAGTTATCATAATCAAGACCTTGTGTTATTGGAATAAGGACAGACATATAGATCAATGGAACATAACTGAATGTCCAGCAATAAACTTTTATATTTATGTTTAATTGATTTTAGACAGGAGTGTGAAGGCAATTTAATGTGGTAAAATAATATTTTCAATAAATGGTCCGGGGACAAATGGACATCACATGCAAAAGAATGAAACTGGACTCATATCACACATACACAAAAAATAATTCAAAATGGATTACAGACCTACATGTAAAAGTTAATACTCTAAATAAAACTCTTAGAAACAAATATAGAAATCTCATGACTTGAGTTAGGTAATAGCTTCCTAGATATGATACCAAAAAGCACAAGTGACAAATGAAAAAGAGATACATGGGACTTTTGTCACATGTGTCTTTTATATTAGCAGATGATAATACCCAGTGTGAAGACAATGTGAAGAAAATACAGCTTGGTGCCACATTAGGATGTAAGCTTTCTACTATAATCCTAAAGTCAAGAATAATGCAGGAGGGGGCTTCCCTGGTGGCACAGTGGTTGACAGTCCGCCTGCCGATGCAGGGGACATGGGTTCGTGCCCCAGTCTGGGAAGATCCCACATGCTGCGGAGCAGCTGGGCCCATGAGCCGTGGCCACTGGGCCTGCGCGTCTGGAGCCTGTGCTCCGCAAAGGGAGAGGCCACAGCAGTGAGAGGCCCGCGTACCACAAAAAACAAAAAAAAGAAAAAAAAAAAGAATAATGCAGGATACCTAGTAGGTGCCCAATAAACATTTGTTGAATGATGATGATTGATGGAAATATAAACTGATACAAGTTTGGTGGTGACAATGTGGATATATGTACCAATAATTAAAAAGCACATAACCTTTCCTCACCAATTCCAATTCTAAATATCCAAAAGAACCAACAGAACAAGTCCTCAGAAATGAACATGCCAGTTTATTCACTGCCCTTTAATTCACTCATCGAATACTTATTGTCTGACATGTGCCAAAAAATATATTAATGCTACAAATATAATGTTGAACTATATATCATACTGTTTTCTTCCTTTGAATAATAATATGATTGATGACATACAGATATCTGACTAGATTAAGAAACGACATCTATCCTGGGTTAAAACGTGTGTTAAATTAGTATGTGAAAGATATTTCCCAACATGGCCTTAAAGCATATTGCTTCATAGGAAATTAGGAATAAGATAAGCCAAGAAAAATAATTGATCTTGTTCTAGAAATTCTAAACAAGGTAGCATGATAAGAAAAAAGTGGTAAAAATTATCATTATTAAAATGGAAGAGACAATAATATTTGCAATCTATTGTTTTGTTTTGTTTTTGTTTTTTTGCCGTACGTGGGCCTCTCACTGTTGTGAGAGGCCTGAAACTAACATGTTATATGTCAATTATACCTCAATAAAAAATTATACTCATGTTTATCAAGAACATTATTACAGCAGTATTCTATACAAATTAGTTACATTTTCCTTCTTCCCCCTCCCTCCTACATGTAATCAGTTACCAAATCCCATTAATTCCGACTCCTTCACCTCTTAACTTTATTGTAATTGTATAAAGTTAGTAACTCATCACTTTTTTTTTTTCTGTACGCGGGCCTCTCACTGTTGTGGCCTCTCCCGTTGTGGAGCACAGGCTCCGGAAACGCAGGCTCAGCGGCCATGGCTCACGGGCCCAGCCGCTCTGCGGCATGTGGGATCTTCCCGGACCGGGGCACAAACCGCGTCCCCTGCACCGGCAGGTGGCCTCTCAACCACTGCGCCACCAGGGAAGCCCAGTAACTCATCACTTTTCATTTCATTGCTAGATTTGACTTTCTCCAATTCTTCCCTCCACATCTAAGTCACAATTAAACTAATTAAAAATCTGACCACATCATTTCCTGTCTTAAAATTTGATGATTCTCCTCTACAGGAGATCTACAGGACAATGTCAAGTTTGTTAGCAGGGCTCATAAAGTTCACCATGACCTTCCCCTGTCTCATGTTGCAGCCTTACCTAGCTCCACTCTCACCCCTATGACTTCATATTTCAGCAAGCTGTATGACTTGTCATTTCCAACCAGTACCTGGTGCTTCTCCCTTCTGTGTCTTTATCAAGGTGTCTCTTCTGTCAGAAGGCCCTTCTCTAACTTGTAATTGCCTGATAAAATACTATGCATCCTTCAAATACCAGTTGGATAAGCCGCAATTAATTACAATATGATCGGGACTACTTCTGTTCCTTACGTTTATTCACATTATGACATCATAATGTCCGTTTATTTGTCTATTTATGTCTCTTCTAGTGGACCTTAAGTCTCATTCATTTTTACATCTCTAGCACCTATCTGACATCTAGCTTAAATACATAAGGAATGTTTACTGAATGTATCTTAACTTTAGCTTATATGCCAGGCATGTGTACCCCACAAAACTCTGCAGGATTCCTCTCCTGGTAGAGTAACTATATATACTCTACAGTTCCTTAGTAAAAGAATCACATACACCATTAAAAGAGAAAGAGGCAACAGTATCCTAATGCTGAGAAAAACATGGCATTAAGGTCAACCGTCCACTATTTGCTTCACTTAAAATATCAACCCAGTTCTACAGGTGAAATTTGTGAAATCCAAAACAGGTAGTGAAAGTTTGATGCTTCGTATGCAAAAAATCACTCCTCTTATCCCATTTCTGGTCTTTCCCATAGGTTAATTTGGATAAAATTTCCTAATTGTTATTAAGACACACAGTCAATGCCACACAGTTATTAGATACATCGCTAACAATATCTGGTAATACTAGAATATTGTTTTTAAAAGGTAACTGGGCAGCAATGTTTAAAAATCCAACATAATTAAGAAATATTGATAAATATATATTAAAGTCCTATAAATTACTCAATTATACCATAACATGCAAAGCCTGCCACAAATATCTTTAGGACGAGGAAATGCAGTATTTAAAGTCTCCATCTTTGTCTAACATTGTTCAAGGAGGGACACCATATCAACTGAAAAAAAGCACTCTGGATACTACAGGAATCACCACTGTCTTGGACAAGCTAGCTTAGTATCCATCAGTCTATCTGGACTTACCACGCCTTCAACACTGAATAAAAGAAAGGTTAGAAAATTGTAACTTAAAGCCTAGAATTGTGGTGATGCCGTTAAAGTGCAGACTAGTGGTAAGGCCCTACCTGAGGCAACCAGCAGCCTCATCAATTTCTACTCAATTTAGTTCAGCACCAGAATGGTACTAGGTACTGGGGATAGAAAAACAAAAGGGCAGATAACCTGAAAATAATGTGACAATTGCTACAATGGAGATGTTCCCAGAGTTTAAGATGTTTGTGACATCTAATAAATGTCACAAGAGAGGGGAGAGGGGAATATGGGCTTGCTTTGAAGGATCAGGGAAAGTTTCTTTAGGTAGGTAAGACCAGATCTAACTCTGAAAGCTTGGACAGAAAAAAAAAAAAAAAAAAAAGCATGTATGTGCACTCTATCAACTGTAGAACAAAATTTCATTTGGGTACAGAACAATAATTCAAAAAATAAATTTGATTATAGTTCAGAAAATGTAAATCAAGACCACAGTGAGGTATTTTACACTCAATAGATTGGCAAACATTGTGTCTTATAATACAACTTATGGAGCAACAGATGTGGATCAATAGAAACTTGAGAAGAAAATATGGAAATTATCTTGTGAAGTCAAATATGTACATTATCTGCATCTCAGCAACTCCATTCCTAAAGAAACTATTTCATAAGTACCTTAGAAGATATGTACATGAATGTTCATAGCTATAGTATTTGTAATACCAAAAAAACAGACACTAATTGGATGGACAATGGAATGAGTCTACAAATTACAGTATGTCTACACAATGGACTATTAAGCAGCAGGGAAAATGAATAACATACAGCTACATATAACCTAGATGAAGTTTATAAACATGATATTCAATTAAAAGTAACCCACCAAAGATAATATATCTTTGTTAAAGCTCAGAAATGAACAAACTAAATAATGAACCGTAAGGAATTCATACATATGTGGTAACCTAATTAGAAAAAGTAAAGGCAGAACAATGACAAAATTCAGGAAAGTAGTTATCTCTTAAGAGGGGTAGGATCATGATGAAGCCTACAGATAATTTAACGGTACTGGTACTGTTCTGCTACTTAAGTTCAGTGGTGAATTCTTAAACTTTCATTAATTGGCTTAATACTCTGCTTCATCACTTATATTTATATTACATATATTAATTTCTATGTGACAAATTACTACATAATAAAAAATGTTTAACCTAAATGGGCTGACTAGGGACACATAAATAAAAATCACCACACTCATAAATTGATTATACAAATAGGTAACATACTCACAGGACTGATTTCAACATCAGCAATCTCAATAGATCCACCCTAAGGTCTATGTCTTTTGCACGGTGAATAGCAATCTATTTAGGAAAAACATAAAACTCTGTAGAAACCACACTAAAATATACTCATATACTGCTGAAGTATTACCTGGCATTTATATAACATTTTATAATTTAAATAATCATAACTTATTATAAATGTCACAAGATTTATTCTGGCAGTTATCATCCCATTTCTTGTGATGTAGAATTGATATTCCTAAAGGAGTGAATTTTCAACTCTTAAAAACTTCCATCACAAATGGGACCTCGTGAATTTGACTGAAGAGTTCTACCCATTTGCCTTGACATTATTGCTTCAAACTCTGTGTGAGCCTTTTGTATTTACCTAATTCCAAAGGAATATTCAAAATTAAAACAAGCAAGAAACTGAGTGCAAACACAGATACTAATATCCAAAACAACCATAATTCTAATGAGAGCAGCTAAAAATTGCTGAGTATATGGCCCAAGTATACTGCTAAATACATTATCTCCTTTTTAATCTTCAGTATTCTGTTAATACCCTAATTTCCAAGTGAGTAAAACTGGGGCTTAAGGTCACAAAACTTGAAAGCAGCAGTGGCTAAACTTGAACCAAGAAGTGCCTGAGCACTCAATTTCTTCCAAGAAATTTAAGACAGTGAAATAAGAATTTAGTCATGTAACTCCTACAAAATAAGAACTATAGATTACATGAACATATAATTGTCTAATCAAAATCTCAGAAGCACAAAAATATCATTCCCTGAAAGCCCTACCTGTACAAGAACAGTCAACTTCGAGATTTAAATCTAAATGTATATTAAAAAAAGAGATATGAGTGTATTTCACTCTTTTGATAGAATCAGTGGCATTGTTTATAGGTAAAGAAACCACAAAATACCACTTTTTCAGAATTATTAAGGAAAGTGAGCGCCATCTAGACAATCTTATTAACCGAATTGCTTAATTCATACTACTATATGATTTCTATATTTTATTTACAGAATATATAGTACCTAAAATACTTGACTAAAATCATAAGAAGCATAACTTAATGCTTCAGAGGTAATTACAAGTCAATATATGCTTCACTGATGAACGCCATATGTAAGTCTCAACACCCCCATGGCTGCCTTTTACTCACTTCTCCTTTCGTGGGTAACTGAAGATTCCAGGCTGCCATAACCCATTTACTACCCTCACCAATTGCTCGCTTGACCTTTTCATCTCCTGAGACTTAATCTGTACCCTGGACAATATCACCCGTCACAAATCCATGGCCTCAGAAACCATACATTCATCCGTCCCTCTCTTTCTCACAACCCTCTCTCATCCCTGCTTTCTCATCCATTTTCAGAGACTAGAGTTCCACGATGTCACATGTGTGATGTTTCCCTGATCAGCCCCAATTAACCTGTCTCCATTTTCTCTGTTATTCAACAAAGTTTATCATTCCAACTTCTCATCAATATATTCGATCCACTTATACTCATCTTGATTTTCACAGGGGTAACAGAAATAACCTCTATCATCTCTAAGATTAATCCTTAGCCTTCAGACCAACATGTATAAGCAATGGCCTCTTTACTAGACACCTCTACATAGGGATGCAAAAGGTGCCTCAAACTCATGATTTCCCTCTAAAATATGCTACTCATCCTCTAATCTTTCTTCGAATGTTGTTACCACCTGTCTCACACTTGACTTACCTGTTTTATTTATATGTGACCCTTTTCAATCATCAAACCCTAAATATTCATCTCCTAAATTTGACTAGAATTTGTCTAGAATCCTATCTCCTGAGAACACAATCTTCTCCTGCCTGGACATCATCAGCAGACTAATAACTCTGCACTGGTCGCAGTTTAACACTGCTCTATAACCAAAGTGATGTCTGAAAAATGCAAATCTGAGTGTGAAACTCTCCATGCTTAAAAACTCCAAGCTCTTAAGATGAAATTTTGACTTCCTAAGTTGTTGCTAAGGACCTGTATGACTAAAATTTATACAGGCCTCTAAATACATCTTTCCCCACTATGATCCATTCAATCTATAGCCAAGTCATGTTAAACTAAGTTTTTCATATCTGCCTTGTAGCTCTCCCTCTCCTCCCATATGCCTGAACACATTCAATTTTGTCTTCCTTGAATACTCTTTCCTCCTCTCCTCCCTCACCCCACTACTACCCCTTTCCTCTGGCTGATTCTTAACTCTGGTGTCTTTCAGATTTATCTTCCCCTAGGAAACTGCCCCTGACCATTTAAGCATGGGTTGCAAACCTCTCCCGTGTACGCCCCCAGCCTACTGTATTTCTCCATCATAGTACTTATTACATTATCTTTTAATTTTGAGTTGTTTGCATCCCCCACCACATTGTACATTCTTAGAGACCAAGGACCCTAGTTACCTTGTTCAATTTTGCATTCCTAGCAACTGCAGCAGAGCCTAACACATATGTGCCCAGTAAGTACGCATGGAATGGATGAATAAAGGAATCTCATAATATACTGTTAAAAAGGTAAGCTTTGTAAAAACAGCATGGTTCTCTAAAATACAGTGGAAACTAATCTCAGTAAAACCTATATTTTAGTGGCTGTTTTTTATTTTTTCCAAAATAATATACAAAAATTCTGCCCAAATATCAGACCGTATACCACAATATACACTTTATAAACATCTTTCAATCTATACTTTTGTTTTTGTAATTTATTTGTTTTATTTATTTATTTTTGGCCGTGCTGGGTCTTCGTTGCTGTGCATGGGCCTTCTCTAGCTGTGGCGAGCAGGGGCTACTCTTCCTTGTGGTGCACGGGCTTCTCATCACGGTGGCCTCTCTTGTTGTGGGGCAGGGGCTCTAGGCGCATGGGCTTCAGTAGTTGTGGCACGTGGGATCTAGAGCGCAGGCTCAGTAGTTGTGGCGCACGGGCTTAGTTGCTCCGTGGCTTGTGGGATCTTCCCAGACCAGGGCTCGAACCCATGTCCCCTGCATTGACAGGCGGATTCGAAACCACTGCACCACCAGGGAAGCCCCCTATACTTCTTTATAAAAGTAAGATATAATTATTAGGTTGTTTATTTGGGGGCCAGGCAAATTGGTGTTTATTATATTAAGCTAAATATTATTTAAGAACTAATGATTATGGGAAATTGAAGGATAAAATGGAGGATATCTCTTAAGCCGTTCATTTTGATCTGATGATAGTGCACATATTACTTTTCTAATGTGAGTAAATGTACACAGTTGATCATCAAATTGAAGATTAAGAGCATTCCATTCCATGAGTTTATAATAAGTAAATTTACTACAGACTGGTCTTACATGTTTTATTCTGTTTAATGAACACTTAGAGAAGTCCCTAAAATCAAGGTAATACCTTTTCATTTACATAATTCCCAGAACATAAAATAGTAAAACATTTTATGTGTGCTATAAAATACAGATATTAACGTCATATACAATTTTCCTATAATTCCTATAGTCATTAAAGCTATTTAAAATTAGCATTCCAAAACTGATTATTTTTTCCTTAGGTATCTAATTAACACCATGGAAAAAACAATCCTTTGCTCTCTGACTAGTAAGGGCTTGTCACAAGTTAGAGATGCCAAATATTCCAAGTTCATGTGAAAAATGCCTCATATCAATGAAATGTATCCATTTCAACTTAGTAGAAACTTCCATTAGCAACTTTCACCAAAAATATTTTCTACAAATCCTCTTGCCAAGTTCTGCTAACCATTTTTACAACCGATGTATAAGTAAGGTTGTTTATTTTTTAGATTTCTAAAAACTGCACCTCTTTAGAGCTAACTCAATTAGAAATTTAGAACAGAAAAATAACAGAAATTTTTTAAATTACTCTTTAGTGTCATAATATTAAAACCCATCCCCATTAGAAGAAATCATTAAAATAAGCTTTCTAAGAATAAACATGTATATAACATTTTATAGAATTATACCTACTATTATAAATATCATAACCAAACAAATCCACAGACACATATATAAGGAGAAAACACACATATGCATAAACATACCTTTGCTCCTGTATCAAATTTTCCTGCTACAGTAGGAGTACAGGAGGTATTGAGAACAGTTAGCCCCCCCAATGGAATGATTCCTTGTGATGGAACAACATCAATCACAGACAAAAGACTCTGGTCACAAACCTATAATCAAAAATTTGCAGAAATGTCACTTGTCCTTTAAAGTTATTGTTCCAAAGCTTTCATAGGAAAACTTCTAGACCAGTACATAGAGAGAGGACCTACAGGCACACAGCATGAGATGGTTTTGAAATAGATTTTCAAACACCAGACAAACAATTTGAACTTCAACAAGGATTTGCACCCCTAACCCAGCAAACAGAACTTTTAGCAATGGCATCTTCCAATTCAAACAGGACGATGAAGCTTATTATCTGAAGTGTTTTCAAGACTTTGCAAAACTTACAAGGAAATGATGAGATGTATCTGTTGGAGAGATGCCAAAATTCTAGATACTATTTTGATAGCCTGTCTTTTCCCTGATCCTAAAAAACTGAAAGCAAAGTTAGTGGGGAGGCAAGATGATAAAGTAACCTACTCTTCTTTATTATTTCCTTTATAGCCTAATGTCTAAGATATCATTTTGACCTTCAAAAAAGTAACTTACCAAAAGAGTTAAGGTGTGGTTTGTCAGAGGCCAATTTAGGCTTATCTATCATGCCTTAAGTCAGAATAATTTGAAGGGAAATTGGTTAACATATTTTAGGGGATGAAGGAACAAACAGACTTCAGAACTAATTCTGAAGCAACAGAGTAGAAAAGGGTATCCTCCTTTGCTTGTTTGGGCAGAAGACATGTAAATACAAGCTTGAAAGAAAGATCTCAAATGCTAACCTCTACTGTCACTATTAGGAGATGTTAATGTTTCTCAGTTAAAAAAAAAAAACCTCTATTACCAATTTAAACACCACCCGCCCCACAATTTAAATCAGGAGTAACAACTATAAATAGAATATCTTTAGAATGGTCTTGATCTAGGTCCCAGTTGCTACCATAACAGTCTTGATGACAGAGTGAAAACGAGGAAAAAAAGGAAAAGCATGTAATTAAATACTGAATGTAACATAAACACTGCATATTTTTTTAATGTTAGTTTTTTTGAAATCATCTTTTTTTCCCAATAAAACAAAATAACAGAAAGAAAGCAAAAGAGGGGTAAGAGGAGAAGGAAGGGAGAGATTAAGGAAGGAAGGGAGAGATAGAGACAAATTTTATGGGAAACTAAAAGGATAAAGTAGATGAAATGTATTCAGATAAATCTGATATGAAATACCTAAATATTAGCATTAGTCAATCTATAAAGACTAAAGTATTCATGGCATAGAACTCATGGCAATAAATAGTTCAAATTATAATGTGATCTGATCCAAGTAAGATTTCCAGATTCTACATTACCTTGAAATAAGCATGGTTTGGTCCTACATTGTGAAGAATGGCTTTTCTCCAAGTTGTTAAACCCTGAGGGCTATCACTGAAGAGTATCCTTGGCTCTAAAAGAATGACCTTGGTGTGACCAAGCTAATAAGAGGAAGAAAGGGAACATGAAATTGAAATAACAGTAAACATTTTTTTATCCCCCACCAGATAACTCAAACTTTTTCAGCTTCATAGAAGTTTCTAAAATACGAAGCGTTATCAGATTTTATGGTGTGCTTAAGAGAAAGGAAAAGAGTGGAATATTTACAATGTACTCCTAAACTGAGGAAGGCAGAGAGAGTAAGATAACTCGAAGGACGAAGTAAATCCATGACTGAGAATGATGTAGATTAGTCACTGAAGGGGATATTAGAGACCATCTGCCCCACTACATACAAGGTGTTACCATGTGCTACACAAAAGGAAAAAGTTCAAGGGTCATGTAAGTATGGGAAATAACATGCCAAGAGAGATTATCCAGGCATGTTTCTACTAGAAGTCTTCTCATAGGGCTTAGTATGCTGATAATGTACACTTTGCTTATCTGAGAATGGGGAGGTAGTACACTGTGATTCACAGAATTACCTAGGCACAGGACTCCCTCGCCCTGTCCTACACAAACCACTTCACAGAACTACAGCAACATAAAACACTTTTTGGAAACGTTGATATTATCCACCTCTCCCATTTTACAGGAAAGCAAACAATAACCAAGGTGAACTAGAACCCAAGATTTCTAATTCCTCATTCAGTGCTCTCTACAATAGACCCTACTATAAATAATACATATTATTTCTTATTGTCTTAGGAGATTTTAATACATTCATATAATTAGTTGAAGAATATGATTCGGATAACTGGAAAAATAAACTTTCAAACAAAGCTAACAAAAGATGAAATGGTCAAGTAAGTTCTTCATAATTAATGAAAAAACTTAAATGAACATTTTATTTAATTGTTTCACATTCCTCCTTCTTTACTTTCTTAAGAGTAACACTTCACTTACTCTTAAGTAAGTTCACTTAAACTCAAGGGCTTGAAAAATTGGCCAAAAATAATCTAGTTCAGTACACTGACATCTCAGAGTTTAATTCTTAACCAATCCTAGTGTAGGGAAAGTGGAAATCAAATTTTATGAGATGGTAATGGCAAAGGCTGTGGAGGCAGATCACTTTGGATATAAATTCCAATAGGGCATTTATTGCACGTGTGAACTTGTACTAGATAATTAACCATTCTAATGCTCCATTTCCTCACCCATCAATTGAGTTATTAATACATTCCTTATAGAGTTGCTGTACGGATTAAATGAGATAATACAAGAACGTCATTTTGCATCGTACCTGAGACACAATAATTAATAAGTGATACCTTATGGTTATCAGGGGATAAGGTGGGGAGGGATGAATTGGGAGACTGGGACTGACATATACACACTACTATATATAAAACAGATAACTAATAAGAACCTGCTGCATAGTACAGGGAACTCTACTCAATACTCTGTAATGGCCTATATGGAAAAAGAATCTTAAAAAAAAAAGACTGGATACATGTATACATATAACTGATTCACTTTGCTGTACACCTGAAACTAATACAACATTGTAAATCAACTATACTCCAATAATTTTTTTTTTTAAAATGATACTTATTATTAAAGCTAAGTCTACATTACTAAATTGCTCATCTTTTATTTGTTAGAAAAAATACACATGGGGTGAGTATATGAGCAAATTTATATTAGTAAACTTGTCAAACACAGTTATGTAAATAACAGTTAAAGAACTGTATACAGGGCTTCCCTAGTAGTGCAGTGGTTAAGAATCCACCTGCCAATGCAGGGGACACGGGTTTGAGCCCTGGTCCGGGAAGATCCCACATGCCGCGGAGCAAATAAGCCCGTGTGCCACAACTACTGAGCCTGTGATCTGGAGCCTGCAAGCCATAGCTGCTGAGCCCACGTGCCACAGCTACTGAAGCCTGTGTGCCTGGAGCCCGTGCTCCGCAACAAGGGAAGGCACTGCAATGAGAAGCCCACGCACTGCAGCAAAGAGTAGCCCCTGCTTGCTGCCACTAGAGAAAGCCCACACGCGGCAACGAAGACCCAATGCAGCCAAAAATAAACAAACAAATAAATAAATTAATTAAAAAAATAAAAAGAACTGTATACATATGTTCACCAAAAGACAGAGAATGTTAACAGAAGCACTATTACATTAGCCAAAAATCTGAAACAATCCAAACCCTCATCAGCTGTATGATGGAAAACTGATTGTATAGTCTAACCAAATGGAATGCTATTCAGGAGTGAGAATGAATAATCTGTCACCACATGTATCAGCATAGATGCATCCCACAAACCTAATTATGAACAAAAGAAGACAGGCATAGAAGAGAACATATGGTGTGATGACATTTATATAACGTTTAAAACCAAAATTAATCTATGCCTTAGAAGTAACGATTGTGATGATCCTGGGAGGGACACATAGTGACTGGAAGTGTGGACTAGGGGGGTTCTTTTGTGATGCTAGTCATGTTCTGTTTCTTGATCAGGTTGATCTGGGTGTGAGTTACAAGGGTGTTACTAGTTTATAAAAAATAATTGAGTGATACATAGTTTATAATATGTGCACCTTTCTGTAGTATACTATACTTCAATACAAAGTTGTAAAAGGAATTAATAAGTGATTTAAACATAGTGAAAGCAGCAGCTTATTTCAAGCCTGGGGCAAAGGAAAGACCCTATTGATTTCTGACTGCCACTTGCCATCATAAAAGTGGATGGATCTCTTATATCTTAAGGCTATAAGCTTCTTCATAGCTAAAATATGTAAGAACATGATCATGGCCTGGAGACAGAGATGGGATTTAGTAAAACAGCATTGGGTTGTGTTAAATTACTAAAAACGTTGGGAAGGGAATTTGGTACACATGTAAAGCATATCCTTGGTAATTAAGAGCCATGAAGTTAAGGTCTTCTGGGTTCTACCACAGAAAGAAAGTTAAAATTACATATTGCAGCCTTCACTTTACTTACATTGTTATTATAAGTATATTCCATATGGAATATGGAAGAATTTTCTATATTTCCTTCCTATATAAATCACATGATCCATTTCATACTGAATTATTAATTACAACTAAATACGAAAAATGCAATAATATAATTTTCTCTAGTTTTCTTTGGCACTTATTAAAGAAATAATTTAATTTCAAGTGGCTCCCATGGTATTATAGTCTCTAATAACAATCTAGTATTGTCGGCACAAAAGTCTTGGATTTCTGAGTTAATTCTAGATAATACAACACATTTTTTAGCAAAGTCTTCATTTATGGTAGAGAAGTGGCTCCAAGAAGATGCTAAGACACTTTAGTTAACTAAGTATTACATGTAAAATCAGTTTTTACTAACATAGTATATATACGCAACTATATACGCATATGCATACTCAACCAATTTATAGCCCTCAAAATAAAAATAATATTCAAGGGAAATCATTACATGTGCAAGACATTTCAGTGTCAGCATGTTTCCTTCATTGATGTGAAGAATAAATTCTCCCCTTTCCGGAGAATCAAATCCCAGCTGCCATGTCACTTCACATTCCAATAGGGAGTATGGCTCAACAGTGCCTACAGAGAATTTAGAGAGAACAAGAAATTTACCACATTTTAACTATATTTATTTTTTAATATCTAAAATAAGAGATGGCATAAACATGTAATGACATTTTATAACAAATTATTTAAATTAAACAAAATACAGGGAATACCTTATGCTCCAACTTTAATAGGCAGATCAAAATATCTGACAAAAAGTATGCCAATATATAGCAAAAAATTTTTAATTTATCTATGAAGCAACACTCTAGGATTAGAGATAACTTTACATCTAGACAGTAGAAAACCATCTGCGATCCCTGATCAAATGTCCCCTCCACATTTCTCAACACTCTGAAACACACCGGACACTCATTCAGTTTCTGGAGGAAGGAATTATCATTACCAGAGGCTTTTTTTTGTTTGTTTTAATGTTCAAATCCCTAGAGATATAACTTCTGATGTAGCTATTAGCAATTAGCACGTTTCTGTAATTCAAATGTATTTAGAACCCAGGAGGGTATAAGGCACATTTACTGTGAGGTGCTTTACCTGTTTAAATTCATCATCTCCTTTGGTCTAAGAAAATAATACTTGATGGAAAGAATGACTTAGAAGCTCTTCCCTCAGGAAGAGGGGATCATCTGAGATTCAAAGGCACAGGATACTGAACAGAGAGATGCGTGACCATCACAACAAACTTTGCCTTGAGTCAGGCTGACTCACATGCAACAGTAGTTTTCTCAACCTTGAAAAAGGTATAGTGCCTACCTCCTAGTTTTGCAGTGGCCACATAGGGAGATAACAACACACATAAAGGGATTAACATAGTGTGTAATGCCCAGAAAGCACCCAGTGTCAGATATTATTATTAATACTCTTGAATGCCAATACTATAGTTGGCACAATAATTTATAAAAAGAAGAGAAACTACTCGTGGAAGAGCTAACAGTCTAGTTGGGATCCATCAGAATTATATTTGTCTATAAGTAACAATAAGCCCTGTTACAGTGGGTTAGGTAGATATGAGTTTATTTATCTTATGCAATCAGAAGTCCATGGGCAGGTATTCCAGGGTTGCTTTAACAGGTTGACAATGCCTTGAAGGAGCAATGCTCCTAGCTTCCCACACTGCCATTCCTTATCATGTGCCCTTCCTCAGTGTGGAAAGATATCAAAGCACAGTCGTTAAAAACAGCACAAATTCTCCGGTCAGACTCCCTGGTTCAAATTTCAGCTCTGACACTTACTAGCTGAGACTTTGGACGATTTACTAAACCTATGTAACACAGATTCCTCATACATAAAGTGGGGATAACAACTGTTTCTTAGAGAATTGATAAAGGGAATAAATAAGCTAATATAAGCAGAAGTACTTCAAACAGTACCTGGCATATAGAAGGGGGATGAAGCTAAAAGAAATTTCTGTCCATATCTCATTGGCAAGAAAGGCTGGGGAAAAGAGATACGTAAATAAGAACATTGCTTC
Organism: Neophocaena asiaeorientalis asiaeorientalis; assembly: GCF_003031525.2. Taxonomy (NCBI): domain Eukaryota; kingdom Metazoa; phylum Chordata; class Mammalia; order Artiodactyla; family Phocoenidae; genus Neophocaena; species Neophocaena asiaeorientalis. The sequence goes on from NW_020173222.1 coordinate 28,475, forward strand.
CCCAAACAAACTGAGGGTCCCATAAGGAAGGGGAATGGATATCAGATATGGGCTTAGTAACATCTACCACAACAGGAGATGGACATAAACAAATAACTGTAGGTGATGTAACAAATACACAATGGGAGTGGAAAAGAGGTTGGGTGGGAAGTTCTAAATTAGCCCAAGAAAGTGGAGGAAACTTCATCATAAGGAGATGGCATTTGAGTTGTGACTGAAGAATGATCAGGAACTCTGCAGGAGGACAAAGTCTGCAGGAAATGTAGAAGTCAAGTGATGGTACTAGAAGTGAGTGATGTGTAGAGAAGACTGTGATGGGAAGTAACTCTGACAAAGAAGAGTCAATGCTATTTATAAAGACACCTAAGCTTTCAGAGAAGAGTTGAGAGCAGCACAAGGATTATAGATCCATGTTGAGAGGGTTAGCTTGAGGTCAATACTTTCCCTTCAACCAGCATGGCTATATATTTTTCTCCAGGAATATTATGTATATTGTGGGACAGGAGAAATAAGTTGGATGGCTGAATTGAGCACGGCTGGGATTGGCAGGGAAGGTACTACAAACGGCCAAGGAGTGACAGAATTGAGAAAGACAATGAGAGTGAACTGACTGAAGACAAGGCTGAGGACTGAGTGGACTCAAGAGTTCAGTATGGTTAAAGACAACAAGGATGAACACATAAGAAAACAAGCAGAAACATAAACAATATCTAATGAAAAAGTCATATGAGAAACCAATTCTATCTTAGAAAACATCAATCCACTCTTCCATTCTCCCCTTATAATATCCACTATCCAAATACAAATCCAAAATGTATCATGCCTCAGGAAAAAAGGACAATCACAACATAAAATTTAAATTATAACTCTTCATTTTAGTTTACAAAAAAATAGACAGGGATATGATTAAATGCATTATGTAGGATGTAAAACCAATTCTAGGGGCAAAAAAATTTGCTACCCCAAAATGTGTCTCTTTGCCATGAGGATTAATTTAAGCTGATTATTATTATTATTTTTTTTTATTGCGGTACACAGGCCTCTCACTGTTGTAGCCTCTCCCGCTGCGGAGCAACAGGCTCCAGACGTGCAGGCTCAACAGCCATGGCTCACGGGCCCAGCTGCTCCGCGGCATATGGGATCTTCCCGGACTGGGGCACAAACCCATGTCCCCTGCATCGGCAGGCGGACTCTCAACAACTGCGCCACCAGGGAAGCCCTAAGCTGATTATTTTTAAGAAACAGAAGAAGACTCAGGAAGTTTTTTCTTGTTACCTCTTCCTTAACTGCCTAAAAGAATTTAGATAAAGGGCTAGTTCCCAGAATAGAGCTATCACCAGAGATACATGCAAAGAATATGGGCTGGCTATCATAGGGGAGACTCAGCTGGGCGAAGAGATCAAGTCTACTCTGTGTACCATGACCCAGGAAACATCTGTTTACCAAACATTTGCTTTTCCATCTGCATGTGAATTCCCTTTCTCACCTTTGAAGCCCCAATCCACTACCCCCAACATCCTCTTTTGTCTTTAGCTGAAGATGACATTTAAGGTGAGGATTTGGCCACTCTGGCAAGTAATGGGGTTTTCCTGGGTCTGTCTCACGGATACATGTTATTAAACTTTTGTGTGATTTTCTCCTGTTAATCTGTCCCATGTCAGTTTAATTCTTATACCAACTAGAAGAACCTAAGGGTAGAAGAAAACTTCTTCTTTTCCAACACGATATAACAAAAGGGATGTAAGAAAAATAACTCAATAAAAAGATTTATACAGGAGACCTTCAAGATGGTGGAGGAGTAAGACATGGAGATCACCTTCCTCCCCACAAATACATCAGAAATACATCTACATGTGGAACAACTCCTACAGAACACCTACTGAATGCTGGAAAAAGACCTCAGACCTCCCGAAAATTATATATATATTTTTCCGTTTTCTCTTTTTGGGAGTATGTATACATATGCTTAGTTGTGCAATTTTGTCTGTATAGCTTTGCTTTCACCATTTGTCCTAAGGGGCTGTCTGTCTGTGTTTTGTTGTTTTTTTCCTTACTATAGTTTTTAGAGCTTGTTATCATTGGTGGATTTTTTTATTGGTTTGGTTGCTCTCCTCTTTCTTCTTCCTTTAATGACTTTTTAATTTTTTTTTTTTTTTGCGGTACGCGGGCCTCTCACTGTTGTGGCCTCTCCTGTTGCAGAGCAACAGGCTCCAGACACGCAGGCTCAGCGTCCATGGCTCATGGGCCTAGTCACTCCACGGCATGTGGGATCTTCCTGGACCGGGGCACAAACCCGTATCCCCTGCATCGGCAGGCGGACTCTCAACCACTGCGCCACCAGGGAAGCCCTGACTTTTTAATTTTTTAAAATATTTTCTTTTATTTTAATAACTTTATTTTATTTTATTCCTTCTTTCTTTCTTTCTTTTTTTCTCCTCCCTTTTCTTCTGAGCTGTGTGGCTGACAGGGTCTTGGTGTTCCGGCCGGGTGTCAGGCCTGTGCCTCTGAGGAGGGAGAGCCAAGTTCAGGACACTGGTTCACCAAAGACCTCCCAGCTCCACAAAATATCAAATGGCTAAAGCTCTCCCAGAGATCTCCATCTCAAGGCTAAGACCCAGCTCCACTCAACAAACAGCAAGCTACAGTACTGGACACCCTATGCCAAACAACTAGCAAGACAGAACAAAACCACACCCAATACCAGAGAAGCTGCTTAAAGTCATAATAAGGTCAGAGATACCCCAAAACACACCACCAGATGTGGTCCTGCCCACCACAAAGACAAGATCCAGCCTCATCCACCAGAACGTAGTGCCCTCCAGCAGTACGCCTACACAACCTACTGACCCAACCTTAGCCACTGGGGGCAAACACCAAAAACAAAGGGAACAAAGAACCTGCAGCCCGTGAAAAGGAGACCCCAAACACAGTAAGTTAAGCAAAATGAGGAGACAGAGAAACACACAGCAGATGAAGGAGCAAGGTAAAAACCCAACAGACTAAACAAATGAAGAGAAAATAGGCAGTCTACCTGAAAAAGAATTTACAGTAATGATAGTAAAGATGATCCACAATCTTGGAAATAGAATGGAGAAAATACAAGAAACGCTTAACAAGGACCTAGAAGAACTAAAGAGCAAACAACAATGATGAACAACATAATAAACAAAATTTAAAATTCTCTAGAAGGAATCAATAGCAGAATAACTGAGACAGAACAGTTAAGTGACCTGGAAGATAAAATAGTGGAAATAACTACTGCAGAGCAGAATAAAGAAAAAAGAATGAAAAGAACTGAGGACAGTCTCAGAGAATCAGCACCACCAAACCAGCTTTACAACAAATGCTAAAGGAACTTCTCTAGGCAGGAAACACAAGACAGGAAAAGATCAAAAATAACAAACACAAAATAATTAAGAAAATGGTAACAGGAATATACATATTGATAAATACCTTAAATGTAAATGTATTAAATGCTCCAACCAAAAGACACAGACTGGCTGAATGCATATAAAAACAAGACCCGTATATACACTGTCTAAAAAAGACCCACTTCAGACCTAGGGACACATACAGACTGAAAGTTAGGGGATGGAAAAAGATACTCCATGCAAAACAAGCTTTAAATGATACATTAAACAAGATGGACTTAATTGATATTAATAGGACATTCCATTCAAAAACAACATAATACAAGTTCTTCTCAAATGCTCATGGAGCATTCTCCAGGATAGATCATATATTGGGTCACAAATCAAGCCCTGGTAAATTTAAGAAAACTGAAACCGAATCAAGTATCTTTTCGGACCACAATGCTATGAGACTAAATATCTATTACAGGAAAAAAACCTGTAACAAATACAAACACATGGAGGCTAAACAATACACTACTAAATAACCAAGAGATTACTGAAGAAATCAAAGAGGAAATCAAAATATACCTAATGCAGCTCTATTTACAATAGCCAGGACATGGAAGCAACCTAAGGGTCCACTGACAGATGAATGGATAAAGAAGATGTGGTACATATATTTAATGGAATATTACTCAGCCATAAAAAGAAATGAAATTGAGTTATTTCTAGTGAGGTGGATGGACCTAGCGTTTGTCATACAGAGTGAAGTGAGTCCCAAAGAGTAAAACAAATACCATAAGCTAACACATATATATGGAATCTATGAAAAATAAAATAAAAATGGTTCTGAAGAACCTAAGGGGAGGACAGAAATAAAGACGCAGACGTAGAGAATGGACTTCAGGGCTTGGGGAGGGGGAAGGGTAAGCTGGGACGAAGTGAGAGAGCATTGACATATATATACACTACCAAATGTAAAATAGATAGCTAGTGGGAAGCAGCCACATAGCACAGGGAGATCAGCTCCATACTTTGTGACCACCTAGAGGGGTGCGATAGTGAGGGTGGGAGGGAGACGCAAGAGGGAGGCGATGTGGGGATATATGTATATGTATAGCTGATTCACTTTGTTATAAAGCAGAAACTAACACACCATTGTAAAGCAATTATACTCCAAAAAAGATGTTAAAAGAAAAAGATTTTTACAAAGAGGCAAAAACAAAAGTGAGTAATTATTATATGAATATTCTGAGCAGCAGAAGGAAAATGACATTAGAGAAATCTAGGTATATAATATAAATTATGCATACTTTCCTCCATGCTATATCAAATAGATTCAAGTATTGTATCATTTGTGTTCTAAAAAAATTAAAAGTATTTAAAGGATGGGCTTCCCTGGTGGCGCAGTGGTTGAGAGTCCGCCTGCCAATGCAGGGGTCACAGGTTCATGCCCCGGTTCAGGGGGATCCCACGTGCCGCGGAGCAGCTGGGCCCGTGAGCCACGGCCGCTGAGCCTGCGCGTCTGGAGCCTGTGCTCCACAACGGGAGAGGCCACAACAGTGAGAGGCCCGCATACCGCAAAAAAAAAAAAGTACTTAAAGTACTAATGGCATTCATATTAACACTGTATTCGGAATTAAATGTCTTTGTGTTTTTTGCTTTGATTTAAAAAAATGTAAGAGGTGTTATGAGCAACCCAAAGAAAAGAAAAGTAAATACTAAAATCTCCCTGTAAAAAATAGAGTACTGAAAACCATGAGAAGTTTATAACATTGTAATTCCACTTTTGACAAATGAAGCATTTTCATGGCATTTCCATGGCAGCCACAAGGGGGAAGCCCAGCCACTCAACACTGGCTAGGATGCAGAAATACAAGGAAAAGTACCTGTGCACTGTGCTTTTCTGACACCCTTAGTGTCATATCACGTGCTTGATCAGAACCTATAGCTGGAATGCAGATAATGTAACTACAACTGATACCTCCTGTTCAAGAAAACTGGAGAAGGTTTATCTAGAATCTCTGAAATCTGCAGAAATATTTTCTTTTTCTTCTCTGATCATTTACTCCACTTCTTTCTAGTTTGGGGCGGGACCCAGTATTTTCAGTATTAATAACAACAAAAAAGAGCTTGGTCAAATGAATCTGCTAAATATTGATAGAAGTATACCTCAAATGCTTAATAAATTATAATCTGGGATTGTGCTAAATCTATCCAGATTAATAAAACGATTAAATATGGTTATATCAATGATCTCCAGGCATAATAAGGGGACAGTCCTCCACTTCCACTTGTTAAATTTGTCAACATCTCCACCTATATCTGCACTAAAATTAAGTGAACTTAAATTAATACTCGAGCTTGTTTATAACACTCCCTGGTACCAACACTGGTAGAGTTATATAGAAGTCACGATTTGGAAATGACTGATAGTCACAGGAAAAGCACCTAAGGCAAGAATTCAATGAACCAGGACTCCTCTGTGACCTGAAGTATAGTCTACTTAGATCGCAAATGAAGACTATCTCTAAATTAGAGATAAAGAGGGAGGGAGGGGGAGAGGAAGGGAAGGACATAGGGAAGGAAGGAGGGAAGGAATGTCCCATTGTCCCAAGACCATTTGTGATTTACTTCTACGTTCTTATCACAGTTATACAGTACACACTCCAGATATGATTAATGCCTGAATACATGAATAAATGAATGTCTAAATCAAACAACAGAATAAACTACTACCTTTAGCTGGACGAATGAAAAATGCCATCCCTTTTCCTGTATTTATCAGTTGCCATTCAAATTTGACAAAATAATTCTGATGATTATACAACCTAACCATCCCCCTAAAACATGTTTTCACCAAGAAGCCTTGTGGTCTCAGTACTAGCTCATTAGCAGATAGCTCAAGTTTTACTGGCAAGACAACTGCCATCACTAGGATGTGCCCACCAGGCATATTGTTCACTGACAGGTGAAAGACCTGTAACACAGCAAAGGCATCCAAATTTAACTAACACCTCTTAACTGAATGGTAGAATTCAGTTACATGTAAAATGTATATATTATTGATTGACATCAACAATTCTTAGTAAACAATATCAAAATAATTATGAAAGGTAATTAGACTACCATTGAAATATGAATCTACAAATCTACAAATTGCTGCACATATAGTTTCTATGTTTGGGGACCAAACATAATATATACTACAATAATTGGGGTAAATATACAAAACGACATTTTGATTCTAGCAAACAGAAATTTGAAAATAAATCTTACTTCCAAAATTTTCCAATGGTGGGAGATTCAAATATCACTGAAACAGAAGTACTAGCTGTAGGTGGAATCACATATGAAAATTGGTTGGTTTTCCGAAGTTCTTGCAAATTGACATCTAACTGGATCAAAATATGAATAGGTAGCATATTAATAACATGTAGTAGACGAGTATTTGTTGAGTTCACACAAACATCACCAAAGTTAAGGACAGAGAGCCCTAAAAAAATGAACAGTTACTAAGCTTAATGTTGACAAATGTGTTCATTGACTTAAGTTTTCATACTATATGCTGATCGATTAATTTGTTAAAAATAGTACTTAAAATAGTTACTATATATCAGAAATTATTAACAGAGCTTTTTATCTAAATGTCCATAATTTGAGGTGATTGGCCAAAATTCAATACATATTGTGATTATATGGAAAATTTCATGACAAAATTATTAGCACTAATTATAACTCAGTACATGAATTTGCATACTCCTACACCCTCCCCACTCCCATAAATGCATTTATGTTCACTTATCCAGAACTTACAGAAATTGGTAACTTCCCATGACTCACTGTTTAAATTTTCCCCTTTAAATGCCAGAAGTTTTTACATCATAACAATCTTAATTATGTCTTATCCTGCTTTTTTAACAGCTTAATTTAATTTTAACTGGTATACAGCAAACTGTACATGTTTAAAGTACAGAATTTCATAAGCATTGACATACGTATACACCTGAATACAGGTGAAATACCTGAAACGATCACCACAATGAAGAGAGTGAACATCCATCACTCCAAAAAATATACTTGGCCCCTTTATAGTTTCTCCTTACCACCATCCTCTGTATTCCCCCTTTCCAGACAACCACTCATCTGCTTTATGTCATTATAGATCAGTTTGCTTTTTCTAGACTTTAATATGAGTGGAATAATATAGCATGTATGGTTTTTCTCTGATTTCTTTCACTCAGCAAACTCTCTAGAGATCCATTTAAGATGTTTCGTGTGTCAACAGTCCATTCCTTTATATTACTAAGTAGTAGTCTATTATAGGTGAATGTTTATGTATCACCTGTTAACACTTCGATTCTTCCCAGGTATGGCCTGTTAAAATTAAGGATGCTAAAACATTTGCGAACAAGTATTTGTTTGAAAATATGCCCTCATTTCTTTTGGATAAATATCTAGGAGTATAATGGATGGGTAATATGGTACATGTGTGTTTAAATGTTTAAGAAACTGCCAAACTGCTTTAAAGTGGTTGTATAACTTCATATTCCCACTAGCAGTGTACAAGAGTCCCAGTTTCCTCACATCTTCAGCAATAATTGAAATGGTAAGTTTTTCAGCCATTCTAATAGATTTATAGCAGTATCTCATTGTGGTGTTATTTTGTGTTTCCCTTACAATGAACAATGTTGTGCATCTTTCCATGTGCTTATTTGTCATTATATCTTCTATAAGGAAGGAAGCACATGGCTTATGATCTATTTTGATTTAGTTTTGGCACATGATGTAACTAGCACTACTTTTTTTTTTTTTAATCACAGCCATACTAACACATGTGACGTGGTATCTCATTGTGGTTTTGATTTGCAGTTCACTAATGACTAATGATATTGAGCATCTTTTCATGTGCTTACAGAGCATTTTTATGTCTTCTATAAAGAATAGAAATGTCTATTCAAGTCTTGTGCATTTTTAATTGTGTTTCTTGTTGAGTTGTAGGAGTTCTTTATACATCCTGGATATTAATCACTTATCAAATATATTATTTGCAAATATTTTTTCACATTACGAAGGTTGTCTTTTCACTCTATTGATTGTGTTCTTTGATGCACAAAAAAGTTTTTCATTTTGATGAAATCTGGTTTATTTTTTCCTTTGTTGCCTATGCTTTTGGTGTCATATCCAAGAAATCATTGCCAAACCCAATGCCATGAAAAATTTCACCTGTTTTCTTCCAAGAGTTTTATAGTTTTAGCTCTTAAGTTTAGATCTTTGATCCATATTGAGTTAATTTTTGTATATGGTCACATTCGTTTTTTGTTTTTGTTTTTAACGTCTTTATTGGAGTATAATTGCATTACAATGGTGTGTTAGTTTCTGCTTTATAACAAAGTGAATCAGTTATACATATACATATGTTCCCATATCTCTTCCCTCTTGCATCTCCCTCCCTCCCACCCTTCCTATCCCACCTCTCTAGGTGGTCACACACACCACCTACCTGATCTCCCTGTGCTATGCGGCTGCTTCCCACTAGCTATCTAGTTTACATTTAGTAGTGTATATATGTCCATGCCACTCTCTCACTTTGTCACAGCTTGCCCTTCCCCCTCCCCATATCCTCAAGTCCATTCTCTAGTAGGTCTGTAGCATTACTTATTGAAAAGACTATGCTTTCTGCACCTTTTTGAACCTCATTGCCTTTTACCTTAGTCAAAATTCATTTGTCCAATATATATAGGTCTATTTCTGAACCTTACTTATGTTTCATTGTTCTATATTTATGCCAATAACATACAGTTTGGTTTACTATAGCTTTAAAATAAATCTTGAAATTAAGCAGTGTTTTATCTCCAACATGTTTTCCTTTTTCAAAACTGTTTTGACTATTCTAATTACACTGCATTTCCACATGAATTTTAAAATGAGCCTGTCAATTTCTACAAAAGATCCTGATAGAATTTTGGTTGGAACTGTGGTGAATCTGTAGATTATATGGATCGTTTTTGCATATCTTCTATGACTCTGCATAACTTTTTTTTTTTACATCTTTATTGGAGTATAATTGCTCTGCATAACTTTTTGAATAAATGGAATACAGGTACAATAACTGTTTTAGTGTCATTGTCTGATAATTCTAACCTATGTATCAGTATTAATCAGATTTAACTGATTAATAATTCTCTTTATTATGGGTTGTATTTTCCTGCTTCTTATGTATTGTAATCTTTGTTTGGATGTCAATATAGTAAATTTTACCTCATTAGGTACTGGATATTTTTTCATATTCCTATAATATTCTTGAGCTCTGCTCTGGAAGGAAGTTACCTCAAAACAGACTGGTCCCTCCAGATCTTTCTTTTATGAATGTTACCCGGGTCCAGAGCCGTGCTCTAAATAGTAATAAATATTCTCCACTACTGAGGCAAGAACTTCCTGAGTACTCTGCCTCAATGTCCCATGAATTATGAGGTTTCAGTACTGGTTGAGGCAAGCAATACAGAGGTGAGCCAGAAATATTAAGACAGAGATACAAGAACAAGACAGACAAAGTGGGTCTAATAAGATCCTATTTATACCTAGAATAACCAAAGCAATCCTGAAGAAGAAGAGCAAATTTGGAGGACTTGCACTTACTGATTTCAAAACTTACCATAAAGCTACTTATCGATGGTATAGAATTGTCATTGGGATAGAAATACATATCAATGGAACAGAATTAAGAATCCAGAAACAAACCCTGACACATTTGGTCATTTGATTTTCTACAAAGGTGTCAAGGCAATTCAGTGAGAAATGATAGTATTTTCAACAAATGGTGCTAGGACCATTGAATATCCATATATTATAATATGAATTTAGACTCAACTCATACCATAAACAAAAATTTTTAAAACATAAAAAGGAATTGTAGGGGCTTCCCTGGTGGCTCAGTGGTTGAGAGTCCGCCTGCCAATGCAGGGGACACGGGTTCGTGCCCCGGTCCGGGAGGATCCCACATGCTGCGGAGCGGCTGTGCCCGTGAGCCATGGCCGCTGAGCCTACAGGTCCGGAGCCTGAGCTCTGCAACGGGAGAGGCCACAACAGTGAGAGGTCCGCGTACCACAAAAAAAAAAAAAAAAGAAAAAAAACTGTAGTCCTAAACATAAGATCTAAAAATATAAACTGTTTAAAAGAAAATAGGAGAAAATATTTGTGACCTTGAGCTAGCTAAAGATTGTTGGGCATGATATCAAAAGCATGATCTATAAAAGTAAAAAATTTAGTAAATTCAATTTCATTTAAATTAAAAAATTCTGTGCTTTAAACAACATTATTAAGAATATGAAAAGAAAAAAAAGCCACAGACTTAGGGAAAATATTTGGAAATCATATATCTGACAAAAAACTTGTACTCAGAATACATAAACAATTCCTACAACTCTATAATGAGAAGGTAAATATTCAAATTAAAAATTGGGCAAAGACATTTCTCCAAGATATACAATTTAAATAGTTGTACCTCTAAGTAAATGCATGAAAATATATTCAACACCTTAGTCAAAAAGGAAATGCAAATCAAAATCACAATGAGAGAACATTTTGCACCCGCTAGGATGGCTGTAATCAAAAAGACAGAAAATAATAATTGCTGGTGAAAATGTGGAGAAACTGTAACCCTCATACACTGTTGGAGGGACTGTAACTTGGTGCAGTCACTGTGGAAAATTTTTGGCAATTTCTTTAAAAGTTAGACACAAACTTACCGTATGACTCAGCAATTCTACTCCTAGGAATCTAACCAAAAGAAATAAAAACATATGTTCACTCGACGAATTATATGTAAGTGTTTATAGCAGCAATATTCACAATAGCCTCAAACTGGAAATGGCTCAATGTCCATCAACTGGTAAATGGATAAACAAAATGTGGTATTCCTAATAAAATGAGATACTATTTAGATACAAAAAGGAACAAAATATTTATACCTACTACCACAAGGATGAACCTTACCAACATTATGCTAAGCTAAAGAAACAATATAAGGGAAACCACATATTATGATTTCTTTTACATGAAATGTTCAGAATAGGCAAATCTATAGAGATAGAAAGCTAAATAATGGTTGCCTGGGGCTAGGGCTGGGAATTGGAAGTAACTTGCATATAGACATGAGGGTGATGGCAGCACTGTAAAACTGAATTGCGATGACAGTTGCATAAACCTGTAAATTCACTGAAATTCATTGATTTTCATGCTTTGACCTGGTGAATTTTATGTAATATAAATTATACTTCAATAAATCTGTTAAAAAATTGTTCAGTAGGTTTTTATAGATTCTTACCAACAATTACTTGATGAATTTGCTTTGGTGTCAAGATTAAGCTGCAATCATGTTTTTCATGGGGTGAGGATGGGTCTGATTTAAGTCCTTTGAGCACCTGTGAGAAATCACATTATTCCAAAATTAATTGTTCAATATTAGCAAAAGGTATTTTAAGAATTCTCATGGTATAATAAAATGTAAAACACTGCACATGCCTTTCTTTTCAAAGACTTTGTCTCCGTGGATGCTATATTTCTGGTACTTAGCAATTGGTTACACTTGATCCAATGCTGTGCTGAAGATAACTCTTCTATTTCCGCTTCTGAGAATGTGGGTGACTTTAGACCCGATGCTGGCTGTAATCCTATGTCTGTATCATTATATGAGTACATGTGTTTCCTAGTGAAATCATAATAATAATTAACTGAGGCTAGGTCTTTTAGAAAATACATCAGTAAATCCAAATATTCCCCACAGTACATGCTGTTACTGACCCACTCAGATCCACTGAAGCAGACGGAAGCACTAATCTCCATAAAATTGCCTTCTGTTAAGGGACCCCATTCTCAAACACCTACTCAAGGAAGCTACGCCCACCCTATCATACCCAAGGACAGCTCACAGTCAATGACTCAAGGCAGGAACAACAATATGGTATAATTTATGCTCAAAAGACCCTAGGTATCAGGCTGAGAGTAAACTTTATTTGAAACACATTATTTCTGAGTTCTCTCTTCTGCCCTCTCCTGCTTTCCTCATATTGTGCAGGTTTCTCCCAAAAGAACATTCTCCAAAAATCACATGTGCTGGAATTCCTGTCTCAGAATCTGCTTCTGGGGAAGCCCACCCAAGACATTCCCAAATCAGAAGTAAAAAAGGAAATAAATGCAGTTAAAGTAGTTCAATGTTTTGCTATTTTCATACATGAAATGTCATTTAAATCACTAAAAAGAACCTAAAGAGTAAAGAAAAAAATTCTGGCTCTACAGGCACCATGCTCTGTTTTATACTGTTTGAGGAAGTGAACTTTACCTCTGTTCTTCTTTCTGCAGGCGCACATTTCTTAAATATTTAATGTATCCTGCATAATGCTTTTCATGTGCTTTTTTTTCAAATTTAGTATACGCAAAATCAGGATCCACATAGTTATATCTTGGAATCTTTGTGAAAATCGTCCTACAATATGAGCAAGACATGTTAATATTTAGGTGTATATATATACGCATTTATTCAATCAGTATTTACTGAGTGCCTCCTATGCCAGGAGTTGGGCACAGAATGGTGAACAGGACAGATTCTAGTCCTTTTATATACCAAGACATTATTACATGTAGAAATAGAATGATATCTAATTTTCTTCTTAACCTAATCACAGGAAATCCCTAAGGTCATTGGGAAGAAGTAGGACCTACCCTAAACCCACTCTTGGAGTATTAGTCAAGTAGGCAATTTGAGCAGTTCTAGATTACAGATGGAACTATAGCTGAAACTGATTAGTGTTTCCTAATAGTTAATTACTTTTAGATCACTGTGATCAAAATCATAAAAGAATATATAGAATAATGAATCCTTTTGTTAAATCATGCTTTCTTAATATCTCAGAGCTTATGAAATAACCATCAGCAATAAATCTATACAGAGAAAAAGAACCCAAAGAAGAACTGCAAACTACTCTACATCTCACATTCACTCAACTGGTGCATGCACTTCCTTTCACCTACCACATATTTTCCATAAAAACAAAAAGTACAATCATTCACATCTTTTGGCCTTAGGCTACCTCAGTCTTCAGCAAATTTTATTAATCATTGAGATTCTCACCCTTAATAATTAACTCCTAAGTATAAACCTAGTAGTCATATACAGTCAAATGAAATTTAATCTAATATCTAATATTTCTTCCTGTTTTTGATAATTCCTCAGTGGTAACAGTAATACATCTTGAACTGAGTTAAAGACTTTAAAAGAGTGAGGCAATAAGAGAGAAACAAATGCTTTGTTACTCAGATAGTTGTTGATATATTTAAATCTCCCTTCAGGCTCTGGGATCCTTAACCACCTTTAGAAGCTAGAAATAATTCCTATATCTGACGTCCCTCTCTCTGTAACAAAGAGAAAAGGAGGGACTTAAAAAGAAGTAGTACAGGAGGTGCCTAAAGTGACACAGAGCTGGTTACTAACATATCTAAATGCTTATCAGCTCCTTAAAGAATAAACTTTAAGAAATACCTCTGCAACTTTGAGTAGATGATTTTTTTTAAAATGTGCAAAGTACAGACAACAAAATTTACTATGTAAATAAAGCATTTTTCCTCATTTATTTGAAAAATTTTTACTGAATGCCTAATATAACACACTATTCTGAACACAAGACATATACTGCATTAAATAAAACTAGACAAAAATTCTTACCTTATTTTCTTCTCAAAAATTGAAAAGGTAAAAAGCATTAAAAAATAAAACAGCAATTATAATTACAACAACTTAATACACTATAAAATTTCATTACTTAAATGTTCATTACTACTTGCTAACCAGAAAATAACTGGACTAAATTTTGTATTTCTATTAGCATGGAAAAGAGTAAATTGAGAAAAATAATTATGGCCATGGGATGCTTACGTTAGCCTTCTTCAAAAAAATCCTGGCATTTTGAGATCATCTGATTAATACTTAGACAGGAACAAAATGTTAATGTTAAATTAAAACATTATATCTCTATATAGATATATTTGTATAAGCATAAGGAATAATTGAAAATGATACATTTAAAAATTATTTCCAGCAGCTACCTCTGCAGGGTGGGATGAGTTTTCCTTTTTTTATACTGTATAATTATTTAAAATGGAGTCTGCATAATTTTTATGCGTGTGTGTTTTATGGTACTTGTCAAGTAAAAAAAGAGAGATAAAGACTGCTGTGGATGGAATCTGTAAAATAAAATCATAAAATAGGCTACATAAAAACCCAGAATTTTCCAATTGTGGATAATAAAACAATTATGGACTAAAAAATCAAATGGTATTTTAAGAAAATGACTATAAAAGTAAGTGAACTTGAAGACTCACCAAAGGTAAAGAGACACGTAGAGAAAGCCCAGGGACATGGTCAAGTTTAGACAGTTAAACAAGCAGGCAGAAAAGAAACCCAGTTCATCCTCAAATGTATACAAACCATTCCTGAGCTAATGGCCCAAATAAAGATGTCAGGTTGACTGGGTTTATTCTCACTAAGCATTGACATGGTAGTAATTTCTTTGAAAATGGGGTAATTTTTAAATTGAGGCTTACTATCACTCATAGTCCTTATAATTGGGGAGGTTTTAGTTCACTTTGGTAAAGGTTATTGAAAATGTGACTTTCAGGGGACTGAACAAAGATGTAGCATAGGGATGAAGATAATGACAATGAACCAACTAAGACGAGAACAACTTGTTTATCACAGTTTAAAATTCTTAATCTTAGATAAATTCAGGCTCTCAGCCATAATTAATGAACATGACTACTCTGAGGACTGTATACATTTCCAAAATTGATTATTTCTATTATTCTTCTCTACTTGTTACTTCTCCTTTCTCATTTCTAATTCTATTGATTT
>NW_020173223.1:0-239 GCF_003031525.2 Neophocaena asiaeorientalis asiaeorientalis
TTTTATTTTATCCTCTTCCTTCCTTCCTTCCTTCCTTTCTTCCTTCCTTTTTCCTTTCTATCTTTCTTTCTTCCTTCCTTTCTTTCTTTCTTCTTTTTCTCCCTTTTATTCTGAGTTGTGTGGATGAAATGTTCTTGGTGCTCCAGCCAGGAGTCAATGCTGTGCCTCTGAGGTGGGAGAGCCAAATTCAGGACACTGGTCCACAAGAGACCTCCCAGCTCCACATAATACCAAACCGT
>NW_020173223.1:560-765 GCF_003031525.2 Neophocaena asiaeorientalis asiaeorientalis
CAAAAAGGAGACCCCAAACACAGTAATATAAGAAAAATGAGAAGACAGAAAAACACACAGCAGATGAAGGAGCAAGATAAAAACACACCAGACCTAACAAATGAACAGGAAATAGGCAGTCTACCTGAAAAAAAAATTCAGAATAATGAGAGTAAAGATGATGCAAATCTTGGAAATAGAATAGAGAAAATGCAAGAAACATTTT
>NW_020173224.1:0-1466 GCF_003031525.2 Neophocaena asiaeorientalis asiaeorientalis
TTTTTCTCTATTTTGGATCATTCCTATCAGCATACAAGTATCTTGTCGTTTCTCCCAATTAAAGAAAACATTCTTTTGATTCCAATTTCCCTTCAAGCTACACCATTTTTCTCTGCTCACCTTCACATAAAACCTCCTAAAGAGTCGATGTATACTTGCTGTCTCAAATTCCTCTCTTCGCATTCACTCTTTCTCTCCTTTCCATTTAACAATTCTCTATTGAGGGCTTACAAGGTACTGTTCTAACACATGCTGCTACATCACTGAGAAAAAGTGATGACGTTCCTTCCCTCAAGAGCTTACATTTCTGTCATAGGCCTATCGGCAATATTTTCTCAATCTTCAACTATGTCCATTCCTTTGTTGTTGGAAATCACTTTCCTGGACACAGGTTCAATCTTTATTGGTTGCCTAGAGTGTTGCTCCTAGAACACTCCTTTACCAAACCCCTAAGTGGGATCTTCTGCTTCCTAGAATTAATGTCTTCATTGTTCTTGGTTTACCACAGTGTTTTGATGGGACTCATTCTCCGGGTACCATGGGTGATAATTTCTTTTAAGACTTTGCATGAACAAATATTACCTTTAATATTACCTTTAATTTCATGCTTATTTGATAGCTGATATATAATTTCAGGCTGAAAAGTTTTCTGACTTTCAATGTCACTTTTGAGAATGCTGGTACTATTTTGCATGCCGTTATGATTCCCAAGCCTTTATGTATGACACATTTAATTCTTTTAGTTATATATATTTTGATTTATTACAAAGTAAAATTAACTTTTTTGTTTTCAGCACCATGAGTTTTAACACATGGACAGAGTTGTGTAACTATCACCACAATCAGGATACAAAACAGTTCCATTAGCCCCCACATCTCCTTCTTCTGCTGCTTTGTAGTCAAACCATCTCCCCCATCCCAAACCTCTGATGACTGGTGATCTGTTTCCCATCCCTATAGTTTTACCTTTTCCAAATATTATACAAACACAATCACACAGTATGTAACATTTTGAGACTGGCTTCTTTCATTTAGCATAATGCATTCGCGATTCATCCAAGCTGTTGCATGTATCAAGAGTTCCTTCCTTTGTATTGTTAGAAAATGTTTCATTTAGGGCTTCCCTGGTGGCGCAGTGGTTAAGAATCCACCTGCCAGTGCAGGGGACGTGGGTTCGAGCCCCGCTCCGGGAAGATCCCACATGCCGCGGAGCAGCTGAGCCGGTGCACCACAACTACTGAGCCCATGTGCTGCAGCTGCTGGGCCCGTGCGCCTGGAGCCCGTGCTCCGCAACGGGAGAAGCCACCGCGATGAGAAGTCCGCGCACCACAAAAAAGAGTAGCCCCGGTAAATAAATAAATAAAATTAAAAAAAAAAAAGTTTCATTTATAGATGTATGGTTTTATTCGTTCATCTCTTGAATAGCATCTTGATTGCTTTCAGTTTGGGGTGACTTTGAATAAGGT
>NW_020173225.1:0-171 GCF_003031525.2 Neophocaena asiaeorientalis asiaeorientalis
GTAGTTTGATAAGGATTGCATTGAATCTGCAGATTGCTTTGCGGAATAGAGTCATTTTCCCAATGTTGATTCTTCTAATCCAAGCACATGGTATATCTCTCCATCTATTTGTATCATCTTTAATTTCTTTCATCAGTGTCTTATAATTTTCTGCATACAGTTCTTTTGTCT
>NW_020173225.1:580-740 GCF_003031525.2 Neophocaena asiaeorientalis asiaeorientalis
GCTGTGGGCTTGTCATATATGGCCTTTATTATGTTGAGGAAAGTTCTCTCTATGCCTACTTTCTGCAGGGTTTTTATCATAAATGGGTGTTATGTTAATATGTTAATAATTTGTTTCTCCTTTCAATTTGTTAATATGGTTTATCACATTGATAGATTTG
>NW_020173226.1:0-1005 GCF_003031525.2 Neophocaena asiaeorientalis asiaeorientalis
AACAGATACACATTACTGTATATAAAATAGACAAACAAGGATCTACTGTATAGCACAGGGAACCATCCTCAATATCTTGTAATTACCTATAATGGAAAAGAATATATGTATAAATATTTATCACTGAATCACTTTGCTGTATACCTGGAACTAACACAACATGGCAAATCAGCTTCAATAAAAATTTTGAAAAATAAAAAAATTAAGTACTGAGTACTAAAAAAATAAATAAATAAAATATAAGGTGTCTTTCTAAAATGGTAAGTAGTCTGTTCATAGGGATTCGAACCTGAAATCCTTGCTAGCTGTGATAGGACCCTCTTTGATCTTACCTGTTCCTTCCTTCCAACTTCATCCCAAACCTACAATTGCTATTGTGCTCTTGTGGCCAGGAATTGGGTGTCTTACAGCACACACCAGTGCATAGGTTTATAGGTTCATCATCTCCCTGTCCTGTCAATCCTTCTCATTCACCTATTAATTCTGTTTGTTTTTTTTTTTTGCGGTACATGGGCCTCTCACTGTTGTGGCCTCTCCCATTGCGGAGCACAGGCTCCGGACGCACAGGCTCAGCGGCCATGGATCACGGGCCTAGCCACTCCGTGGCATGTGGGATCTTCCCAGCCCGGTGCACGAACCCGTGTCCCCTGCATCGGCAGGCGGACTCTCAACCACTGCGCCACCAGGGAAGCCCACACCTATTAATTTTTAATCGCCTTTTAAGATTCAGGTCAAGTAACACTTCCTCATGGAAGCCTTGCCCCTGGAGACACATGCACTCTGCTATGAGTAACATCTGTCCTCTGATACTGCCTGAGCTTCCTTCCCCTCTGTCTGGGCCAGCTTCATATTACACAGTATTCTAAAGTACTGTCAACGTCTCTTCTGTTCCCTGGGGCACTGTAAACTCTTCAAGGAAAAAGGGCCTTGTTTTACCTGTCCCTGAATTCCTTGCATGTGGCAGAGGACCATCACATGGTAAGCAGGTAACAAATCACACGAGAA
>NW_020173227.1:0-5424 GCF_003031525.2 Neophocaena asiaeorientalis asiaeorientalis
GGAATGGGGAGCTGTGAGAGAAGGCCTGTGGCCACCACTTTGTGGAGGAAGAAACAGGCAAAAGATTTGAACACAAACTTTACCAGAGAACATATACACATGGCAAATCAGCGTGTAAACAATGCTTAATATTATTAGTCTTTTGGGTAATGCAAGTTAAAATCATGATGAAATACCATTACACACGTATAAGAATGGCTAAAGTTAATTAAAAATCTGACCATACCAACTGTTTGTGAAGATGTGGAGGAAATGGAACTCTCGTATACTGTTTAGTTTTTTTTTTTGTTTGTGCCGTGGGACTTGTGGGATCTTATTTCCCCAACCAGTGATTGAACCCAGACCCCAGACAGTGAAAACACCGAGTCCCTAACCAATGAACCCCCGGGGAATTCCCTCATATACTGTTGATGGAAATGTAAAATGGTCTATAGCATCTTTAGAAAACAGTTTGGCAGTATGGGGTTTTTTTTTTGTTTTTGGCTGCACCTCACAGCATGCGGGATCTTAGTTTCCAAACCGGGGATCAAACCCACATCCCCAGCATTGGAAGCACTGAGCCTTAACCGCTGGACCACCAGGGAAGTCTGGCAGTAACTTTGAAAAGTTAAAGTTACATGTATGATCCAGCCTTCCACTCCTAGGTATTTACCTAAAAGAGATGAAAGCATATGTCTACACAAATATTTGTAAATGAATGTTCATAGAAGCTTTATTTGTTGTCTAAGTCATCTCAGGCTGCCATAACAAAATACCATGTGACAACAGAAATTTATCTCTCACGGTTCTGGAGGCTGGGACATCGAAGACCAAGGTGCTAGCCTGTTTGGTTCCTGGTAAGGCTCTCTTCCCAGCTTGCAAATGGCCACCTTCACTCTGTATCCTCACATGGAAGAGAGAGAGAGAGATCTTCCTCTTCTTATCAGGCCACATCTTATCAGATTAGGACCCCACTCTTATGACACCATTTTTTAAAATTTTGGCCATGTCCTGTGGCTTGCGGGATCTTAGTTCCTTGACCAGAGGTTGAACTCGGGCCAGCCACAGCAGTGAAAGCGTCAAATCCTAACCACTAGACCACCAGGGAACTCCCGTCTCATGACATCATTTAACCTTATTTTCCTCCTAAAGACTCTATCTCCAGATACAATCACATCGGGGGTTAGAGATTTAATATATGAATTTTGGGGAGACACGAGTCCATAGCATATGTTAATAGCCCCAAACTGAAAACAACCCAAATGTCCATCAACAGGTGAATGGATCAACAAACTGGAATATTCATGCGATGGAATACTACACTGCAATAAAAATGGATGTAAAATTTGGATGGATCTCACAATAATTCTGTTAAGTGAAAGAAGCAAGACCTACCTCCCCACGCAAAGAGTACATTCTGTATGATTCTGTTTATATAAAAATCTAGTAAAATGCAAACTAATGTACAGTGAAAGAAAGTAGATTGGTGACGACGGGGAGGGACCAGCAGGCAGGAAAGAGGAATCACACAGGGGCAGGAGAAAACTTTTGGCAGTGAGGATTGTGTTCCCTAACTTGATTGTAGTGATAGTCTCACAGTTGTAAACAGTTTGAAACCATGCCCCATAGGGTTAGTGTTTCTGTTCAGGTGCCTAACAGAAATTCTTGAGCTTGTCTTACAGAACAGCAGGTAAGGGAACAGCTTGTTAAAAACCCCTCTGCTTGTAACCTGCCTTCACTGACCAAACTCGCCTTAATTATTTTTGACTCCTTTACCACCCCCTATAGATAACACCTCTGACATATGGGTTGCTATAGTAATGGGGCTTACCACTGTTTTCCTGGAACTTGGAGTCAGCTCTTGTCCCATTCGAGCCAGCTAAGACTGGTTGGGACCACCGACCCCAAAACTGGGCCTGCACAGGTGTTTGATGAATGACCTTTTGACATCAGAGGGCTGAAAACTCCACCCTCAGATCATGCTAAGCACCTCCATTTTTGAACATGCATTCCATGAAGAAGCATGTAACTCATATACACCTGTGCAGAACATCGATTGCCTCACCTTTTCCCTGCCTCCAAACACTTTACCCTGGGCCTAAGACCACCCTGCTTCTTTATCCCATAAATATCTCAAGCCCTGTGCCTTTGGGGAGGTGGTGAATAAACCCTTTCTCTGCTGCAGACCTTGCTGTCTCAGCATTTGGCTTGCTGAGTGTTGAGCAAATGAACCTCGTTCAGTAACAAGTTCAAAACCTATCAAATTTTATGTCAATTAAACCTCAATCCCCTTAAAAGGGATCTATTTCTTAAAAAGAAGAAATATTTGATTAAATTAATAAGAACTGGTGGGGTTGTGAGAGGGACTGACTTAAATCCATGAATTAGGTGACGCTAAAAGGGGCAAAAGGCTTATTTTCATGAATGGATGAGGCTAAGAATGCATTGGTTTAAACCCACAATGGAGAGGACTAAGAGGGGGTTTGGCCTGTCCAGCTGATTGTAATCAATATTGATTAAAGATAAGCACCAGAGCTGCTACCACAGGTTGGCTGGGCACAATGCAGGTGGTTTGGAAGGTTTATTCCTAATCCTTTGGCAATTTTACCATGCACACTTCATTACCACCACTTCCCAGAGGGGTACACTGAGGGTCCAGACAAAGCAGTAGCTAGGGTTCCACATTCTGTAGCTAGGGTTTGCCTTTTGTCTGGCCCCCCCAACCCTGCCAGCTGCCTTGGTGACCTGAGCATGGCTCCCTCAACCCCAATCCTTGCCCCTATCCCCAGATTTGTGGCCCTGCTGGTATCAGCTCTCAGCAAACTCTCACCCAGGGTCCCGTCCCTGCCATTCACCCCTGAGGCCATCCTTGGACACCCCATTCCTTTGCAAACTCCCCTAAGACTGAGCATCTCCCAGTCTCAAACAATCCCCCATCTCCAAACACTTGAGCCCCCATCCAGTTGGTACGCTCTTTGCCCCATTTCTGAAACATCCAGGCTGCCGGATACTTGGAAACCTCCCTTCACCAGCCACCATCCTGAACTTTCAACAATGCTCCTCTGCAAGGCCCTCCCATCAAGCAATCTATTAGAACCTCAGGCACCCATTCCTCAATCTTTAAGCACCCCTCTACCACAATCACTGGTTCCCCAAGCCCCAAACCCCAGATTGGAAGCTGCCATCTCCATTTTCAGTGCTTGAAGTCTCAGTAAGAACAGGGCCAGATGATGGTAAGTTGCTTACACTCTGGGCCTCCTTCTAATTTATAAAACTGGGGTAATAATTGTGCCTTGTGTTGCCTTATTTCTCATTCCACAAGCCATACGTAAGAGGTTTACACAGCATTATACAAAGAAAGCATCTTGGCTTCTCTGAAGAGAAGGTGGGCAGATGTAGCCATCTTATGCTGGGGACTGCTGGGGACCCCTGGGAGTGCACACATCAGCTGGACTCCCAGGGGTGGCCAAGAGGGACAGAGCGGATCCCAGTTCAGGCAGGCAGATGCCCAGAGAAGCCAGTGATCCTGGTGACCAGCACTGCCCTGCAGGATTGGGGAGGTCCCTGGGGGAGGGAAAGGGGACTGGGCCCTGGAGGAGAGAGTGGAAAGGCTTCCCAGGGGAGGAGAGGATATGGATTCCTAGGGCTCAGCCTTGTTTTTTCTCCTCAACCCAGTTCTCTTGGGAAGACTCAGGAAAAGAAAGCAACTTGAACTCATCCCCACAGACAGAAGCACTTTGATTTACAATTCTGCAGGGACAACCATCCATCATCTGCATATAAACATGCGTTCTTTCTTTTCAGAAATAGAAGAACGCAGGGTTGAAGACTTTGAATTGGGCCTTGATAACATGCAGTCACCTTCCAGGTAGACAAAAGGCTGGGAAAGGCCTCCTAGAAAGAGGGAACAGCATAGGCAAAAGCAGGGAGATGGGAATAACAGTGGGCATATTTAGGGAGTTGTGAAAGCCCCATTCGGTCACAAGAACAGGGAACAGCAGTGAAGGAGGTCCAGTGTGTTCCCCCACAGACAAGGTCAGGTCAGAGATGGGAGGGGCATGGGACTACAGGAGGAAGGAAAGCAGGGAGCATTCAGCCCTTTCAACTACAACAAAACCAGGACCCTGAAAGGTGGATGAGAGAGGTTGCACAGCCTGCCAGAAGGGACATCAGGACACAGTGTGTTCACATCCCATAATGAAACAGTCATGGACCAGATGACTGTTGGGGGTAAGCTGCCTGAGACCCCCACTGTTGTTGGCTGACTGTGCAACCCTGGGCCCCTCCCATCCTCAGTTTCTTCTTCCATAAAGTGGTGGCCACAGGCCTTCTCTCACAGCTCCCCATTCCTCCTTCCACTTCAGTAGCACTCTGCCCAAGTGCTCCACCCTTGGGGGCTTTGTCTCCAGACACACCCCACCCCTTTTCAAACCTAGGAAGGGCCTCATTTCTCCCCTCTCATTGGCTAGTGTCCCCTCCCCCACCACGTGCCTTCAAAGGCTCCTCAAGTCCAGGCTCCTACCGCCTCCCCACTCTCCAGGAGACCTGCCCTCCCCTACTTTTTGAGTCCCCCAACCCTATCATGCTCAGGCTCCTGAAGCCTCCTGGAGCTCCCAAAGGCTCCAAGGACACCCTCCTCCCCAGCCCACCGTACTCTTCCTGTCCCCCAGTAGGGAAACATTCACTGCAAATTTACTGAGTGCCTACGATGTGCAAAGCTCTGGTGGAGGCTGCAGAATACCCTGGTAAACTTGGGTTCCGGTTCTGCACCCCGTTTTTAGTCATCAGAGCTCGGGTGGGGCCCTTAACTTCTCTGGGCCTCGACTTCCCCCTCTCACAGGTGGAATAACAACATCCCCTGGGCGGAAAGAGTTTTCCCATGATGCTGGGAAAGAGAGGCAGCGCCTGAGGCAGAGCAAGGCCAAGAGCTCGCGCTGGCTCCCAGGGCCAGGCCTCCTTGGCGGCCGCCAGGTAGGTCACCGCGCTGGTTGGGGCGCCAAGCACGGGACCGGCCGGCCTCAGCCGCGTCCAAGCCCGGGCGGGCCGCCAGGTGAGCGCTCCCGGGCGCTCCAAACGCGTCGCTGGCGGCAGTGCGTCCACCAGGCCAAGTACGGGTCATGGAGCCACGCGCGGGGGGCGCCACGGACCCTAAGGGGAGCAGAGGAGGTACGGGGCGCGGGGTGGGAGGGTAGTGGGCGCGTCCCTGCCAGCCCTCGCCCCGCCTGTCTGCTTCTCACCTTTTCCTTCTGACAGGTGGTAAACAAAGCAGCCCTGGCGCCCTAGCGGCTGCGGGCGGCGGCGGTGGAGGGCAGGGGCCCAGCGACCCGGGCTGGGCTCGAGGCGCCCTACCCGCACCCGCGCTGTGGGACGGCGCACCAGACCCGGGGGTCTCTCCGGAGTCTCCGGGGAGGTGTGCCGGAGGGGTCTGCCCGGGGTCACTGGGGA
>NW_020173227.1:6489-15804 GCF_003031525.2 Neophocaena asiaeorientalis asiaeorientalis
GAGTAGCACCCTGCACGGTAAGTCTAAGGGTTTAATATGAGGGGCGGGATCTGCGTGTTATTAGAGGGAGGTAGGAAGGTCTTTAGATTATTCAAATAGCTGGTCCCAGGGTTATTAGCTAAGAAGGCGGGATCAGGATAGTTATTCGTGTGGGCGGAGCCTAGTTAAATGGATGAGCATGTCTGTCTCTGCATCCTAGAGGCAAGGAGGTGAGATGAGGCTAGAAATATTAACTCAGTAGGCTGGTCCTAGATAGTTTCTTTATAGTACCCTTCCGACTGCCTTTTTCATCCCCCAGACATTAGCGTGCTGGATTCTGCAGACATAGAGGTCACAGACAGTCGCCTTCCTCATGCCACTTTCGTGGAACACCGGCCCCAGGTACTACCTTGTCCTCCTTCGAGGCCACCTGCCTCGAGACCGGCAGTGTATGTATACTTGTGTCCTTACTCCAGCATCGTCGGTCAGAGACCTTGGGTACACGTACCGCGCCACCCCAAGTGACCGAGGGTAAGGCACGTCGTGCTTCGAAGCCGCCCCAGGCCTCTGGTCAGTTCTGTGTGGAACTCGTTCGCAGTTCCGTGGGCTTTGGCTTCACATTAAGTGGAGGCCGCGATGCAGACGGGGACGCTCCGCTGGCAGTGCGCGGGCTGCTGAAGGACGGGCCAGCACAGCGCTGCGGTCGCTTGCAGGTGAAGCATAAAGCACCCTCCATTTGACGGTGCCAGCCCTGTCCTATCCTGTTGTCGATGTGCTCTCCATTTTGACCTTTCTACAACACCCCTTGCCTTGCACTCTTGCAGCCTGGCGACCTCGTGCTCCACATCAATGGAGAGTCAACTCAGGGCCTCACCCATGCTGAGGTCATGGATCGGATTCGCACAGGAGGTCCCCGGCTCTGCCTTGTGCTAAGCAGGCCTCCTGAGACCCACCCCGGCAAGCCTGAGGGGGTGGGAGGGCCCTGGAAAGAAGATGGTGGGTTTCTCAGAGGATTAGGGTCAGGGATCTGTGAGAGGAAGAGGGTCGCAGAGTGGAGAGGCTGGGGACCTGGGTGAGAAGGGTTTGGTGGTCACAATGGGGAGGATCAGGGCTTGGTGTTTGTGAGGGTCATGATATTTTCAAAAGTGGGGATGGGAAGACCAGGGTCCCAGGATAGGAATAAGGGTGGATTTCAGAGGGGAGGCTTTTGAGGTACTGTGAGGGAAGAGAAAAGAGGAGTTTGGGGCAAAAGTGGTTGTTCAGAAAGAAGGGTCATGGTCCTCAGATGGGAAAGCAGAGTGGGTCTCAGTGGAGAGGGGATGGGATGGGGATCCAGAGGGTAGGGGGTCTGGTCCCAAAAGACGAGGGATCCATTAGGGAAAGGATTGGGAGTTGAGGAAGGTGGGATGAGCAAGGGAGAGAGTCTGGGATCGTGTATGGGAGGGGTTTGACTTCCTTTGGGAGTTGTGGGAATTGATTCCTGAGGGGAGTGTTCTGCATCCAGGAAGGGAGGGGACTAGGGAAAGGAGGTGTCGGGTCTTGAGGAGTGGCTCCGGTTCCTGAAGGGCGTGTCCATTCATTGACGGAGGTTTCTCTAAGTACTGGGGTCTCTGTCTCCCGCAGCCCTTCGAGTCTGCCGGCCACCCTCAGCCAAGGGGCCCCATCTCCGTTCCCCACCCTATCGCCTAATCTAATCTGCAGTCTTGCCATCCCCAGATCGCAGTGCAGATCCTGGGGGACCAGAGGTGACGAGGTCTCGCAGCTCCAGCACTTCCCCACTTCAGCACCCTCGACCCCGTACGACGCCCCAAACCCGGGGCAGCCCGGAGTCTAGCCCAGGAGTGGCGGACGACCCCGCGGTTCCTCCTCCTGAGGGCCGCACAGAGGACCCCAACGACCACACCCCGGATTCCCCTGGACCCTGGCTGGTGCCGAGCGAGGAACGGCTCTCGCGAGCCCTAGGGGTCCCGGGGTCCGCGCAGCTAGCCCTGGAGATGGCAGCCGGAAGGCGGAGGCACTGAGCGTGTAGCAGACGGGTCACTTGGTACTGCCCAACCTGGATCTGGTGTGCCCCGCCCGCCGCTCACTAGCATCATGGGGAGAGCTTCCTTGGCCTTCTCCCCACTCCTGCTTCGCAGTCGACCAGCCCTTGCTCCCCTCGAGGCGTCAGTGGTACGGCCCTCCCGGACCGGCCAGCCCTGCGCAACTTGCTTCGGGCGGGGGAGGTAATAAAATGGTTCGATCCGGTCTTAACTTGCCAGGTGCTCTAGGCTGGGTGGGGCTCCCGAGTCCTACCCGTAAAGCAGCGGGTGGGTCGACCTGGTTGTGAGGAGGGCCTCTTCTAGCAACCACTGGCAAGCTTACTTCCTGCTGTTTCTTTCATGCCTCTAGAGAGGTCTTCGCTTCTGCCGGCATAGCCCCACGCCGTTCCCCTTCGCCAACTCCTGCTTCTCTCCCCATTTATTCATTTCACTGTTTTGCACGTGTGCAGGGCTCAAAGTTAATTATTGCGCGTGGCGTGGGGAATGCAGAGGTGGGCCTATTGTGGCGGGGAGTGCACCAGTGTACCCACAACCCCGGCCAGGAGTCGTCCAGACCCTCAGCTGGGCTGGATAGCAAGGCTAGAACCGGGGCGGCTTCCTTCGCCGAGAACCTGCAGTCTCTCACTTCCAGCCTGGTCTGCCAGCTTTGGCTGGCTGTAGACTGCCACCCTCACGGCACTGGCTGGGGCCCCGAAGCTCCCTTCGGGGCGGAGCCAGGAAGGTGTGAGTCAGCGGGCCGGGCTAAAAAAGGCTTTTAGAACCCTTGGGCCGCGCCCCCCTCTTCCATAGATGGTGAGGAACCGCAGCTGGGCTTGTGTGCACACGCTACACGCTGGGCGTTCCCGGTCCTGGGAGAGGCCCGAGTTTCCTCCGTCCTGGGAACAGAGCCCCAAAGCCAGGGCTTATATGGCCAGCTGGACCCCGGTGTAGCCCCAGTGCGGGCGCTGACAGAGGCCAGAAATGTCCAGTCACCTCCGCTGTCACCACATCCTGAACACTTCGTCCCATCCCCCCAACGAAGGAAGCTGTGGTCTGGAGGGAATGGGCAACTCTACCCCCTATGGGGAGGGGCTGGGGAGGTGAGGGAGGGAAAGGGCCCGAGTGTGAGTGTCCAAGGTGGCGCTGGGGAGGAGAGAGGGACTGTAAAACTAGGCTGGGAGTTGGGGTATAAAGAGGTGAACCCTTGAATGATAGCGCTGTAGGCACTGTGGGGGAGTGCACTGGGGCTTCTAGTTGACCCTAACTCAGAGCCTGGTAGAAGTGTGGCTCTAGGGAAGTCAGGAAAGGGCTCCAGAGCCCCAGTCCTATAAAAACAGTCACACCCAGGAGACTAATAATATCGATAGTACTGCCAGCCACCATTTACTTGGTCTTATCCTGGCTATCGGCTTTACTGGCACTATCTGTTTCCATCTAGTTACACATCGACTCAACAATCCCGATGTGACCATTTCACAGAGGAGAGAAATGAGGCCTAGTGAGTATAAATAGCTTGAGGAAGTTGGGGATTGAGGCAATATTTAATATTGCCTGATTCCCAAGCCTGTCCTCTTAATCTCACCTGCATTTGACAAGTATTAATTGAGCCCCAACTGTCTACCTTGCACTGTGATAGGCACTGGTGAGATGCTGGAGGAATGAAATATAAAGATTTCTAACCTTGTGTAGCTGAGGTAGTGGGGGGGGGGTAGACAGATGTCAGAAAAGAAAAGACACAAGAAGATGAATAAATAAAAGATAATTTCAGAGACAAGTGAGAGTTAGGAAGATAGCAAAAGGTTACAGTGGGGGAGGTAATGATGGTGGGCTGCTGGCCTCTTTGAAGACATAATATTTGATCTGGGACCTGAGTGACCAGAAGCTAGATGTTTGTAGAACTGGGGGAAGGGCATTGACAGCAGTGAGAACAGCAAGTTCAAAGGCCCTGATACAGAGCAGAGTTTGTTCTGTTCTAGAAACTCTGGCATGGCCTCACAGAGTTGGAAAGCAAACACTCAGCCTTGGGAAAGGTATGCTTCATGCCTTCCACTATCCAATCCCTCTTTCAGCAACCTGGGCTGAAAGAGGGGAGCCCCTTAGTTTTGTGGGACCCCAGGTTCGGGGGTGGGGGGGAAGCAAGGCAGGCCCTTGGGTTGAACCATCCTGGCCTTCCAGCCATGGCTCTCCTCTCCTCAGATGAGATGAGAATGAAACCAACACTCACTCTGGATAGAGTGTGCCCCTCAGCACATCTTGGGGGAGATCCTGATTCCATGACCAGGTGCATGTCTCAGACGTGGAACTTGAGGCTGAGTCAGGAGAAATTACTCGCTCAGGATAACACACTCTTCAAATGTCATCAGCCTTTTCACCCAGTCTGGCACCCAGCAGCCTTCCCCTCATCTTGCCAAGCTCACGGCAATAAATAAAGCTGTGCTCCTTCCCCATTCTTCATCTAAGACTGGGCTGACAGCCCCTCTACTTAGAACCAGGAAATGGAAGCCCAACATTTGGGGCCAGGACCTCTAGAATTGCAGAACAGAGAAACAGACCCTGAGCCCTGACACTATTAATAACGTCCACCCTTCATTTACCGAGCAGTTTGATGCTCAACAGGCTTTGTTCTCTCTCAGCCTGTGCACTGGCGAGGTCTCATTCCATCACTGCTAAGAGGTTAATTCCACGGTCCACGATCTTTTATCCACAATTCCAAAATCCAAAAAGCTTTGGAAACCAACAGTTTTCCCACAAGTTGGGCACAATTTGGTTACAAAACTTGACCTGACTTAACCAGGAAAAATTTTTGGTCCTGGCCTATCCCACTTACTGTGAATGTCCACACCATTCCTTGAGGAAATATTAACGTGTTTTTGTTTGTTTGTTTGGTTTTTTAATGGGGCAGTCTCAGACCCCGCTGAGAGTGTTAAATAATATACCTTATATGTATTGAGAAAACTTTCTAAAGTCCAAGATATTCCGAATTCTGGAAACATACCTGAGTTTAACCCTGGCCTCGGCCGTTTTTACAGCTAAGGAAACTGAGGCATTCCCTTCCAAAGCCAAATCCCCATAGTTCTGAGTTGAGGCAGCCCTAGGCGCATTGGTATTCAAAAAGCGTGAAGGGTCTCTCCAGTGCAACACATGGCTCGCAGAACTGCCAAGCCTCAGAGCCTGGCGCCCCCGTAGATGCGACGCCCTGGGGGCTGTGCGCCGGGCGGGTAGAATCCTTGGCGGGAGGGGCAAGGGGGCTTCCGGGGCGGCGGCCACCTGGCCCGGCCCGCTCCGGCCCCGCCCGCTTCTGCTCCGCGCGGTGATTCACTCCCTCCTTCGCCCCGGGGCCCCCTTCCCGGCCAGACGGCGGGCAAGACGGCTGGGTGTGTACCGTCCTCGAACCCACGAGCAAGCGAGCAGATTCTCCGCGCCTCTCGGGACTCCGGTCCACGCCATGGCGGATTCCGAGCGCCTCTCGGCCCCCGGCTGCTGGGCCGCCTGCACCAACTTCTCACGCACCCGAAAGGGAATTCTCCTGTTTGCTGAGATTGTGAGCGCCCTGGGACTGGCGGGTGGGCAAAGGCGGGGTAGGGTGGCTGGACTACGCGGAGTGGGGCAGCTCCGGGGGAGGCAGGCGCGTGGCCCGGGCCTCTTGGCAGTGGAGCGAGGGGTGCGTGGGTTGGTGGCGCAGGCCCGAAACCAGGGGCGCACGCAGGGCGAGTCAGTGAAGTTTGGAGAAGGTGGTCGGGAGCTGCTGGCTCACGGGGTCAGGCAAGAGGCCCACAGGGGCATATGGGGGCCCCATGGAGAGAGACCCCATAGACTTATCGGTGGACTCATCGAAGGGGTCCCCAGGGGCTGGGTGTTGGGGTGCATCCCGTGGCAGGGCGTGGCGCGGCCTGGGCACTGGCTGGAGGGTTGGCAGAGCGCCCAGGGGCGGGACCTGTTGGGGTGGGGCCCCCGCGCGCTAGTCCCGCGGGGTAGGGTGACCAGCCCTCCCCCAGTTCTTCCTCGCCTCTCTGTGGTGGGGTGGGAGATTCTCAGCTATTTGGGAGCCTCGGTTTCCCGTCCCTCTCAAAGTGGGCGCCTCCTTTGAGTCACTTGTAAAAGGGGTGCGGCGCCTTTAATGGAGCCCTGCCCCTCTGGTATCGCTCTCACCGTTTCCCAAAGAGGTTGCTGGGAGAACCGCACATCCCGCCCCGTCAGAGCCCTGAAGCCGGCGCCGCGAGTGCTCACAGAAAAACACCTGAAGGCACCACTCCCGGCAGGCCATCCTAGAAGGGAAAAGAGGGGAAACTGAGGCACCTAAATCTACTCCTTATTAGCTGGGTGATCCTGGATAAGTCACTTCATGTCTCTGTGCCTCACTTTTCTCATCTGTAAAATAAAGATACTAATGATAGTACCCAGCTCATTAGGTTGATGTGACGATTGAGTGAATTAATACTTGTACGGGTCTTAGAACAACATTTGCAACACAGTGCGCACACAATAGGTGTTTAGCTATTATTATTTGTCATTTTCCCAGTCCTGGTATGCATCTGAGTTTGCGGCCCCCAATTTAAACCAGTCCCCTCAGCCCTGGTTGTTGATCGAGGCCCCCTTTCACATATCCTTCCAGATATTGTGCCTGGTGATTCTGATCTGCTTCGGTGCCTCGACATCAGGATACTCCTTCCTGTCGGTGATAGAGATGATCTTTGCTGCTATCTTCTTTGTCGTCTACATGTGTGACCTGCACACCAAGATACAGTTCATCAACTGGCCTTGGAGTGTGAGAAAGGGGCCACGATGGCAAGGCTAGGGAGGGGCTCGGGAAGTTGGGATTGTGGGGGTAATTCTGGACACTGACTTCCCTCTTCTCCCTACACCTCACAGGATTTCTTCCGGACCCTCGTAGCGGTCATCCTCTACCTGATCACCTCCATTGTTGTGCTTGTTGAGAGAGGAAACCACTCCAAAATCGTTGCAGGGGTAAAGGCTGTGGAGTCAGCTCCAAAGCACAGAGAGAGGGGTTTGAGGATCCTGGGGTCATTTCTGCCTCCGCTTCTGCCAGAAAGTGTGTGACCCACAGTAGGTCACACTTGTCCTCAGGGCCTGCAGGAAAGTCTGACCCAGGCCCTGGTTGTCCTCCGCAAATCATTTGCTGTAAAGGGCCATCCCTTGTCCGACACAGGGACTTTTGTGGGAAGCACAGAGAGGCGGCCCCTTTGTCGATACACTAGACTATACCATCTGCTAGAGCTTTGTCTCAATGTACAGTATGAATGGCATCCCCTATATGTGGGGCCACTGTGTGGCTGCAGTGTTGAAAGGTAGTAGGAAGAGGGAGGGTGGGGTAGAGTCCAGTCTCTGGCCTTTCCCCGAGGCTCTCTGGCTTGCCAACCTGGGGCTTTAGCTACCATCCCTGCATGGGGTAGTCACTGGAGGTGGTGGATACAAGGAGGCCGAATAGGCTGACTAGCCTAATCCACTCCCACCTCACGCCCATCCCTATCCCCAGGTGCTGGGCCTAATCGCGGCATGCCTCTTTGGCTATGATGCCTACATTACCTTCCCCTTGCGGCAGCAAAGACATACAGCAGCCCCTACTGGTAAGTGTGTGGGTGTGTTGGGGGGGGTGTTGCTAAGGGGGTGAAAAGAAAATGGGTCTCCCAAGGGGCATGAATGCCAACTCTGTCTCTTATTGATACTTAAGGCTTTAGTGCCAATAAGTACCATAAGCTTCAGTATTCTTATCTGCAAAATGGACATATGGATCCAGCCAATGCGTTCTCTCTTTTCCTCTTGCAGACCCTGCAGATGGCCCGGTGTAGGTGAACTCCCTTCATTTCTCTCAGCAACCTGCAAATAACACCTCCTTCGAAAAAACTCCTCCCCGCCCCTACTACAACACTCCCAGTCAACTCCCAGCCCCCTACTGAGGTAAAAGTGCCTTTATCGCGAGAATTTGTCTTCCAGGCTGCCAATCAACTCCTCTGGGTATGGCCACCTTTATGGGTGTGCCTAGGTTCCCCCTTCCTTCTGCAGTATCCAGACGGAGACACCAGTTCTGCCTGGACAATGCCCCCACCTAAGCCACAAAATGACGGAAGAGGGTGCCTCAGATTTCAGACTCCAGGCCCCAGGTTGTAACCCACTCCTAATAACCTTCTCAGTGTGCATGTGTGTGTGGGAGGAGAGGGGTTCTGTGGAGGAATAAATAAATAATAAGCAGATTATTAGAACATATGATAGTGAATAAATTAATCCTTTGATCAAATGTAGCTAAATCTCAAGCATCAGGAGGGGGAAAAATGGGGGGAGCTGGAGCAGCTGGAGCAAGGAGGTAAAGAAGCCAGGCCTGTTTTAAAACAAATATTAAATTACTTCAGTAATACAAACAGATGAAGGAGGGAGGAAGGCAAGGGATTTATGACTTAAGTTGGGGGGCTGGGTCATCATCTACACTGACTTGAGAATGCAGCCCTCCAGAACTGTCACTCCTTCAAGCCACGATGCAGTTCTTGTCTCTGGCCTGGCGAGGCATCCCTGGGCGAGAATTCCCGGGGAGCTGTGGAGATGGGGAATTGGGGGTCTCAGTTGCAGTGTCCTGAGCAGGCATTGGCCTGCACAGGTGTGGGGGCAGTGGGATGCGTTCCCCTAGGAAGAAGCCGTCGTCCTCTGAGGATTCGGAACTGGGACTGGAGGGCGAGCTGGAGCAAGATCCCGAGTCCGACCCTGATCCCAAGTCACATCGATGGTGGCGACGTCTGCCAGAGTGGCGGCGGTGATGGTGGTGGTGGTGGTGATGGTGGTGGTGGCGGCGATGTATGGGGCCCCTGGGCGGGGGGCTGCGTGGCCTGCGGCGCTGGGCTGGGGGCACACTCAGGGACCGCCGCGGGCCTCCCTCAGACACCAAAGGGTCGCGGAAGCTGACGCGTGGGGTGCTCTGGCGACCAAAGGCACCATCTTCTGGGCGCGGGTCCGGCTGGCCGGGAGGCCCTGAGGGTGGTTCGGGGACACTGCGGAGCCCCAGCTCGGGCATGGAGTGGCGGTGAGGGGCCCCTCTCAGAAAGCGGGCAGGCTCCTCGGGGCCTGCAGCTGGAAAGAGAGATGGAGCGACTCCCTGTATCTCTCGCCCCACCCCTACCCCAGCCCAGGGGAGGCCGTTGGAAAGGGCCTTCACTCTCCCCCATCAGGACTGGGAAAGTGGAGGCAGGCATGGGGCGGGGCAGCGAGGTGGGGAGTCCGGGAAATGTGAGGCCTGGGGCAGGTTCTGGGTGGAGGGAAGGTTGAAAGCAGGAGGAACAGGACCAGATGGATTGGTGTCTGGGGTGTGGCC
>NW_020173227.1:15849-25500 GCF_003031525.2 Neophocaena asiaeorientalis asiaeorientalis
GTTGGGGTGTAGTTGGGGTTGGAGACTAGGCCTGGAATGGTTTGGGGACAAAGCCAGGGCTGTGATGGGGGCGGGGCCAGGGATGCCACAGGTGAAGGACCCGGGCGAATCAAGGGGCGGGGACAGGGTTGAGGCGGGAGCACCAGGCTCACCAGGCGGTAGCTCGGTGCTGGTGCCTTTTGTGGAGGTCTCAGAGGCCCCCTCCACAGCAGAGAAAGAGGCTGTAGAGGCTGTGAGAGGTGTGGAGACCGTGCCTGCGCTCCAGCTGCGGCGGCCGGGCCCCGGAGCCGTGAGCTCGGACCCCAGGCTGCAGGCTCGGGAGCAGAAGATTAGGCCACGGCGTGGCAGGAACGGGCGGCCCAAGAGGGCTCGCCCACAGCGACTACAGCAGAAGCAGCGGTCTGAGGCGTGCCAGTGCTGGCCCTCATAAGCCATCTGGCCCTGGTCCAGGCCTGCGGGGATGGACACGAGGGGGAAAACTGAGGCAGAGCCCCCAGGCATATTCCCAACCCTCCTGAATAGGGGCCCTTCTTGGGAAGAGGCAGGGAATCTGAGGCAGGGTACCCAGAGATGCCCTCTCCTCCCTCCTCTCCAGAATGGGGCCCTTCCTCATCCTTCTCTCCTGGAAACTGGCTGATAAATGTCTCCTCTGCCTCCCTTTCTTTCCCAGGGTGGGGGTAGACATTGGACTCCAAGATGTGGGTCAGGCTTAGACATTAAGAGGTGGCTTCAGGTGGAAGGAGAGTGAAGGTGGACCTGAAGAAGAGGCCTGGGTGGTGGCGGCAGGACATAGAAGGTAGGGCATGGCCTTGGTGGGAAGGGAGTGGGTCTTAGAGAGTAGGGTCTGGCTTAGAAGGTAGGGTTTACCTCGGCTGATGGAGGAGAGTCTTAGAGAATAGGGCATAGCTTGGAGTAGGGGCCAGGCTGAGAGGGTAGGAGGGTAGCTATGGTGGGGGGCAGGGCTAGGAATTAGAGGGCACTCTGGAGGTGGACCTAGATGTGTAGTGGTGCCTAGTGTAGGTGGGGTTTAGAAAGTATGGCATGATGGGGGACATTGGTAATGGAACTGCAGGGAAGGATATAGGGCTACAGTGCTGGAGCTAGACTTAAAGTATGGGGTATAATGGAAGATGGGGCCTGGAAGATGCCCCCAGGAAGAATCCTGGCGGTGGGGCTGTGACCCAGCTGTCCATCCATCCCCCATCCAGTCCCATGTTCACCCACCAATGTGCTCCCCACAGCCATCACAATACTCCGCGTGGCGGGCCTCGTAGCAGGCGCAGCAGTGGGGGCGGCTCTGACGCATGACATAGCGCTGCCCTCCCAGTGATGCTTCACACTCAAAGCAGCAGAAGTGACCCATGTGCCAGTGCCGGCCCTCGGCCTCTGTGCACTCAGGGGAGAAGATGATCTGGGGGGCAAAGGCCATCCATGGCCATCAGAAGGGCCTGCCCCTGCCCACCCTCTGTTCACACCCCTGGGCAGAGAGACACGAACCTCGTCACAGGCTTGGCAGCGCGGGCGCAGGCGTTCAGCATGGTGGCGACCACAGTAGACCTTGCCAGCATGGTAGAAGTAGATGAGGTCCACCAGCAGCTCCCGGCACGTGGAGCACACAAAGCACTGTGGGTGCCAGCAGGCACCCAGGCCTGCACGGCTGGCAAACACGGCGATGTCCCCACCTCCAATCTGCTTCCCGCACTGCCAAATGACAGGTGGATGCCGTCACCATCACCAAGATGGTAGGATGGATGGGGGTCAGCCAAGGCGTGTCACATGTGGGCCTTCCCCGTGGCCTTTGTGACCGGCCCCATCCAGGGGGTAACTTTGAGATAGGCCCTGGATGCTGCTCCTGGGGGAGACCACAGAGACAGGCCCTATTTCTCGTGGGTGGCCTTAAAGGCAAGTCTCCCCTTTAGGGGGTTGGGGAAACCATAGAGACAGGCCAGGCCCAGTTGGGGGATCTTAGCAACAGACCTCACCTAACAGTAAGATCTAAGGTTAGGCTCCACCCACCAGGGGGGCCTTAGAGATAAATCCCACCCATCACCCAGCTCTAGAGAACAGGCCCTGCCACTGTGGGTTGGTTCTTAAAGACAAGTCTCAATCATAAGAGGACCAAAGAGATAGCCCACGCCCCATGTACACTGCATGGAGGGGAGAAAACTCTTTCCAGGGCCTGGCAGATGGGCCCTGTACCCCAGGGCTTGGAGCAAAGGCACCATTACTCACTGAGGCCCTCCATGGCTCACCTCCTCACAGATGGCCCCAGTGATGGTCACGGGGAAGATGCGCACGGTGCCTCGCCCCAGATTCTCCCGCTTCCGCTGCTGGCTGAAGGCTCTGAGCTCTTTCTTCTCTTCCTCTTCCAGTGCTGTGCAGTACTGTGCCTGGAGTAGTGGGGATCTTCCAGGCTCCTCCCCTGATGCCTGCCCCCAGCCTTCTTCCAAATTTCATCCATGCTCAAAAAATTTACTTCTAGGCCTTTATATAGATGGTGCTTCCTGCCTTAAATACCCACCCCTTACCTCTTCTCCCAAGGCACAGCTGTGGTTTTGCCTGTCCAGACCTGTCACCTCAGATCAGCTCACCTTTCCTCCTCTGACCCTGCCCACTTCTTTCCAGCTGCCCAGCATTTGTCCAGGCTGTGTCCCCTACCTGGCATGCCCTTCCTGTCTTCTGTCTCCTCACCTCACTGTCATGTGGGGGCAGCTGGTGCAGCAGCTGCTTGATCCTGTATTTCTCCCCGGGACTGTTGACGTAGGGGACCTTGTCCTCTGGAAGGCAGCTGAAAAACTGGTATACCTGGGAGGACATGGGGGATGGGAGAAAACAATTGAGACTAGGGGTGATGCAGTGGGATGGTGGGTCCCTGCTTTTCTGAGAAAATTAAAGTCATCGTGAGGGAACTTCTATTGACCCCCTCCTCCCTACAGGCCAGATCATTTCTGCCACTTCCTAAGCATACTGAGAGTTCCCTCATGTCTTGACCCCACTTTTCCCTCCATCTGCTGCTCCACTTTTCTTTCTCCTTTATAGCAAAATTCCTTGAAGGAGTTGTGTGCATTTTCTGTCTCCACTTCCTCTCCTCCCATTCTCTCTAGACCCCACTACAGTCAGGCTTCCCTGCCCCCTCTGTCCCTGCCTCTCCTCCAAAGCTATTCCTGTCATAGTCATTGATGATATCCACATCGCTGAACTCATTGTTTAGGTCTCAGTCTTCATCCAACTTGACCCATCAGTAGCACTGGACACAGCTGGTCACTCCCTCTTCCTGGAAACACTCTGTCCCCTTAGCTTCCAGAACACCACACAGCCCTGGGTTTGTTTCCTCCTACCTTATTGGCTGCTCCTTCTCTGCCCCTGTTTTGGTTCTTCCTCAACTGGCCAACCCCTAAATGTGGGAGGGTCCTCTTGCCTCTGTCTACCTTCAGTCCCTTGGGAAACGAATCCACCCTCATGGCTATAAATACCATCTCATGGCTAATGCCTCACAAATGCGTACCTCCAGCCCTGTGACCTCTCACTTGAGTTCCAGACAACGTGACCACTCAGATGTCCAACAGGCATCTCAAACTCCAGATAGCCAAAACCAAACTTATGCTCTTAGCCCTCAAACTTGCTCCTGCCTTGGCCTGCCCCATATCAGTCAATCCATCCATCCTTGGGGTCATCTTTGACTCCTCTGTCACACCCACAAGCAAATCCTCTCAGCTCTATTTTCAAAATATAACTAGAATCTGACCACCACTCACTACTTCCACTGCCAGCGCCATCATCAGTCACTTGGACCATTGCAGTAGCCTCCCTTTCACTGATCCCCTGCTTCCACCCTCTTACAGTCCATTCTACACTCAGCAGCCAGAGGGATTCTGTTAAGTCCTAAGACAAATCACATCCCTTCTCTGCTCACAAGCCTCTTGTGTCCTCTCATTCAGAGTGGAAGTCAAAGTTCTGTCCATGGCCTCCGCCATCTCTGACCTCACCTCCAACTACTCGCCCCATTGCTTACTGTGCTCCAGATACACTGGTCTCCTCGCTGTTTCTCATACATGCCAAGCACATTCCTGCCTCAAGGCCTTTGCATTAGCTGTTTCCCTTGCCTGGATCGCTCTAACCTCAGATATCTGCATGGCTCACATCCTCACCTCCTTCAAGAAGCTCAAACATCATACACTCACAGAGGTTGACCTGGGCACCCTATTTACAATTCTAACATCTCTCTCTCTCTCTCCTCCCCTCCCTCTCTTCCACTTCCCTGCTCTATTTGTTCCGTAGCCCTTACACCATCTGACATATATTTACAGGTTTGCTTATTGGCTCTTGCTCCCTTTGGGAATACAACCTCCATGTGGGCAGATGTATTTTTTTGTGTTTTGTTCATTGCTGTGTTCTCAGTGCCTAGAACATTGTCTGACATGTGGTAAGTGCTCAGTGACTGTTTGTTGAATGAATCAATCAATGGAAATGTAGTGAATGAAGTGCTGGGATAAGACCTGAGGTAAGGGGAGGACAGGAGAGGGGTGAACAGGTCCTGAGGAACTGGCCCAGCGATCAATCAGGGTTCCCTGCTAGACCCCAGAGGGGTCAGAAGGACATGCACAGTCTGACCATGCACCCTAGAGTTTCCCTGGAAATAGGTTCCTACTTGAGTGTGCATGTGTGTGTGTGCCCACTGGTGAGCAAGAGTGGGTGGTGATGTTTGGTCACCTGCTCGGGCTTGAGACCAGGGGGCACCCAGGCATACTCCTCCGAGGCACAGCCGGAGTCGTCGTCAGAGATGGAGTGGCGCTGGAAGTCTGAGATTAGCCGACACATGATGCGTTCCAGGTCCACAGGCACTGTGTGCACGGCGTGCTCCTCCCGTGGGCATTTGCAGTGCTGGCAGATCTTTCTGAGGGGACCGGGATGGGGGGGTCAGCTCCTAAGGGATGGCCCACTTGGACCCCTTGGCAGCCCAAGGAAGTCCAACTGAGGGCCAGAGACATTCAGATTATCACCAGCAAAAGACTCCGAGCCAGACAGGGGCCTGGGGGCGGTGCTGAGCGGAGGTGGGGCTGTGAGCCAGACTACTGTGGGGAGTTGGCCGGGGCTGTGAGGGGCAGAGCGGCCAGCTGGGGGCAGGGCTGTGAGCTGGGAGTGGGGCTGCGGGGCCTGGGCCGAGGATGTGAAGGGGTGGTGGGGCTGTGGCAGGTCTCAAGGCCATCCCCTGACTTTCAGCACTGGGACTTGGGTCACACTCTCCCGGCAACGGGCCTGAGTAGGGGTGGGGTTCTGAGTCTGAGATTGGAGTTATAAATCTAGGGGTTTCCCCTCATGACTTTGGACGTGGTGGGGGAACTTTCCCTAGGGGTGGGCTCTAGCTTGTGCTGAGGCTCTGAGCCTGAGTGAGTAGGGCTCTGTCTGTGGTATTTTATGGGACGTTTTGGGTACAGGGCTCCGCTAGGATAGGACCTGGGCCTGGGAGGGGAGTTCTGAGCCCCAGAAGGGGGCTGGAGGTCAGTGGGCGGTTCTTAGAGCCCGGGACGGAGGATCTCCCTAGAGATGGGACTCAGAAACTTGGAGCACATTTCTGGGGGCGGGGCTGTGTAGTAGGCGGAGCTCTCCTGGGAACTGGACAATTGGGAATGAGTCAGGGGAGGGGCTCTGGACCTGAGCTTTCTCTAAGACCTGGCTCAAGCCTGGGGGCGTGGCCTAAGTTGGGGGGGGGGTTCCCCTAAGGGCAGGTTCCCATAAGGGCAGGACCCTGACGAAGACAAGGTCCTGGGATGGTCACCTACCTCCAGCCATGCAGCAGGAAGCCGGGGCACTGCTCCCTGCAGGAGTTGCAGGGCTGGCCTCGGTCTGGGTCCTCTGCTTCTTGAGGCTGTAGTGGGAGGGGGCAGACGCGGGACCCGGCGAGGTGCGCGCGGGCGGGGAGGGAGAGAGAAGTCAACGCCCGCCTCTCCACTCCGAGGCCGGCAACCACACGCCGGGGCATGTCCCACCAGGGCAACGCCGGGCAGGCTGGGACAGAGTCCAGAGCGCGGGGGAGGGGGACACAACCGAGGTAGAGGCGGGGGAGCTGAGGCCACCTCCCTGTATGCCGCCCCTTTCAGGGAATTCCCCTCCCCGGGCCAGCACTGGACTCCCCTCACCCAACCTCGACACCTCCCCACCAGCCTCTGACTCCTCCAGGCCTCAAAACACCTCCCCCTGAACTCAGAGTACTCTCCCCACCAGAGCAGAGCCCCTAATCTGGGTGTCTCCTCTCAGGCCTCATCTCGGCCCCTTCTCCACTCAGGAAGCCAGTAGCACTCCAGTTCCACAGGGTAGGAATCTGAGACCCCATCCTTACTTGGGATCCCCACGTGAGCCCTGCTCCTCTTTTCAGAAGCTCAAGAGCCCATCCCCCAAACCCTGGCTTCACCTTTTCATACCCAAGGAACTGAGACCCTCCTCCAGGATCTCAGGAGGCCCTTGAGCCATTCAGAAACCCACACCCCAAGAAGCCTTGGCCCTTACCCTTCATATCCTAGGGCTATTCACTCTTCCGGACCACCAAACGCAGACCCCACCCAGACAGCCCCTCCAAGGGAAGAGAGAGACCCTCCCATCTAGGAAGTCAAAAGCTTCCTGGCTCAAGTGGAAGCCTGGAAGCCCTCTCCTCACAAATCCCAACCACTCGACTCTCAGTATTAGGGCACCCCAGGAATGTAGGGCCTCACTCCTCAGTTCACCTCCCGCCAAGGTACAGGAAAAGGTCCCTTTTCTCATAAGCTCAGGAGGCCCCTGCTCAATCTAGGACTCCAGGACCCAATCTTTTGGCTCTCAGAATCCCCTCCCATAATTCACCGGAGAGGGGAGTGCACCAGGTCCCCGGGGTGCTGATAAAGGTGTGCGGAAAGGTGACTAGGGAGCAAGGGCCACCAGATCTCCACGTTCCTTCATCCGCATACTTCCAGCAGTCCCATGCCCTCCGGTTTGGGAACCCTGAGGATGGGGATTCCCAGATCCTCTGGGAGCGCCTCCTCGCTATCCCTATCCCCTGCTCCCTCTCCCGGGCCTCAGTTTACCCTGACCCCCACCGCTGCCCTGAGTCTCGCTCACCGCGCGCCCTGAGCGGCGCCTCCGGGACCCACGCGCGAACATGGCGCGTCCAGGCAGGGTCAAGCCGGGCCGGGTCAGGCGAATGGAATCCTTGTGGCCGTCTGGCCACCGCGCATCCGGCAGGGGAGCTCTCGGTTCCGTAAACCTGACACCGGCGTAGGAGGAGCGCGCCCAGCGGGGTCCGCCCCTGGGCCTGTTGTCTCTCCCGGGCCAAGGCGCCCCCTGCCTAGAGGTGAGGGGCGCGCAGCCCAGGAACGCCGTGCGCGAAAGCTTCCTTGCACTCCTGCCTGGGCGGGAGCTGGGCCTCAGAAAACACGGGCCCCAGAGCCCCCAGGGTTCCACATGGTCTCTCACAGGACATTCTAGGCCTTGAGGGCTCTGTAGTGGAGGAGTGGGAACTTGGAAGTGGCGACCTGACTGCAAGGAGTGTGCGCTACAGTACTCGTATTGACGCTTTGTGTGATTTATCTTGGATGTTTATTTGGGGGATGGGTTAAAGCCACCTCTTGGCCCCCTCCCCACTGGTGATGTTCTGAGGGTCTCTTTCCCCCGGATGAATGCTGCAAGAATGGTCCCCAGCCCCATCGCAGCCCCAGCTGGTGCTCCCTCACCCCATCAGAGAGCTGGATCTTCTGTCCCCGCCCCACGTCCCCGTTCTCATCCGTTTTCAGAGCCGGAGGGGGTTAAAGTTACCGGCCAGGTTCCGAGGCCCTCTTCCCTGTTCGCTCCCCATCTTTACAGGCCCAGCTGCGATGCCCCCTAAGTCCCGAGAAATAGATTTTCAAGCCTTCCCTCCCCTGCTCTCACTTTTCTCTCTCCAGTGATTCTTTCCCTGAGCTCATTCCCTGAGCTCGGAGTCTCTCCGCGCTCTCAGGCTTCGCTATGCCTCGGGGCTGGGAGGAGGAGGTCCCCGGCACACAGCCAGAACTCCGGTGCCCGGCCAGGGTCTCTAATTAGGCACCGCGGTGGCGGCGGTCAGCCGGGCCCTTCATCGTGGGCGCCGGGGACTTCACCCCCCATCCCAACCGCGCCCCATTACGCACATCCTGGTCACTTCCCGCCCCTCCCTGCCCCAGGGAGGAGCCTGAGACAGGTTATAGGGAGTGAATGAAAGAACTAACGAGTCACCTTGGTGCCCCGCCTCCCGGCCTTGCAGCCTAGTCGGTCTCCCGGTTCTCCAGCTGGACCAGAGACAAGGAAATAGAGAGACATCAGGGTCTGAAGAATGCGAGGCGGGTGGCTAGAGGGAAGTCTCCCTTTGAACCGTTTGGGGATTCAAGGACAGGGCTCCACAGGGGCTGGGAAGGGGCATGGCTAAGGGACCAGAATTAGAACCGAACCCTAGAAAGACTGGGCATTCGGTGGCCAGTAGTGGGGCAGTTGTCAGGGCTACTCAGAGAGTGACTTAGAATGATCGGCAGGCGAGAGGCTTCACAGAGGATAGGGCTGGGCAAAACACTGTTGGAGGGGCCGAAAATGGTGGGGTGACTCGAACGGTGTCCAGCAGGTCAGAGGCGGAGCTTCCTCTCGCCTCCTCTTCCCCATCTTTCTCTCCCCCCTCCAAAAAGACACACTGAGAAGTAAGAGCCGTGTGGACTAGGTGGTTGAGGAGTTTATTTAGGGGAGAAGAATTAATCATATTTTTTCCTCCTCGGGGATGGAGTCTTCAAACAATACCGAAGGGCATGGGAAAGGGTGGGGGGCTGGAGGGGAGGGGGAGGGGCCTCAGCCAAACAAAATGGCAACACACAAGCACAGGCACTACCGACGTCACAGACACAGCAGAGGGTGCAGGATAGGGGCTCCAGACCGGGCCTCCAACCACTCCGGGACGGATGGGGGTGTGGAGGGAGGGAGGAGGCCGGGGGTGGGTGGAGAAGGGTAGGTCGGCCCCACAGACCCTTTGGCTCTGTCCTCTGAATGCCTAGCTGTCCCATCTCGGGGTAGGCAAGGGTGTGGGGGGTGCCTCTCTCTGGATCCCACCCCTTACCCTCCAAGTCTTATCTCTCAGCTCTTCTCAGGCCACCTCAGTCCCCAGGCTTGGCCAAGGATATTCCCCCCTACCCCTAACGAAACCCATCCCTCAGCTCCTAACCAAGCCTCTCACCTCGCCCTCCCCACTGCCAAGCCCAACCACTTTAAAACATATTTTCTTCACTGCTCCTTTGCGGGGCCGGGGCTGCTCCTTCAGAAACCACCATGCACGCCCCACTCTAAGTCCTGAACTGTCTAGAACACGGACCACGACCTCCAAGTTTGGCCCATTCCTGAACTCCACTTCTTGCCTTGCCCAAGGTCGGCCCCCTTTAGAATCAAACTCTGTCTCTCGGAGTGTTCAAAGCCACACCCCTTCCATAGATTCTGGTCCCAATCCAAGGCCCGCCCACTCCGGGGCCTCACCCACGGCCTGCTTCAAGCCCCACCCCTTCTAGAACCACGCCCTTAGCGTTTTTCCAAACCAAGTGTCCAGGTCCCAAGTCACACTCCTTCCGTAGAACCCTG
This sequence comes from Neophocaena asiaeorientalis asiaeorientalis, assembly GCF_003031525.2. NCBI lineage: Eukaryota > Metazoa > Chordata > Mammalia > Artiodactyla > Phocoenidae > Neophocaena > Neophocaena asiaeorientalis. The sequence goes on from NW_020173227.1 coordinate 25,441, forward strand.
TCCTACTCCAACCCCTGCCCACTGTGGGCCCACCCGCTGCCTCACCCAAAGCTCCACCCC
>NW_020173227.1:25516-27552 GCF_003031525.2 Neophocaena asiaeorientalis asiaeorientalis
CTCCAACCCCTGCCCACTGTGGTCCCACCTGCTGCCTCACCCAAAGCTCCACCCCTTCTAGGACCACACCTTCAGCTTCCTTCTAAGCCCCATTCTAGAATGCTGTAGGGCACCCTTCTTCTTCAGACTCCGGATCCAGTATGTCTGGAACCCAACCCCTCTGCTTACTAGCCCTGTTCATTCTAGAGGTCCTCTCCAAGACCACCTTGGGTCCCAAGCTCCCCCAGCCTCTGCCTTTCTTCTCTCTTCAGAGTTGAATTTTCCCTAATGGCCCCTGTTCAGGCATTGCTAGAGGAATCAAGGCCCGAGTTGGGAGGAGGGGAGGGAGAGAGGGGAGAGCCTGAACTCACACCCACCCTCCCCACACAGCCTTCTGTCTCCTCCCTGTCCCCCTTACAGAGCCCCCCAACCTCAGGGCACAGGGCCAGGGAACAGAGAGGGGCCAAAGGATGAAGGGGAAGGGGTGGGGGTAAGAGAGGGGCCCATGCAAGATCGGGTCCCTAATGCATAAGGGGAGTGGAGTGGGGGCAGGGCTCAGACAGATAAATAGATATTTATATATAATATATATATATATATAAACAGCAAAGACAGTTAAGGGTCTCCTGGTTTGAGGGGTGGAGACCTGGGGTGTAGGGATGGGAACGGGGGGCAGTCCTTCTCCTGAGCTCTTGCCTACCAACGGGGTCCTCCCGGGCTGCACTGACCTGTGGAGACAAAAGATACAAAAGGAGAGGGGGTCCAGACACACGTGGTGCCTTTAGGGAAGGGCTGGGCTGCTCTGCCTCTGCCCTGGCTTCACCCACTATCTGCCATGACCTTTCTTCCTTCCTTCTTCCTTCACTTATAGTCTTGGGGTCAGCTTCATCCCAGCTGCCGCTGCTGGGAATATATACCTTGCCTTCACTAGATTAGGTACCAAAGAAATTATGGTTTCCCCTTCTCCCAATCCAAAAAAGTCTGTTAACAGGTACTGTACTCCTCGTTGGTGGTAAACTGTATTGAGCAGAGCAAAGATCCTTATCTTTGTGGAGCTTACATTGTAGCAGGGGAGAAAGACTTAAACAATTACCATGATGCATAAATAAGTTATCTAGTATGACATAAGGTGATAATAAGTGAAATGGAAAAACAAAAAGTAGACTGGGGCGAGGGGGATTAGGAGTGACAGTAGGGGAAGAAAGGTTGCTGTAATAAGTAGGTAGTCAGAGAAGACCTCATTGAAGAAGTGACATTGGAATAAAGACTTAAGGAGGTGAGGGAATGAGCCACGCAGATAACTGGAGAGAAGAGCATTCCGGGTAGGGAGCACAGCCAGTGCAAAGGCCCTGGGGTGGGACCACGTCTAATGTGTTTGAGGAACAGCCAGGAGATCAGTGGGGCTTCAGTGGAGTGAGCAAGTGAGAATGGTAGGAGGTGATGTCCGAGAGGTAGGTAATGGGGTCACATAGGAGCTTGTAGACAAGGTTGTGAGGACTTCAGCTTTGACTCTGGATAAGGTATAAATCAACTGGAGATTTTAAGCAGAGAAGAGTAAAATGATACAATGATACCGGGGCTAGATTGTGTAGGGTCTCGTGGGTCATAGTTTTGGCTTTGGCTTTTAATCTGAGTGAGATGGGAGCCCCGGTAGAGCTCTGAGCTCTGAGCATAGGAGCGTCGTGGAGTGATTTAGGATTTAACAGGATCGTTCCCCACGCCATGAGCAGAATATAATGGGAATGGGGGTGGAAACCAGTGAAGAGGTCCAGGGAGACAGTGCGAAGATTATGGATATATTTTGAAGGTAGAGCCAACAGGAATTTTTAGTGAATTAGATATGGGATGCCTGATAAACTCCTCCCTGCCCTTTCCATCCTGGCCAAGTGCCAGAAGCTACCTCCACCCATGTGTTGCCACCTCCTTGCCTTTCCCCTCTAACGCCATCAGCCTGCCTCTACTCCCCGTCTTCCCCCCTCACATTTGAGGGAAATCTCGCTTCTCTTTTGAGGCCCAACAAGAAGGCCGGCAAGTCTTTCCAATGCGCCCCCCACCCC
>NW_020173227.1:27739-41083 GCF_003031525.2 Neophocaena asiaeorientalis asiaeorientalis
TACCTCCCTCGCCTCCAGGGTTGCGGAGAGGTGGCGGATCTGTCACTTCCTTCGGATTAGTGATCTTGTCTGACCTTCATGATCCAAGCCCGTTTACCCTCATCATCTATTGGCCTTATCATAACGTATTGGATAAGACCCACATCTTCTTCCCTCCATGGCTCCTGCGCCCAGCGGATTTCCCACTACGCAAGTCCTCCTGTTATTCCCTCCTTTCATTGGTTGCTCTGCCCACTTCTCTCTCCCCGCCCTTCCCTCAGAGCAGCACTTCTACCTCTCTCCCATTGGCTTTTCATTCTGCCCATTTTCAAACACCACTCTTCTGCTCTCCACCATTGGCTAGTTTTTCGCCCCTAGCACGTAGCTCCGCCTCTCTATTGGCTCCTTCAAATTCCCATCCTTACCTGTCCGGCCAGTGTCCTACTCCTATTGGCTCACTAACCCGCCCATGAAAGGATCATGAACCCTCCTTGGCCGCCCCGCCTGTCTGTCACTCACCAGACTACATCTGATTGGAGAAGGAGGTGGGCGCACCCTGAGGGCCATAGCCTTGCTGCCCGTAGTCGCCCTGAGGTCCGTAGCCACCGCCACCGCCACCGGCGGGCTGCCCGTAGTCAGGCTGATAGCCGCCCTGGGGCCCGTAGGAGTCCTGGGGCCCGTACCCGCCGGGGCCCTGCCCGTAGCCTGCCTCGCCGTAGGCATCCCCGGGCGCCGGTTGCTTCTCGGGGGCGCCGGGAGGAGCGCGCAGGAATGGGGCGGCCCAGCCTGTCTCCTTGAACACGAACCACAGGTTGCCGACCCAGAGCACCAGGTTCAGGAAGCCAAACACCTGCGGGGAGACAAAGCTCGGCTGTTGTCCTGCGCCCATTGCCCTGGCGGCCCCGGGGAACATCGAGGCCGCTTGCGTTGGGCTTGGATTCGCGGGCGCCCGGATAGTGGTGGTTTCCGAGACCCTGACCCTCCGAGTCCCAGCGCATGAATGTCAATGTGCACAAAAATCACCTTGGTGGGGAGGGGGGCGTGGGGCGTGTTAGAATTCAGATTCCCGGGGATGTTGAGATATATCAGTATTGCATATATGTGTTTATGTATTTGCATATATACACGTTTATACATGTACAAAATATAGTAAACCTAATTTTGTAATATATAGTAAATGCTAAGCATAAATTTTTATTAAATATGTAGATATACCGCTAATGGATGCATATATACACATACATATGTATATACAAATATATGTATAAATACCCATGTATAAAGTATATAAATATACGCTTTTATATTAAAACAAATATATACATTTGTATAAATATATACAATGTAATTCAATTTGGGGACAGAAAGTAATATTTCCACTTTACAGCTGAGGAAACTGAGGTGCACAGAGGCTTAGTGGCTTAGATCTTAGATCTGTCGTAGCCAGCAATTGACAAAAAAAGAGTTGGAATCTGAGGATCTGTAACACTTGTATACGACTTACCACGTGCCAGGCCCTTTTCTAAGCACTTTGTATGTTATTAGTTCACTACTTAACTTTGGAGCAGGACCTCTTATTTTCAATTTATATGCTCAAACTGAGGCCTGAGAGGCTGAGTAACTAGTTTTCAGGTCCTAGAGCTTGCAAGTGGCAGAGCTCGGATTTGAGCTCAGTCTGACTCTGGCCAGTAGGGGGCGTCCATACGGGAACCATTTCAAGTTATTCTTTCATTTTGCATATAAGGAAACAGGTCCCAAGAGGGTACTTACTGAGTTGCCAGAGATTCTACATGACTAGGCTGAGCCTGTGATCCAGGTCTCCCAAACCTAACTGGACAGAAGGTCTCACGTTCCCCTTTTGGGGACAGTCTGTGGTGTCACAGTGGTTACAATTGCTATCTCATCCTACAAGGCTCTGTTGTTGGCATGCCTCCTCCAGGGAGCCCTCTTGGATTTCCTCTGAACTCTCCTCTCATTCTCTCTCTCCACCACTCCCCATGCCAGACTAAGTTTCCCAGCGACCCTCCCCAGCTGGCCCAGCCAGCTTCCCAGGGCTTACCACCGAGGTGTTGAGGCCAGAGGTCACAGGGTCCCTCAGCTCCTTGCATGTATTCCCCGTCTGGTGGCAGACAGGCATCCCCTTGATAATGTTCTCTGGGTCCGTGGCCATCTTCACATCTGACAGCCCCTTGGCCCAGGCCGACGAGCTAACCAGCCACATGAAGGCGAACACTGCCGTGGCCAGAAAGTCCTAGGCCGGGCAGGGGGGAGGGAGATGGCACCATGAGTGGGCTGCTTCATGCTGGGCTGTGGGGCCTCCTCAGATCACAGGCTTTCTTGGGAGGGGTGTCTCCCAGAAGAGGCTTGTCTCTCCCCTGCCTTTCCAGCTCTTGAAGCCCCCAACACCCACTTGAAGGTGGCCCTCCTAGCTTGGGCTTGTCTGTGCATGTATGTGTATGTGACAGAGGGTGTGGGAGTGTGACTGTGGCATGTGGGGTGTGTGTGTGTGTGTGTGTGTGTGTGTGTGTGTGTGTGTGTGATTCTGTGAGATGGTTGCCAGAGCTGTGGAAAGTAGTGTGTCTTTCCACTTTTATCTGAATGTGGGAATTTGTGTCATTTTGTGTCTGGGATGAGGGTGTATGAGTACAGCTGGGTAGGAATCAGTGTGTCTGTGTGGTGTGATGACAAGCATGATTGTCACAATGAACAAGATGGTTGCCAAATCTGTGGAAAGTAGTGTGTCTTTCCACTTTTATCTGAATGTGGGAATTTGTGTCATTTTGTGTCTGGGATGAGGGTGTATGAGTACAGCTGGGTAGGAATCAGTGTGTCTGTGTGGTGTGATGACAAGCATGATTGTCACAATGAACCTCTGTGTGCTGCTTTCTTTCATCTAGACTGTAGGGTTTTGTGAGAGGTGGCAAGTTTCCAGGTGTCTGGGATTCTGTGTGGGCTGTGGGTGTGTCCCTGTCACTCTGATTCGGTGTCTCTGATGCTCATAGCAGCAGCAGTAATGTGTGCGGCTGTTATCAGGGCCGCTTGCATGTGGGCCTGTCTGGGATTTGACGTGGCCTCTGAACATGGCTGTGTCCCCAAGGCTCCATGTCCCCTGGCCCCTGTATGCATACGAATGGCTGTGGGAGCTCACCAGCATGGGCCCTTTGTTGTTCTCTCGGTACTTGTTCTGCAGGAAGATGTAGGTAGCCAGAGCCCCCATGGAGTAGAGGAAGGCAAATACGGCCACGGTGACAAAGAATTCAGCCGATGAGGAGTAGTCCCCCACGAGGAAGATATTTTTAGGGTCCCCTTGGCAGGTGGGTGCCTCAAAGTACACTTGGTACAGCCTGTGGAGAGAGGTGGGCAGGTGTGGCCCAGGCCCTAAGAACTCCCTCCCCTCCCCCCTGCCCAGTCATGGGTCTCCCCCAGATTCTGACAAGGTCCCAGGAAGAGGAGGAAATAACCATTCACGAGCACCTACTGTGTACCAGTCACATTTCATTGATTGCTGAGAGCATGCTGGTGAAATAGGTATTACTCAGCCCTCACTCCAACCTAGGTACTTTGGCCCCTTGGTTATTCATAGAACATACCAGGCACCCTCTCACCCTAGGATTTTTGCACTGGAATGCTCTTCTCCTTCAAGCTTTGCTCCACTGGTCACCTTCTCAGTGAGGTCTTCCCTGATCTATTTAATTAAATCTAACCATTCCCTCCCAGCACTCCTTAGCCCCCTTCTTTGCTCCATTTTCTCTGTAGCTGTGATACCCCATCTGACATACCATGTATTTTACTTTTTTCCTTGTTTTTTGTTGTAACTGCAAGAGGGCAGGGCTTTTTCCTTTGTTTTGTTCAGTGGTGTACCCTTAAGGCCTGGAACAGTGCTGCCACATAGTAGGCGCTCAATAAATGTTTATTAAATAAAGTATATGGAGGCAGAAACAGAGGCTCCGAGAAATGCATTAACTTGCCTAAAGTCACACAGCTTGTATAGGAATGACAGAGTTGGAATCTGAACCTTGTGTTTTTCCCCCTACGTCATGTTGACTCTTCTCCCCACCTCACTTCAGGTCCCCAAGAGAAAAACAAATGTGTACATAGCAGAGGAGAGCCCAGGGACTATAAAATAGGAGGAGACAGACAGAAAGACAGGAGGGTAGAAGGGATGCTGGAACAGGATTCGTGTATGTGAGGTGTGGGCGGGGGTGGGGGGGAGCTGTAGACTGGGAAGGCTTGTGAGGCTAAGGCCTTTCCTATGGTGTGATGGAAGAGGGGTCATAAGGAGGAACGTGTGTGGAGAGAAAGAGCAGGGTGAAGTCCCAGAGATCTGGCCTCAGGTTGGGGGGCAGGATCCAAATGGTGTCAGTGCCCTTGTATAGCAAAGGCCCTAAGGGAAGGGCTTACACTTATTGATCACCTCTAAGCATTTTACATAATTTCTTCACTTAATGACCCTCCCCCAGAAATCTCTAAAGCAGGCATTATTATACCTGTTTTACAGATGAACAAACCGAAGCTCTGCAAGGCTAAGTTACTTGCAGAGGGCTGCATGGCTGCTAAATGATGGAGCTAGGAGTTGGATCTGGGTTTAAGTTTCTGGGTTTCTAGGGGGAATGAGGGATCTTTGGGGGGGATTATTGGGGCAGTGGCAGGGTTGGTCGGGGGACACAGGGCAAAGATTTTTTTCCCCTGGGAGGCTTGGGGGTGAAGGGCAGATCCTCAGCACCCGAGGCCCTAGACATGGGAGGAGTTGGGGTGTCCACAGATTTTTCTGGTCTTCTAGATCCCCAAAGGGCCTGCTCTCAGCAGTATCCCATGCTGCAGTTCCCACTCCTTCCCCAAACTCTCTTGGCTTCTGTGAACTGGTGGATCCCTGGTTGTCATCCCCCGCTTCCCCAGCCTCTCAGACCACGCCTCCCTGGTGCCCCCTTTTCTTTTGATTATTGCTCAGGCCCTGCGCTGGCCTATCTTCTCTTCAGTCTTGCCTCTCACCCTGGGTGATCCCCTGAGCCTATATTTACCCTTAGTGCTCAAAAATCCCTAATTTCCAACTCAATCCCTGATCTCTTTCCTGAGTCCTTTAAACTTATTTATTTTCCTTATTTTAATAAACACTTATGGAGCGCTTCTTGTGTGCCTGGCATTATGCTAAGCATTTTACAAGTATTAATTCATTTAATATTTATCATATCCCTGTAAGGTGGGTATTATTATCCCCTTTCACAGATGAAGAAATGGAGACCCAGAGCAGTTATGTGATTTGTCCTAGTAGTGGAGGAGCCTCAGGAGCCTCTATTGAAATTGTGTCTGTGGGTCTCTGTCTTCCCATTCCTAGGAGGTAAGCCTCTCCATGAGTGCAGCAACCTTGCCTGCTTGTGCTCACTCTTGTGTACCTAGCACCCGGCACACGGTATGAGCTCAATAACTCTCAGAACTGTTTAATTTGGCTTAATCCTTCCCCATGGCTAAGCAGCACCCCCTCATTATTCTTTATCATAAAACCCTGCATGAAGATGCCCTCCTTGGATTTCTCCCAATCTGCAATTATCCTCTTTAGTCATTTGTTTATTTGTTATAATGTTGGCTCCATGAGGGTAGGGAGCTTGGTCTGTTTTGTTCACTGTTATATCCCCAGCACTTTCAGCAGTACCTGACATACAATAGGTTCTCAAAAACTGTGTATGGGATGAACAAATGGGAATTAAATAATAATATTGGCTAACATTAATTGAGCACCTACTGCCTTAAGGATATACATATGTGTGCATATATATATATATATAAAATTTTGAATCTTGTTTATTGCCAGTCTCCTGCCCCTCCTCTTCACTAGAACACAGCCAGAGGGCAACAGCCTATGCCTGTCTTGGTCACCACGTGTCCTAGATGTCCAGAGGAGTGCCAGGCACAAGGTAGGTGCTCAGTGCATGCGCAGTGATCTGAGTGGGTGTGGTCTCCCGAGGTTGGGGCTGGGCAGGAGCCGCTGGGGAGGAGGTGTTGGCTGGTCCCACCCCCCACCCCCATCCCAGGTCTGTCAGGATCCCAGGGGTGGGCTAGTGTGGGGGCACACCTGAAGGGGTACTCGAATTCGACCTCGATGTTGAGGTCACTCTTGGTCTTGTTGGCACAGTCCACACTCAGCTGGAGCTCCCCACTGTAACTGCCGCATGTGGCAAAGGCGAAGATGGCAAAGACCTTGGGCAGCAGGGATGGGGATGGCCACGGTGAGCCTGTGTGCACGTGGGATGGGGCTGCCCTCCTCTGGACAGATGGGGCCCAGCATAGGCAGCAGCAGATGGATTGGTCCCCACCCCCACCCCCTAATCAGGGCTCAGCGAGGCCCAAGGACAAGCTGATTAGAGGGGTGTGGCTATCTCTTCCAGTCTTTCTCCCAGTGTCTCTCTTGGCTTCTACCTCTCAATAATGCTCTGGTTCCCCTTATTCTGTCTGTCTATTTCTGTCTCTGTCTTTGTCTCCCTGTATTCTGCCTGTCTCTGTTCTCTGTGTCTCTTTCCCTCGGTATCTCTCTGTCTCTGTTTCTCAATATGTCTTTGTCTTTCTCAGATGTCTCTGTCTCTCTGTATCTCTGTTTCTCTCTCTGCCTCTCTAGTATCTATGTGTGTCTCTTTCTGCTTCTTCTCTCTCTCTCTCTGAATGTTTGTGTGTGTGTGTGTGTGTGTGAGTGTGTGTGTGTGTGTGTGTGTGTGTGTGTGTGTGTGTGTGTGTTTCTCTTTTTTTTTCTCTAGTGTGTGTGTGTGTGTGTGAGTGTGTGTGTGTGTGTGTGTGTGTGTGTGTGTGTGTGTGTGTCTTTCTGTTTCTTGGTCTGTCTGTTTCTATCTCCCTGCTCTGTCTCTGACGTTATCTCTACGGTGCTCTCTCTGTCTCCCTCCTGCCTCTCCTTCTGTTTATCGGTTTCTCCTTTTCTCTTTTCCCGGAGGGTCTCTTCTTCTCCCTCTGTCTCTTTCTCTCCCCCACCGCATTTCTCTTCCTCTCTTCCTGTGTCTGTTTCTCTTTGCACCTCTGTTCTCTGTGCATCTTTCTCTGTCTCCCTTTTCTTTGTCTCTTTCTGTTTGTTTCTCTCCCATCTCCATATCACTTTTTTCCTGGTATTTCCATCTCTGTCTCCATCATTCCCAATCTCCCATTCTCTCTGTCTCCTTCACTGTCTCTGGGTCTCTCCCTGCAGCAACCAGCTTCAGTCTCCACCTCCCCTGCCCCTCTCTCCCCTCAGGAGAGGAAGTAGGACGTCGCAATCTTCCACTTAGGGACAAGGCCACCAGGCAATGACCCCTGGGGATAAGGCATGTGATCTCTGGGAGGGAGTGACATTTGGAGAGGCGGTGAAAAGGAGAAAGTGACACTTTGGGGAAGGTGTGAGCTCAGGGTCTCTGAGAGAAGGTCCCCGGGGTTCAGGGCTGGTGGGGACGTCTGGGGAGATGGTGAGATAGATGGCAGAGGGCGTCAGGGGTGAGTAAGATGGGGATGGAGTCAGGACTAGTTAGGGAAGGGGAGAAGGTCTGAAAAGGTAAAGGTGAGTCAGATGGTGAAGGGGATCGGGTGGAGAGAGTGAGGAAGGAGTTGGGGTTCATTAGGGTGGGGGAAGGGGTCTTGGATGGTGAAGGTGAGTCATAACAGGGAGGGAGTCGGGTTTGCTAGCATGAGGGAGGGATCTGCAGCGGTAAAGGTGAGTCAGATGACGGTGGTGGGGTGTCTGAGGTGATGAGGATGGGGAGGGGTTAGTCCTGGTTAGAGATGGGCGAGGTTCTGAGGTGGTGAAGAAGAGTTCGATGGCAGAGAGGGTCTGGACTGATTTGATTAAGGTGGAGGAGGGCTAGGACATGGCTTCACTGCATATGTGCTGGGGGAAGGGGGACTAGGGGTTTGGGAGAAGCGAAACTGATCGTCCCCCTTGGTCTGCTCTGGGGGAAGAGGTGGTCGTCTACCAGGGTACCATCTCTGTTTGGAAGGGGCAGGTGTCAGCCCTCCCCTTCACCCCCGCCCCCACGCCTTCTGTCGCTCTATTTCCTAGCTCATCTGCAGCACCCCCCATCTTCCTTCTACTCTCCCCTCCCCTCCCTCCTTGCCTATACCCTGGCTCCAAGACCCCTCTTCCTTCCCGGTCGCCCGTAAGGAACTGGTTTCTGGCGGCCCCCGCTGCGGCAGTGAGGACGGCCCTCGCTGCGGCAAAGGGCGCACTCCTTCTTTTCTCCACCTCCCCTTTCCTCCCCTCGCCTGCCGCAGACCCCAGCCCCAGCGCCGGGGACCGGGTGTCCGCTGCTAGGATTCTGGCCACCACCTCTTAGAGTCGGCGGATTCGCAGCGACCCCGGCGAGGAGGCCGGCCAGCGGCGGGCTCTGTCCGCGGTGCTGGAACGCGTACCTGATTCACCACGTCCATGTCGGCCAGCAGCAGCATCAGCAATGCGGGGGGCGGGAGGCGCCTGCTAGCAAGGGCGGGCGCGGGGCGCGGCGGGGGCGGTGCGCGATCGTCGGAACAGCCCAGGGGGCCGCAGCTCCGCCCCTCGCGCCCCCGCCTCGCTCGCCGCGCGCGCCTGCGCACAGCGGCCGTGTCTAAACGTCGCAGGCAGCCATTCCAGTCCAGAGGCTGCAGAGGCTGGAACCGTGAAAATGCTTTCAGAAGGTCGTTATCTCTGAAAACACAGCTAGAGATCTGGGGAGGTGGGCCGTTGGGTCCTACAGTAGGACAATTTGCCAGGCCGTTTGCTGAACTGTTGAATGTGTTCACTTATTTAAGCCTTAGAACATCCCTACGTGGTAGGGACTCTTCGCCCCATTTTTACTGGTGAGGAAAATTAGTCCCCAGAGAGGTTAAGCGACTTATACAAGGTCGCCCAGCTAGTTATTGGCATTGCCCAAAGTCCCTGCAATTTAAACATGGTTCAGGGTCTTGAGGGTTTCTTCTCATCTGCATTTTAAGCACTTAAAAAAAAAACCCTCCCCCTCCAACCATTTCCCCTATTTCGCTCTTCCTTAGTCAAAGTGTTGCCTACTCCAACTCTCAACTTTTTACATCCTGTTTATTCCTTAGTCCTCTCTTAGTTGGACTATGCCTCCTTCATGCTACTAAAACTAGGCCCACCAAGGTCAATGGCAATTGCCATGTGGCAAAATCCAATGGATAAATACAGCTGGAATTTAAGATGCTCAACCTCACTCATACTAAAAGAAATGCCTATAAAAGCTACTAAGACACTGTTTTTCATCTTTGAGGGTGGTGAATATAAAAGGTTTGATAACGCTCAGTATTAGCAGTTGGCCAGAAACAAGTATTCTCATACATTGCCAGTGGAAGTTAAATTGGTATAACTTCTGTAGAGGGTAATTTGGCAAAATGTAGCAGACTAATAAGTCCATATATGTGGCTCAGCGTTTACACTTCTAGGAATTTGTCTTACAGAGAGATTCAAACGTGTGCTAAAAGAAGTATGTATAAGATAATACACTGCAGCACTGTTTATAAAGTGTGGACACTCCCCAAATGCTCATTACTGCTGGCCTGTTTAAAGAAACTCAGGTAGAGCCGCAAAATGGAGTACTATGTAGCTGTCATTACTAATAATACGGAGCTGTGTAATGATAGCCAAGATACTTAGTTAAGTAAGAAATGCAAGGTACCAAATTATGTGGGAATTGTGTACAAAGAGAAGGGAAGCATTATATCAATTATAGAGAGAACAGCTAACATTTTAAATTGTGGCTGTTCTGTGAGCTTCCCATATATCACTCATTTAAATCCTCACAACAGGGACTTCCCTGGTGGCAGAGTGGTTAAGAATCCACCCGCCAAAGCAGAGGACACGGGTTCGATCCCTGGTCTGGGAAGATCCCACATGCCACAGAGCAAGTAAGCCCATGAGCCACAACTACTAAGCCCATGTGCCACAACTACTGAAGCCCGTGCGCCTACAGCCTGTGCTCCTCAACAAGAGAAGACACCACAATGAAAAGCCCGTGCACTACAATGAAGAGTAGCCCCCGCTCTCCGCAACTAGAGAAAGCCCGCGTGCAGCAACGGAGACCCAATACAGCCATCACTCACTCAATCAATCAATCCTCACAACAGCCCTATGAGTCAGGTACTACTACTATCCTCATTTTATAGCTGACTAAACTAAGGTGCAGAGAGCTGAAGGAATTTTCCTAAGGTCACACAGTTGGTAGGTGGTAGAACTAAGATTTGAACAGGTGGTAAGTGGTGGAACTAGGATTTGAACCCAGGAAGTTTGGCTCCAGCACCTGTTACTCTTAGCCACTGTGCTAACTTATCAGTACGGCATCCTATAACTATATAAAAGATATCTGATACAACGGGTTGCCTCCAGAGAGAAGGGACACTTTCACTTTACACCCCTTTGTACTTTTGAACTTTGAACCATCTGAATGTATACCTATGTTTTTTTGTTTTTTAAACAAACACACTCACACTCAAATTCACACAAATATGGAATATGTAATGGGTACTTCAGTTATTGCCTTTTCAGGGGAAGAGCATGGGTTTTGGCATTCAATTGCTTGAATTTGAATCTCACCTCTGATATTTGTTCCTGTATGACTTTGGACAGGTAAAATAATTTAAAATGGTACTTAGAGGATTGTTGCACTGATTAAACAAGATAGTCACTGTAATGCACTTAGCACAGGGCCCAATAAATAGTTCGCTTTACCTTCCACACATCTCTGGAATCTACTCACTTCTCACCATCTCCTCTGCCACCTCCCCTGGCTAAGGCGACCATCGTTCCTGCCAAATTTAGCATCCCCAGTCTCTTCCTCCTCCCATCTGTTTTCAGCACACCCGTCAGAGCATCTATTTAAAATGCAAAGTTAACTATGTCACTCCCCTGCTCAAATCCCTCCCATGGCTCCCCACTGCTTTCAGGAAAAATCCCAGGGGTTGGGGACTGGCATTCAAGGGTCTGCATCATCTGCCCTCAGGTGGCTTATCCCACCTCCTCCCTCAGCAATCGCCCTTCACTCTCTTTACCCTGCCCATGACTTACTTTCCCACAATACACCGGCCCAACCACTCCAAGCCTTTGTTTCCAGACCTAGTGCAATTCTATATTCTGAGTTCTAGCCTCCAATTTTGGCTTCCCTCAAATTTCAGTCCTGGTTCCATTGACACAAATTAGACAAATGAGAAACCCCTGCTCTGAGAGCTGGGAGGAGACCCTCGGTCAGACCCTCCCCAGGGGTGGCCGCATCCGGTGTCACTTCTAACACCACCTCCGATTCCTTTGGAGTGAGGATGACTACCACTTTGGACAACCGCCGTCACATGTCTAAGCCAGCTCAGTTTGTGCTGAGGGAAACCCAGAACAGTGCCTGGCACAAAATAAATGCCCGATAAACCTTCACTGAATGAATGAGACGCCAAAGGTTGGGCAATGACTAAAAGTAGGGCAAGAAACAGAGAGGATCTCTGGGATCTGGGAGTGGGGTACTATTAGCTAGTCTCAGGAGAGCCAGGTAAGCCCTGAGTGGGTTGCCCCAGGCTAGGAGCCTCGCCCTTTTCTGTCACCCATGTCTTTTACGAATGAATTTAAATTTCCTTTTTCTCATTTATTTATTTTTTCTGGCCACACCTGGAGGCATGCGGGATCTTAGTTCCCCCGACCAGGGATGGAACGGTGCCCCCCTGCAGTGGATGCATGGAGTCTTAACCACTGGACCACCAGGGAAGTCCTAGATTCCTTTTTTCACAAGCAGAAGGGGGGAGGTGGGGGTGATCGCAATTTAGCCTCCCTTCCTCGTGCTGTCAGAGGACCCCTCTGCCTAAGATACATCACATGCCAGGCTAGTTCTAACCTCCAGGCCTTTCTACTGGCAGGACTCTCCTGGACGTTTCCTTATCCTTTCCTTTCCATCCATCTGTCCTGCCCCAGTCTGATCTGCCTGACCCCTTGTGGAATCTCTGACTTTCCCCCGCCCCTCATCCGAGCCCTCACACATCCTCACTCTCTCCACTTTCCTCCATCTGTCCAGAAACCTCCCTTCCCCCACCACCTCCACTCTGTCTCCAGCTTTTTTTGGCTGCTGCCTCTTCCGCCTCCCCTCCTCCTCCTTCCTTCCCTGACGCTGAATAATCAGGCCCGGCTGTCCTGGTTTCTGGAAATACCCGCGTGTGGGCAGTGGCTCAGGGCTGAAACAGGGGATGGATAGATGAGGACCGCTGGGCAGCCCCAGGCCTCCAGTGCAAAGACACCAAAATCCAGGGGTGTGGTCCATGCCGGTCTCCTTCTGAGGAAGGGAGGGCAGGAGGTTTATTGAGCAGTGGGGGAGGGATGGGAATTCAGAGGGCATGGACGCAGGCCATCTCGTCTCCCAGGTCCTCCTCATCAAAGCGGGAGAGGATGGACTCCTCGTCACTATAAAGTGAGCTGGTCCCCTGTGCCAGCAGGTCACTGGCGGCACTGTCCATCTCGTCCAGTGTCAGGCGACATGCATCTGCAATCTCCCGCTTGGCCAGGGCCACGAAGCGCGGGTCTCGGGCAAACAGGCCCAGGCCCTCGGAGATGAGCACCTGGGGGCACAGATGGGATCAGTGTTGACAGAGGGCACAGCATGGAGTCGAAGCAGTGTGCACAGAGGGGTTGGTGTGGATGAGTGATGAACCCGTGAGGGCACGCAGGGAAGTCAGTGGGGGACGGTGGGGCACACATCTTGCTGAGCAGAAGTCACAGAGCAAAGGGATAGCTACATACACAACACAGAGACTGGGGACCCTCCTCCTCAAGCTCCCACCTTCTCCCCTTCTCTCCCATCCCTCCGGCCCCCTCCCCTTCTGGACTCACAGCCTCCACCAGGCTGTCAGCACTGCCCCTTTTGCCATAGGTGGGGTCTGAGTGGGTTCCAGGCACGTGCAGACAGGTGAAGGTACGCAGTGGACTGCTGGATTTGCCGAGGTATCCGTCCCCTGCTGCACCCTCCTCCACCAACAACAGTGGGGCATATAGGAGCCGGCCCCGCTGAGGAGGGGTTGCCCAGGAACCCTGGACCAGAATAAACATCAGGAGCATAGTGGTTGATGGGTAGGGCATGAGGATCTAGGAATCACTCCTGTGCCTACCTCTTACCCCCCAAACACAACTGGAGTCAAATTGAATGGGTATACATCAGCCTTGGGTTTATTTCAGAGCATAGAAGGCCTGGGTTTAAATCTCAGCTTTGCCACTTACTAGATGTGAGATCTTGAGTGAGCCTCTCTGGGCCTCAGTTTCCTCATCTGTACACTGGGGCTAGTAACAGTACCCACCTCACAGGCACAGTGAGGACTGTGTGAATTCACACGTGCCCCCTTCTTCAGAAGGGCCTGATATGTAGTGTGTTTGATAAATCCAGCCTAGCC
>NW_020173227.1:41134-51933 GCF_003031525.2 Neophocaena asiaeorientalis asiaeorientalis
ACCCCCGACCCCTCCGGACCTCAGCCCCCCTCCCCCACCTCACCTGTGCCCTGCTGGGCCCTGAGTTGCGCCCACGATGATAGGTGCCTGGGATGGGTAAATCTTCACAACTGCCCTGGCGCCGCAGACACTGGATGGTGAAGGAAGGCTTCCGGCCTGGGGGAGTGGGGGGCACCAGGGGCAAAGAGGAATGTCAGTGCCTCCCCAGCCCTCTGCCCTTATGGCCCATGGGGCCCCCCAGGACCCATGTCCACTCTCACCTGCAGGTGTTGGGGGCAGCAGACGGCGGCGTGGTGCTTGGTGGCCATCCACATATCTCTGGGGTCTGTGAGGTGGCAAAAGGATGGGGCGTGGGGGAGTCCCTGCCTGCTCATCTAGGTAGGAGAGCCTGTTTGGGAGGGAGGGCTGGGGTGAGCTCAGGCCTGGGCATGCGCGATGGGGTGCCGTCCCTCTCGCACATGGCTCATGGGCTCATCCTACGTGTCGTGGCCAGAGTGCTGGCTGGGGACTTCCTCTTGTTCATCCTGCTCCTCTTGCCCTTTGGTTGCCTTGGACTGAGAACTTCCTTCTTCTGGAATGGTGAAAATGAGAACCCCGGAGCTTCTCCTGGGGAAAGTGAGGCAAGTTAGGCAGACCAGATACCCCCAGTGTGGCCCTGGGCCCCCGGGCCCCTCTCATTTCATGTCCTACCTTCTACAGAAACACTAGACTTTTTTAGCTGGGAAAATTCACATAACATAAAATTAACCTGTCATCACTTTAAGGAGACACGGGCTTTCTTTTAATAGACGTTTGTCTCACTGGAAAAACCCTCTGCCCCCTGAAGTGCCCCCATAAAGTGGCTAGTCCCTGCCTTCCCTCACAATCCTCCTGCAGACCTTTGGCCATACCTGTGGGCGTGGGACCCAGCCTGGGGCACACTGGACTGTCTGGAGTTGGGAGCACCCCCATCGTCGTCACTGGGCCCAAGGGAAAGCGAATCTGGTGGTTTGTCCCAGGCAGGCAGAGACACAGAAATCACAGAGCTCCGGCGAGATGGGGGCTGGGAGCCCACTGGGGCCTGTGGAAATCACAGGACTGAGCGTTGCATCCAGGTTATAACTAAGTCACTTAGTCAAATAGTGTGTCTCCAATGAGCTCCCCAGGGGCCAAATCTGGCTCTTGCCCTCCAACAGTGGGTGGTAGGTACCAAATAAACATTTGTCTATTGCAGGGGGTCTTCTCTGGGGGACTTCCTCCCAGACGCAGTATGGAAATCACTCAGGGGTTTGAGGGAGTATTTTACAATCAAGAGTTCCTGGGGGATTGAAAGCTTATTGTCCTTACTTTGTACGATTCCGGGTCCTTCTCGTCTTCCTCCTCCTCTCCCTCCTGCCCCTCTTCCTCCTCCTCCTCATCTGTGTCACAGGTGAGGGCCTGCCGCATCTCAGGACCCAAGTCTTGCAGGCTCCTCAGACCAGCCTGTGGGGGGTGGGAAAATAGGGAAGCAGGTAGCTCAGGGTCTAAACTTCCCTGTCCCTGAGCAGGAGTGTGGGGTGGGGGAAGGAGCCCCACAGTCACCCCTGACCTTCTGTGGGTCCTGGGGTCTCAGTTTCCTCATCTGTGACATGGGTTCCATGAGATCAAGAAGGCAGTCAGCCTCAGCCACAGAGCTCCCACATACCCCCACCCAGCTCAGGCCCTGCTCCCAAGACCTGAAGGGCAGAGGAGGTGCTTGGGGGGGCCTCGGCCCCTAGTAGCCCCTTTTCTTTCCTCCGCCGGAATTTGCGGAAATAGTCCTGGATCAGAAATGTGGCGTAGAATTTGCCCACGGTAACTTCTTCCTCTGGAAGCAAGGGAGAGGAGGCAAGGTCACACAGGAGTCCTCTGCTCCCCACACCCCTACATCAAAGCTTGGACTCTCCCCCTGTACCCCTCCCTCTCCAGCCAGTGATGGCTTGGTGGTGGTGAGCAATCCTTGACATTCAGAGGCAGGCTTAAGGAATTGGGGTGGAGCTAGCTCACCGTCAGCTGGGGGGATGACCTCATCTAGCAGCTTCTGCTTCATCCGCTTCCAGATCTTTTTGATGACAATCCGCAGCTGCTGATTGGCTTGCTCCAGGTTCCCTGCATGGGGAGAGGATGTGGGGCATGAGCCAATAGGAAGAGCCTTT
The DNA here is from genome assembly GCF_003031525.2 of Neophocaena asiaeorientalis asiaeorientalis. Taxonomy (NCBI): domain Eukaryota; kingdom Metazoa; phylum Chordata; class Mammalia; order Artiodactyla; family Phocoenidae; genus Neophocaena; species Neophocaena asiaeorientalis. Next base: position 43,288 of record NW_020173227.1, read on the forward strand.
CACAGCCACTCCGTCACTGTTGGAGGGCACGTCACAAACTTCTACCGCAGCCAAACACCGCCCCCGTTGGACAGGTGGGAAAACAAGCCTGGAGAAGGCAAAGTCACCTATTTTGAGGCTCAGAGCTAAGAGTGGGGCCCATCTCTCAATTAGTTTGCTCCTTGCACCTTCCCCAGGGACCCTCCCACTCCTGCCCCTCCCCCTCCTCCCCACACACCTTCTGTCTTGATCTTCAGGGATGTCCGAACGAGGGCAAAGAGTGTGGCATTGAATGTCACTGTCCCATCTGAGTTGAGAGGCATGTTCATCGCCACAAGTCTCTGTGCACACCAGGGGCATGGAACCCATTTTGGGCAAATGCCAGGGATGCAGGCATGTGATGCCCAAGGGCAGAAACCTTTGAGGATGCCACCAAACACCCCCTCCCCACCCAAGGCAGGGTCCCTGCCCACCCCTGCCGTGTGGTGACAGTGCTCTCAGAGGCAGTGGTGGGCAGGTGCACAGACCTTGCAGGCCACTCGGTGTGGGCACAGCTTCCCGAATCCCAGGGGTGGCTGGATGCGTCTCAGCAGGGCAACCACATCCAGGTGCTTGATGCGGCCTCTGGGGAAGGTGGGGGTAGAAGAGAGGCACTACTGGGTTGGAGATACCCCCTCTGGTCCTTACTCAAGGCCCTACCAGCTCATCACTCCCTCGCCCCACCAACACCCCATAGTCTGCCAGGGAAGAACTGGAGGGCAGTCAGTCGGGGGGGTGGGGGCGGGGAAAGGCAGAGGACAGGGGCAGTGGGAACCTTGGGGCATCTACTGCCTGGGTAATGGGAGGCATAGGTCAGAGGTTCCAGAGTTGGAGGACTGGGAGGCAGTGCACTGTCCTCTGGTATCCCAGGTATGGGGTCAGAGGGCATACTTGGCCCCAGGGTCATATTCAGACCAGATCCTCTTGAATTCATCGAGGTGATGGGGGCCCAGGATGGACCAATCTCTGGTTAGATAATCAAAGTTGTCCATGATCACAGCCACAAAGAGATTTATGATCTGTGGGCCAGTGAGTAGGAGAGGTTAGGTGAAGGGCAGAGAAGAGTATGAGGGGTTTGGTGGGAGGCGGAGGTAAGCTTCTATGGTCACTAGGTCATGAGTCCCCGGGTTAATCTTGTCGTCAGGCCAGCCCTTTCACCCGCTCTGAAGATCTGGGCTCCCCACCTCATCCCCATCAGGACCAGCGCCCGGGGCAGTAGTGGTGGTTGTGGGGATTGGTTCTTACCAGGAATGCACAGAGCATGAAGAAGCTGATAAAATAGGCTATGGCAAAATTGCTACCACAGCTAAACTCCTCACCAGGGCTGAAGTCAGACTCAGGGTCACACCGGCTCCCAGGAAGGCTGGCGAGCATTATCTCCTGCCATGCCTCACCAGTAGCACACCTGGGGGTCACACAGTGGTGCCATCTTGGGGGGAGGCTATGAAGTCATGACAAGGGCCACTGTGGGGGCCAGAGGGGTGAGGGTATGACCTATTTCTTACCAGGGGCTACATCTGGTAAAAACAGCATTTCAATATTTTAAAAGCTGGTGTGGCCATGTTGATGACAACCATGTTTGCATTTTACAGAGGGGGTGCTGAGGCCTATGAAAGGTACACGTCTTGCAGCCAGAAGAAGGATGGCTGAGGCTAGAATATTCTAAAAGATTCTTTAGAACACAGCCAGAAAAGGTCTCAGGCAATATGGAGCCCCATGCTGCCCTGTTACTTCCATAGCTCAGGCAGTCTGGGGCCCAGAGAGAATGTGTGGGTACCCAAAAGCATGCTGGAGATCAAAGCAGCAGGGGAGAAGGGGTGTGTGTGTGTCACCTGAACAAAAGCAGCACAGCCTGTGGAAAGGTCTGGAAGTTGTTGTTTCGGTTGATCTGTGTGCCATCCTGAAGAGCCACCTTGCCGAAAATCTGTGGGCATACAGGGGCTGTGTCAGAGGGGTGACTCCGTGCCCCTACAGGTTCCCATCCATTTCACAACACCTAATACCCAAAGGATCTTTATAACCCTGACAAGCAGGCACTGCTGATCCCATTTCACAGATGTATGGACTGACTCAGGGTGGTGCAGCTTGTCTGTCTTTCTACCCCCACTTTGGGCTCATTCCTATCTAACCCCCCTCAACAGAGGAGTGCCTGAGGGATGCTCCCCAGGGTTCTCACTTGCCTGCATCCCAATAACTGCGTAAATGAAGAATATCATCGCGATGAGAAGAGCCACATAGGGCAAGGCCTATGGGGGTGGAGAGGAGGATAGATACTCAGGTCCAGGCAGAGAACTGTTAAGCCCCAGAATGCCCTCAAGCCGGGGCCTGCTGAGAGATGTGGTCCATCCCCAAAGTGCCCATGACTGCCAGGGTCTCCCAGATATGGACACAGTATTAAATACAATAGAGTAAGGTCAGTGAGGCCAAGACGTGTTGGGAATTGAGAGCCCACAAAAGAGAGAAAACTGGAAATGGTAAGCTGCACATGGGTATGGCAGGCTGGAAGGTGTAGTTCTGGGGGCGGTAAAAGGACAAGCTGAGGGTGTGAAGTGGGGATGAGGGGTGAACAAAGGAGTGGGGGAGTTACCTGGAAGGACTTGATGAATGTCCAGAGTAATGTGCGAATCCCTTCACCCTTACTGAGAAGCTTGACCAGCCGCATGACTCGGAAGAGGCGAAAGAAAGTGATCGAAATGCGGGAACTGTCCTCAGAGCTCTGGGGTTGGGCGTGTGGTGGGTATGCTCAGTCCACATTTGCCCCAGCCACCTCCCTGTCTCATGCTTTGGCCCTCCCAGCCTCCAAATCCCTCAGAACCCAGGCCCCAGGGTGGTCAGGGAGCATTTCTAAGGACTTTTGGGAAGAAAGGAAAGGAGGGTTGGTGAAGAGAGAGGCAGAGAGTCCCTGTTGTGAGGTGGTGGGGTGGGCTACCTCGCCAAGATGGCCACCATTCTGCACGGAGATATTGCCAAAACAGAGGTGATGGAGGAGATGATGAGATCACAGGGCCAATGAACAGGAGAGAAATGATGGAGGAGATACGGGGGATAATGGATGGTAGAGTTATTATCCAAGGGATGATAAGGAAGGTTACTTGGTAATGGATCAGGATGGTTGAAGGAAAAGTTGGTAATGAGGGTGAAAGGTAGAGGAGAGGGCACAGGAGATGGTGGAGGAGAGATATTGGAGCCAATGGAGGAAATGACGAAGCCGGTGGTTTCACGGAGATGAGAGAACCGATGGAGGATCCAATGGAGAAGCCAGTGATGGAGATATGGACCCAGCAGCATTGTCAATGGAGGACCATGTAGTACCCAGTGAAAGAGATGATGGAGCCAACCGTGCAGTCAGTGGTGATGACAGAACCGTGAAAGACCCAGTGTCAGAGATGATGGTGTCGGTGGAGGAAATGGAGCCAATGAAGGAACCAGAGGAGATGATGGAGTCAAAGCAGGAGTTGGTGGAGATGATGGGACCAATGGAGGGGGATGTAGAGGCAATGAAGAAAATAATAGAAATAACAGGAGAGTCATTTTAGGAGATGCTGGAGCCAGAGGATAGCTTGCAAATGAACGAGTGGGAGCTGGTAGAAGGGGGCTTCGGCTGAACCCAATAGGGACTCAAGAGATAGAGCTAGAGGGAGGAGCTCTGAGTCTCCAGGAGTGGGGTGGATGTGAGTGGGAACCACCTCCCCATGTGAACGAAAGCCCTGGGGTTGAGGTGAGGGAAGGTTGGTAGGGGGTGAGTGGGTTAGTGGAGAGCCAGTCCTCACGTTGACTTCAGTGACGGCAATGTCCACTACGCTGCCCACCACAATAAGAGCATCAAACGTGTTCCAGGCATCGGTAAAGTAATGCTGTAGACAGGAGGAAAGCAGTGCCCTGTCTTCTCAGAGCTAGCATGCTAGGGTATGGGGCTAGTAGTGGTTGGGGGCATTGGGGAGGCAGGGTGTAGGCTGGATCACATGATAAGGCTGCATCTAGATCCCTCTTCCTCCCTAGTCTCATGACTCCCTGGCTGCTGCCCCCCCTGAGAGCTATGCAGTGAGTTCCACCCTAAGGAATGGGTCTAGGCCTTGGGGGGTACCTTGGGTTTGAAGGCGATGATTTTGAGCACCATCTCAACAGTGAAGAGGCCAGTAAAGACCATGTTGAGGATGTCCATAGCATAGTTGAAGGGAGCAGTCTGCTCATAGTGCTGGGGGAGAAAATCAGATGTGGGGACATAGCCTGAGGCAGGGATTCCCCCCCCACACACCCCAACCAAATATTCTCTGTCTTGGACTGAGGTAAGTCTGGGGATGTGGTAGCACTATGGGTTGGCCAAACCTCTCACACTGTCCGCCTCCCATTATGGATATTGCAAAGCCCAGCCCTTGATTTCCTAGCTTTCCTTGCAGCTAGTTCTGACTAATGAGACAGAAACATAAGCTTGCTGCTGCTCGGGCAGCTTCTGTGAAAAATATTTTTGATTTCCAATGAAAGGGTCAAGTGAGGAGAGTCCCTTGGTGCAAGCTTCCTTCCTTTTTCCTTCTTTGAGTGTGGTTTTGATGTCTGGAACTGTGGCAGCCAACTTGTGACCATGAAGCAACGATCAAGAGAATGAAAGCCAGCTTACTAAGAATAGTGGAGCAGAAAGACAGAGCCTGGGTCCTTGATGAGCAATGAGCAAACAGCCTACCTCTGCACTGCTTGCTATGTGAGGTAACTATCATAATTCATTGACTCCAAGGATACACATCTTTTCACAGTTTAGAATCTCTGAAATTGGGGTGCATTTCACAGCCAATGACAACTTACATTTGCCATCTGCCATTTTTTCCACATTCTCACATCTCTGAAATCGGGATACAACTTACGATTATCGGCCTTTGATTTGAATATATGTGGCACATATCTTTAAAGCTTAAGTCTCTGTCAGTTGGGGGTTTTGTTACTTGCAGCCTAAAGCATTCCTGACAGTTCTCAAGGATTTGTGCAGACAGAATAGGGTCAGGTGTCTGGCGGGATCAGGGTGGGGAGCTCAGACCTGCATGGCTAGAGCAACCGTGTTGAGCAGGATGAGCAGGAACATGAGATACTCGAAGGCAGCAGAGTTCACAGTGGCCCACACCCGATACTGATTCGGGTTCTTGGGGATATAGCGGCGGAGTGGCTGGGCCTTGAGGGCATACTCCACACACTGGCGCTGCATATAGGTGCAAGGCATGAGTGAGCAGTGGGGTCCCGAGGCAAGGAGCTGGGGTGGGGGTGGGGGGTTGGTGGATCAGGGGTCGGAGGTCACCTGGTTCTTGTCCAGCTCACAGTCTTGGTACTCCTGCTCGCCCTGGGCACGGAAGGTGATGATGACGAAGCCCACAAAAATGTTCATCATGAAGAATGCAATGATGATGATGTAGACAATGAAGAACACTGAGATCTCCACGTGGTAATTATAGATGGGGCCCTTGTTCTCTGCGTTTGCATCGATGGCCTTATATAGCAGCCTGGGGAGCCAGTGGGGGCAAGTAGAGGGATATCCCGGACACCTCAGACCTGTCCCCAGACACCTTAGGCACCCCAGAATATCCCCAAAGATCCCCAAATCCCCTGACCTAACTATCTGAGACCTACACACCCGGCCCTCAAAGACTCCCAAAGCCCAGCCCTCCAGAGATCTAGAGATCCCCATCCAACCTTCCTGAGAATCCCCATGCAGGCCCTCCAAGACCCCCAAATCCCTTAATTTCCCACAGACTCCCAGTTCTCCTCCAGCCATCTGAGGATCCCCATGCAGATCCCCAGAACTCCCCAACAAGCCCCCAAAGGTCTCTAAGTCCCCTGTCCTATCAACTTGAATTCCTTGCTCCATCGCCCCCCCACCTAGTACTCACAAAGACTTGTGCAGCTATCTGGAAACCCCTGAATCTCCAGCTCCATCTCCTCCAAGACCTCCACCCAGTCCCCCCAGACCTCTACCTGGTACCCCCACTAAATCCCACGCAGTCCTCTCTAGACTTCCACCTAGTGCCTCAGAGACCTCTCCAACCCAATTCTTGGAGGCCCCCTCACCCAGGTCCCCTAAGCACCCCCGGCCAACTTCTGGGAGATCCCCACCTGGTCATCTGATACACCCACCAGTCCCCAGAAAACCCTATCCACTCTCCAGAGACCTTCTTCACATCCCAAGTTACCCTTCCACCCATCCCCAGGATATCCAAAGCCAATCCCCTAAAGACTCTTGCCCAGTCCCCTGCCCATCCCTGGGGCCCTGCCCCTCACGCAGGCCAGCCTTCGAAGGTGGAGACAGTGAACAGGGCCATCATGGCTGAAAGGACATTGTCAAAGTTGAAATCACTGTTGACCCAGAGCCGCTCCCGGACCAGGGGCCTTGACACATCTCCATCGGGGTAGACCAGGAAGGAGCCCCTGTGGATGTTGCAGACATGCTGGGTGGGTGAGGAGGGGTAGGGAGCTGTGGAATGGGGACTGGTGTCTCCAGTACGGAGGCAGCAGGGCATAGTGGTGGAGCTGGATAGCCTGGGTTCCAATCCTGCCCTTCCATTTACTGGCTGGGTGACCTTGGGCGTTTAACCTGTGTGCTTCAGTTTTCCCCATTTATGACATAAGGATAATGACAGAACGTATTTCCTGGCTTGTTACCAGGATTAATTTTGTTAATCAATGAGAACAGTGTCTGGCACATTGTTGGGGCCATATACGTTAGCTGGCATCAACATTATTATCACCATCATTGCCATCCAGGAAAAAGCAATACAAATAACAGCCAACATTTATCAGCACTAAGTACATGCCAGGCACTGTGCTAGGCTTTACATGTACTAACTTTACATTGTAGTACACTCTCTGTGTAGTAACTCATTTGCTCCTCACAACAACCTTGTGAAATCCACACTCTTTTTATCCCCATTTTTCAGTTGAGGAAAATGGGACTCATCAAGGTTAAGGAATGTAACCAAGTCTCATGAGACGAATTTGAACCAAGAATGGTTCAGCGAACCATTTCAGCAAACTATACCCTCTGTAGGAGTCTCAAGACGGAAGCTGGGGACTTGGTGGTGGGGGTCGGGTGTTTGGGGATGGTTGGGATTCTGGAGTGGAATGTAGGTAACTCTGGGGAATGTGGAGAGGGGTTTGGGGCGGTTATTGGGGGGGGCCTCTTAAGGACTGGTGATGTCTGAGGGCTTCTGCCATTCTTGGGAAAATTCTCGGGATGTATCTTGGGGTCTTGAGGAATTCTGGGGTCTTGAGGGCCTTGACAAAATCTGGGGGGTCTCTGCAGTTCTTTGGAGGAAGATCTAGGGGTCTTAGAGGCCTGGGTGAGATCTAGGGGCCTCTTTGGACTTTGGGAGGGTCCTGGGCTCCACGGAGGGCAGGGTTTCAGGCACTCACTTGCATTCTTGGGGTGTGTGTTTGGCCTCATCAGTGCAACTGTAGAATTTCCCCTGCAGAGAGGATATTTGTCAAGCAGATTCACCCTTCATCCCCCGGCCCCGTGCCTTGATTCATGCCTGGGCCTCCCTCCAGTGTTTCCTCCCACCTTGAAGAGCTGCACGCCGATGCAGGCGAACATGAATTGCAGGAGCGTGGTCACAATCATGATATTCCCGATGGTCCGGATGGCCACGAACACACACTGCACCACGTGCTGCAGACACCCACGAATATGGCTCACGGACACCGCAGGCCACGGTGGCCACAGGGCAAGGACTCTGGGCATGGATGGAGCTCAGGGACTTGGGTCAGGAACATGTGGTCTTGGGTGAAGGATGTGTGGGTACCAATGGGAAATGCGTTTGCCAGACAGGGATATGTGGCCACATGTCAGGAACTTGGATCACAGAAACGTGGCCTTTGGTAAGGAATGGATGGTCACTTGTAAGGAACATGGATGAGGCCACATGGCCAGTGGTCAGGGCCATGTGGTTACACATTGTGGCCAGGCTATGTGGTCATGCATCACAGCAAATGGTCAGTCGGATCAGTGATCCTGGCCCCAGGGGCGGGGCAGGGTCTGGGTCCCATGGATTTGGGTGGGATGGGATTACCTTGAGTCCTTTGGCCCTGTTGATGGCTCGGAGGGGCCGTAGTACTCGGAGTACTCGAAGAATCTTCACCACCGAGATGGCACTGGAGCTGAGGAGGGGGCAGTCCTCAGGCCATGGCCCAGGCCTGGCCTTGGCTCTTGGAGGAATGGGGTAGGCAGCTGTCACTCACTGGATGCCAAAAGAGATGAGGGACACGCTGACCACCAGCAGATCCAACAGATTGAACCAGCTACGGCAGAAGGAGCCACGGTGCAGGAAAGCCCCGAACACTGTCATCTGGGGAGTAGGGGGACATCAGGATAGTTAGACCCCAGATCCGGGGAAGAGAGGGGAGTTGGGGATGGAAACATCCCCTCCCTCTCTCTCTCTCTCCCATCATCATCATCATCATCAAGGACTTTTCTACAAGGCAAAAGCCTTGGCCACCAGAAAGACAAGGGTTCAGATTTGGGTTCCTCTGCCTCTACTCAGCTACATGGGCGCCCTTGGTCTGCTCAACCTCTGAGCACAGCTTCCTCCTCTGCCAAACACTGATCACCTCCCTGGTGCTTTCCCAAGTGTGCTGCACTCATAATAAAGACTT
>NW_020173227.1:52072-52360 GCF_003031525.2 Neophocaena asiaeorientalis asiaeorientalis
AACTCAGGGTCTTCTCCTTGCCTCCACCCTGGCCCCAGCTTGTGCCCAGTAGGACACCCTTGGGAGTGTCCCCTGAGTCCCCAGCCCAAGGCTCACATGGTTGCGGAAGGAGTGGGCTCGGATGGGGTCCTCAGCTGCCAGGGACACACTGCTGAGGATGATGAACACCAGGATAAGATTGGTGAAGACGTGATGGTGGATGAGGGTGTGGCAGGCCTTCCTCAGCCTGGGGAGTGGGGAATGGTCCATGGTCAGAACACAGGACCGCAGAGTTGATTGGGGGAGCCC
>NW_020173227.1:52448-55935 GCF_003031525.2 Neophocaena asiaeorientalis asiaeorientalis
ACTCGCAGCACTCACGGGTTGGTTTGGCTGAGGCAGAAGAAGGCACTGCCCTCAGGGATGGGTACCACCTTCTCCTTGGGTACAACTTCCTGCAGGAGTTCCACATGCCCTGCACCCCCTTCCTCCTCCTCCTCTTCCTCCTCCTCCTCCTCCTCCTCCTCTTCCTCCATGCCTGGCAGCACAAGAAGATCAAAGGAGAGAGAATTAGTTGAGAAAATGTATGTAAAGCACCTAGAACAGTGCTTGTCATGTGGTCAATTCTCATCTCCCTGCTAGAATGTCAGCTCCTCAGAGAAGGGATTTCAGACTGTTTTGTTCACTGTTGTGTCCTCAGCACTTAGAACAGTGCATGGGACACAGGAGGGGCTCAGTAAATGTGTGTTGAACGCACATTACCATCTTCAGTCATATACATACTATTTTATAATAAAGGCTCTGAGAAGTTCTGCAGTAAAACAAAATGTCTGTTTCTCTTCTCTAATCTCAGCGTCTCAAATGTTCCTGGCTACACACCAAGCCCATTATTTTTAAGATGATGTTGGAGAAGGCTGCTCTCCAGAGAGGAGGGTCTCAGGGGTCACGAGCTCCGCCTGGGTGCCGTCCCCAAGGTCCCATACCTCTTCCACCTGGTCTTGCCCACTTGCCTGCTCCTTCATTTTTTGCACCTTCCTCTTCCTCATTCTCCCCGCCAGGCACCTGGGGACAGGAAGATGGGGGTCATCGATGATGGGGTAGACATCGATGATGGGGGGATGGACACAGGGGAGGCATGGGAGGGACACAATAAAGAAGGAATGAATAGGCAGAAGATGCGGGATAAAGACATACACGCATAGACAGATAATGGTGGTAGTGGGAGGTGTAGACAGTGCCCGGGCCTCTAACTCACCAGTGCTCCATTCTCCTGTGGAGTTTCCTCAGTGTTCTTCTCCCTGTGCGAGGAAATTGGGGAGGAGGCCAAGGGAGGGGGTCATTGCAATCAGAACAGACCTTTCTCAGGTCCCATACAACCTCCCTGCTTCCTCCCTCATCCCCTTAGTCTATTCTCACAGCAGCAGGAGGGATGCTGTTAAATTCTACATCTGATACATTCCTCCTCCTCTGCTCACACCCCTCCCATGGCTCCCCACCACTCAGAGCAAAACCCAAAGTTCTCACCATGGCCCAGAATGCCCTTCATCTGGCTTTTCTATTCCCCCCATTTGAGCTCACCTCCTACCACTCTCCTTGTTCCCAGACCAGGTATCGAACCCGGGGCCCCGGGTGAAAGCAGTGAAAAAGCAGAGTCCTAACCAGTAGACTGCCAGGGAATTCCCCCCATGGTGTTTTTTGAATGTGCTAAGAATATTATCATCTTGAGACCTTTGCACTTGCTGTCCCCTTGCCTTGAACACTCTTTCCCCAGATATTTGCATGGCTCACTCCCCGACTTCATTCAGGCCTCTCTTTAGCTGTCACTTTCTCATAGAGGCCTTCCTTGATTACCCTAACCAAAATAGCAATCTTCATTTCTCTCTATTCTCTTACCCTGCTTTCTTTTTCTACATTACATACTATTAACATATATTTAAGTAAATTATATTATTATATATCAATTTGCTTGTTTTGCTTGCCTTCCCCAACTAGAATGTCAGCTCCATGAAAGGAAGGACTCTGTCTTCTTTGACCCCTGCTGTCTCTTTAGCATCTAGAACAGGGCCTGGCAAAAAGTAGGTGCTCAATAAATGCATGTTCAGTGAATGAGGACTGGAAGGTTGGATCTGCAGATGGGGATTGCCAGAGTGACCAAGGCATCTCTGGTGGTGTGGGATGTGTGTGGGAGGGCCCCAGTCAGGGATCCTAAGGAGAGACTGTCTTGGAGGCAGAGCCAGACCTCACCTGCCCTTGTCCTTGTCAGTGCCTGCATCTCCACTGGCCAGGTTGTCCACAGCAATGGCAAGAAACACGTTCAACAGGATGTCTGGGGTGAGCTCAGGCTACAAGGATGGAGAAGCAGCCTGCCTATGGAGCGCCCATGTCCCCATTATCCTTCCCCAGCCCTGCCGCGATCCAGCCTCTCAAGGCTCTGAGGATACAGTTGCCGCAGATGAAGAGGATGATGAAGTACACGCATACCAGCATCCCTGGGAAGAAGGGGCCGCCATAGGCCATGATACCATCATACATGACCACATTCCAGTCCTCACCTGTCAGGATCTGGGGGTGGGAGGTCACCGTGAAACTCTTGGGACCCTTTCCCCAACCTTGGGTCCCCCCGCCTTGCCCACCCATCCCATAATCTCCAGGCCTCACCTGAAAGACAGTGAGGAGGGCCTGGGGGAAGGTGTCAAAGGTGCTTCGCTTGGTGTGTGTCTGGTCAAAGTTGAACTTGCCCCCAAACAGCTGCATGCCAAGCAGGGAGAAGATGATGATAAAGAGGAAGAGGAGAAGCAGCAAGGATGCAATGGATTTCATTGAATTGAGCAGGGACGCCACTAAATTGCTCAGAGATGCCCAGTGCCTGCAGCAGAGATGGAGGGGGAAGGGTTGACATGTCCAGTGGTGAGTCAGGAGCTGGGGCAGGGCTCCAGCTTGGGATGCACTGGGGCGGACTGGGTTAAGATGAGCTTCTGCGTCATTGTTGGAAGTGATTTTGGAGTTGGGGTGAGGTGAGAATAAGAAGTAAGGGGAGGGTTGTATTCGGGGTTGGTGTTGGCATTAGGGGAGATGAGGTTAGTGTGGAGGGTATATGGACGTTGGTGAAGCTAAAATTGGGTTTCAGGTTGGGCCTGGGGTTAGGGATTGTAGCTGGGGATGGGGTTGGGGAATATTTGGAGCTGTAGAGCTGTAGAGTCGGGGATAAGTCTGTGGCTGAGGGTTGGGATAGAGGAGAGGATGGATGGGGATGAGATTGGGGCTGGGACTGGGGATGGGTTTGTGTTTGGAGATAGGCTGATGGTTATGAGTTTGGGATGTGGGGGTTGTGGCTAGTGATGGGGATGAGGCTGGGAGCTAGGAATGAGGCTGGAGGTGGGCTTGGGCTTGGGCTTGGGTTATGGGGCTGTAAATGAGCTTGTGGATGATGAGTGGTTGGTGGTTGGGGTTAGAGATGGTGTTATGGTTGGGGGTGGGGGATGGGGTTTGGGTCGGGGATGAGTATGGAGTCGAGTTTGGAGATGGGGTTGGGAATAATGTTCTAGCTGAAGTTGAGGCTGAGGAAGGGGATGGAAATGGAGTAGACACCCTCCCCAGCGGACTTTAATCTCCAGGAAGGCAGGAACTTGTGCCTGCTTTGATTCCTGGTGTTTCCCTAGGGCCTGGAAGGGCACCTTGTATGCAGTAGGCACTCAATGGATATTTGATAAATGAATGGTGATGAGGATATAGTCATCATTGGAGCTGGGGTGGTGGCTGTTGGGGCTGTGTTTGGGGCCCCCGTCCTCTCCCCCGACACACACACACACACACACACACACACACACACACACACACAGTGACATTTAAAATC
>NW_020173227.1:56036-60003 GCF_003031525.2 Neophocaena asiaeorientalis asiaeorientalis
ACCTTAAAAATCCTGAGGAGACGCACACAGCGGAGCACCGAGATGCCCAGGGGCTGCATGGCGCCCACCTCCACCAGGGTGGTCTCCAGGATGCCCCCACAGACCACGAAGCAGTCAAAGCGGTTGAAGAAGGAGGAGACGTAGACAGAGGGCCCCAGACCATACAACTTGAGAAGCATCTCCACCGTGAACAGACAGAGCAACACTTTGTTGGCATACTCTGTGGGGAGAGGGGCAGGGGTGACTGGGTTAGTCAGTTTTTTGTGGTGAAATGTGGGGAGGTAGGGGCCATGGGGCGATCTGGGGTAGCTGGTATCCGTCCAGGCACAGGCCGGTGGTGTGGTTAGGACTAGGGATCAGATGAGTTTGTAGGTCACAGTGGGCAAGGTTTTGAGGGGCTTGGAGCTGGGGCGAGGGGCAGAGCTGGGGTGTGGGCTTCGGTCAGTCTCTATGAATACAGAAAAACTCCAACTCAAGGGTAGAGTTAGAATCTGGTGTTTAGTTGGGACTGGGGCTGGTTTGAGGGTTGGGATTAGAAGTGTACTCAGTATTCAGGTTGGGGGCTGAGATTAAGATGAATAATAGTAAGAGCTAACACTTGTAAAGTGTTAGCTTTATGTGGGCCAGGCAATGTTCTAAGCATTTTCCACTTTAACTCATTTAATCCTCCCCGCCACCCCCTGAAGTGGATACTAATACTATTCCCATTTTGTAGATGGGGAAATTGAGGCACAGAGGGCTTAACTTGTCCAGACAGTGTGGTGTTAAGAGCCTGGACTTTGGAGCCAGGCTGCCTGGGTTTGTCACTCACTAGCTGAGTCCTGGGATTAGTCACTTACTGCACCGTAGTACTTAATTCACCTAAAGTTGCAGTGAAGAGAAATTGAGTGAGTACAGGTAAAGTGCTGAGAACAGACCTTGACACACACAGCAAGTGCTATACAAGCGTAAGCTACAAGGTAGGATGGAACAGGCTAAAGTTTCTGCATTTACTTAGGTAGGAGGGCAGTATCTGGGGGTGTGGGGCACCCGAGAGATCCTGGATTGGAGCTTCTGGGGTGGAAGGAATTGGGGGCTGGGGGAGAGGGCTGGCAGGCTGGGGGGTGCACCCTGGATCTGGGTGAGCCAGATGGGTTGCCCGTGGTGCTCCGAGGCGATGGTCAGCGTGTTGAGGAAGACGAGCAGCAGCACGGCCCAGTAGCAGGCATTGGACTTCACAGCCCGCCGGCAGCGCGCCCGAAGGCCCCGGTTGGCTCGGCGGAGGCAGCGGCTGTGGGGATCGGGAACCCACCGGCTGAGATCACCTACCTAAGCCTGCCCTGGGGGGCTCAGGTGGGGGAGCCCGGCGGTCATGAGGGGCTTGGAGGGCTTGGAGGTGGGGCTCACAAAGTCATGGGGTCCAGCAGTCACACAAATTTTCCGACTCACCAGACACTGGTTCTCATTATCTTGTTTCTGGAAAAGAGGGGGATGGGAGGCAGGCATCGTCAGGGGCTGAGCGGCAGTCAGCAGCGAGGGTCAGGGGCTGAGGTCAAGGTTGGAGGCTAAAGTAAGGATTGGGGTCAGGGTCTGTTCTGGGTTCTGGCTGGGTCAGGGGTCAAGGGCTGGGGGCCCTCACAGGCAGCGTGTACAGCTGGCCAGAGCCCCCTCTTCCTCTTCCTCATCGCCTGGGGTCTCTGCCATCGAACCGGTGTCACTGGCTGGGAGGCTGGCTGTGGGCAGGGTGAAAGAAGAGGTCGGCACATGAAGATCCCAGGGTTCTGCCTTTGGCTTTCTCCTCTGCCTACCCATCCCTCCCCCTTGTCAACCTTGCTGGACCCCCACCGTGGCTGCTGGTGGAGTGTGTGGAGTGGGTGGAGTGACTGAACCAGTGCAGACGTCCTCGTCTCCTATTGGTCAGCTCTGCCAGTTGCGGCCCTGTGGGGACATGGAGGACAGTGATGGAGCACGGCCTGGGGTGGGGTTAGGGCCGCGCGCGCGCGCGTGTGTGTGTGTGTGTGTGTGTGTGGGGGGGTGTTATTTGGAGTCTTTGTTCTGGGTGCAGTCTGGGAAGGGTATCTGAGTCTGGCTTCTGTGTCCTAACCGGAGGCTGGGCCTAGAGGTTTTTTTTTTTGGCCGCGCAGCATGGCATGTGGGATCTTAGTTCCCCGACAAGGGATCGAACCCGTGCTCCCTGCAGTGGAAGCGCGGAGTCTTAACCACTGGACCTCCAGGGAAGACCCAGGGGCCTAGAGTTGCTGCGGGCTGGGGCTGGATCTCAGGAGGGCAGCCCACATCTGAGGATGCGTGGAGCAGGGAATGGGCCAGGTTGGGATTGCCTACGGTGGCTGGCCTGGCCCTCTTGAGCCACAGAACCAAAGTTGCCATCAGCTGAGGGGTCCTCCATGTCCAGCTCTTCCGCCTGTGTGATCCAGTCCAGGTAGCCCCGCAGGTCCTCCTCCAGCTGCTGCCTCTCTCGAAGCTTCTGGAAGTCCCCTCGCGCTTTTGCCTTCTCCCTCTCCTTGGAGAACTCTCTGAGGGAGGAGAATAGAGGGTTAGGTGGGGGAACAACCCTGGCCTCCTTACCATCACCTCCCAGTCACACTGACCTCCTTGCTGTTCTTTGAATATGCTAAGCACATTTTAGCTTTGGAGCCTTTGCACTGGCTGTTCCCTTTGCTTGGAACACTCTTTCCTCAGATACCCACATGGCTCAATCTCTTTCACACTTTTACTCAGATAACACCATCTCAAGGAGGCCTGTCCTGATTGTCCTTATTTGTAATTACAAGATCTCGGCATTCCTATCTTAACTCTTCCTTTCTTTCCATAGCACATATTCCATATAAGACACTACACATATGTGTGTGTATGTATGTACACACACACATTTATTGTGTATGTTGCTATTGTCTGTCTCTCCCCACCAGAATGTAATATCCAGGAAGGCAGAGATTTTTGTCTCGTGTTCCATTCCTGAAACAGTGCCTCACACACAGTAGATGCTCAATGTTGATTGAATGAATGAAGGGGTATTTTAAATGGGTTTTGAAGGATGCCTAGCAGTTTGCCAGGAACAAAGTAAAGGGACAGGGGCTGAGGGGCAGGAAGGAAGGCCTGGGTAGGTGTCTAGGTTCCTCACCCACTCAGGACACCAAGTACAAGGTTGAGGACGAAGAAGGATCCAAAGATGACAAGACTCACGAAATACACCCAGGGCAGCTCATACCCCATGGCATCCTGCATCTACGGAGAGAGAAGGGGCATGCATCCCTCAGGGTAGGTGGACACACCCGCCCGAGCTCGGTGAGGAAAGGCAGGTGCAGCTTCTGCACTGTGTGCCCGCCGTCCACCTCACCCAGTAGAGCACGTCAGTCCAGCCTTCCATGGTGATGCACTGGAAGACTGTCAGCATGGCGAAGAAGAAATTGTCGAAGTTGGTGATGCCTCCGTTGGGACCTGCCCAGCGTCCGCGGCACTCGGTCTGGTTCAGCGTACAAGCACGCCCCGATCCCGATGACGCACAGGGCGATGGGTCCTCCTCCGCCTCTACGTCTGTGGGAAGACTGGAGCTCTGGAACCCGAAGCACGCCCACCCACAGTCGTTGCCACCTTGGACGCCCGCCTACCTGGGAAGCTCGCCTCAGGGTTCTAGATTTTTCTAAATCAAAGACAACCCTTAGCCTCTGACTGTGTTGGGTCAGAAGTCTGAACCCCTGGGAAGCTGTGAAGCCCAACCACAGGGATCTGAGGAGTGGGACTGTAAACCTTGGGGCAGAATCTTGTGAATAACAGTGAGGCGTGAGCCTAGGAGCAGTCTTGTGAATATGGGAGGCTCTCTTGAAAGAAGGGTGGGGCCAAGACGGGTTTGGGTGTGGATGAAAAAGGCCTGACTATTTGGGACCGGTTCTGGAGAATGGACTCTTCGGTGTGGGATAGGGCCTTAACCTGTGGGTGGAAACTTGTGATAGGGCGGAGCAATTAGCTA
>NW_020173227.1:60065-60266 GCF_003031525.2 Neophocaena asiaeorientalis asiaeorientalis
AAACGCCCGCAACGCCTTCACATCGAAGCCCCCCGGCTTCCCTCCGGTATGCGGGGCGTCCCCCGGGCGTCCGGGCCCCTGCTCGAGCAGCACGCTGAACAGCCTGATGGGGGAGCACAGGATAAGGAGGCGGGGGTCAGGAGTTCGGACCCCCCCTTCCCCCCTCCCTTCTCCTCGGAAAAGTACAAGTCCCAGTAACTG
>NW_020173227.1:60309-75624 GCF_003031525.2 Neophocaena asiaeorientalis asiaeorientalis
AGTTGAGCTAGGGTTGGGGGTATCCCTTGCAGAGGCGCACCCGACCACGACGATGATGAAGTCGAGCAGGTTCCAGCCATTGCGGATGTAGGCGCTGGGGTGGAGCACCAGCCCGTAGGCCACGATCTTGAGCACGGTCTCCACAGTGAAAATCACCAAGAATACATACTCCACCTGCTCCTGGGGGCGGAGCCGGGGGTAGGGGGCGGGAGATCGGGAAGTTATTTGGGAGTGGGGTTTGTTTGACGGGGGTAGGGGAAGAGGAGCGTAGCGGGGACCGAGAGTGGGGCTGGGCAGGAGAGGGTCATCTGGGTCAGAGAGGGGCGGGGCCTGGTTGGAAGGCTTGAGGTGTGGCTCTACTGGGGCTGTATCTAGCTGGAGGCGGGGTGGGGCGGGGCTAGCCTCACCAGGTTGTGGTTGGCAGTGTTGGAGTCATCCTCTGGGAAGGGGATGTAGACCCCAAGGGCCACGCAGTTGGCAAAGATGGTCAGCAGGATGAGGATGTCGAAGGGCCTCAGGTGGACACAGTTAAGGACCCAGGCAGAGTGGTCTCAGAGCCCCACATTCCCTTGGGGCCCTCCCCACCCAATGCTGACCCTAAGGTGACCAGCTCTGACATTCCCAGCCCCTGCCCTGACCAAGGCCTTGACTCTGACCCCCCTGGAAACCTTAGCCATCCTCAACTCTCGCTGAGATTTAGTCTTTGACTCTTGATCCCCCTGGTGACCTTCACCTTTCTCAACTCCCCCCTTGAATCCAGTTCTTAATCCTTGATCCCTGGTGACCTCAGCCCTCTTCCATTCCAGCCCTGGCTTAATCCTTGACTCTTGTTACCCGGGTGACCTTCACCCCTGAGCCCTGCCCCTGGCCTTCCAGGATGCTTCCATTCCACGATGCTGATGCAGGACCGCCGCAGGGGGTTTGCCAGGGTGAGGCAGAAGAGTGCCCGGGGTGAGCGCTGGGCACTGGCCACTGCCACTGTCTTGTGCTTACTGTGCTGAGTCCTTCGCTTAGGGGTCCCCAGGCTGGATGCCCCGCCGATTTCACCACCTGATGCTGGGGGCCCAGGGCACAGCCCCCATTCGGGCCCAGGGCCTGTCCCGTTGGCTGGACTGGGCTCTGGGGTGGTGTCTGTGTGGAGAGACCGAGTGGGGGGGGGGACAGGGTATTGGGGCAATCATGGCTGCCTCCTACATGATCCTATCCCTCTGTCTGAGGGAAGGAGAGAAGAGCATGTAAAATTAGGGACAGTTGAGGGTACCTGAGTTAAAGATTGGGGGATAAGAGTTGGGATTGGAGTTGATTGATTGACGATAGAGTGAGGGCTTATAGGGGAGTGAGGGTGAGATTATGTTTCTAATTGAAGTAGGGTTTGGTGTTAGATTTGGGGGTTAGAGCTTGAATTGGCATGGGGTAGGATTAAGTTTATAGCTGGAAGCAAGTTTAGGATTAAATTTGAGTGGTAGAGTTTGGGTTGGGTTTAAATACCGGTGGGAGTAAAGTGTTCTTGAGATATGATTTAGGGTTAGGACTGGATATTTGAATGAGTTGGAATTTGAATTAGGATCAAGGTTAGGGTTTAACTTGAGTTTGGGTGGGATCTGAGTTTTGCACTGGGGTTTTCAGCTAAAGCCATTCCCAAGTCCCATGGCCTTGTTTCAGTCTCCAAGGGGCAGTGGGTTGGCCTGGTTAAGATACCCAGCTTTGGAGGAAACAAGCTATCTGAGTTTAAATCCTGACTCTACCACTTGGTAGCTGTGTGTGGCCTTGAGCAAATTATGTAACCTCTCTGAGCCTCAATTTCCTTATCTGTATAATGAGATGACAGTAAGAGTACCTACAATATAGGGTTGCTGTGAGGATTAAATGAGTTCAGCATTCAGAAGAGCGTCTGGCACATAGTATTAACCCCATTTTGCAGGTGGAGAAATTGATGCAAAAAGAGAGGTTAAGTGATTTGATGAAGTAGCTGAATTGGGAGCCAAATCCAGGCAGTCTCTGACTCTAAGCCTTCACAACTTACTACCACCATCAAGTGTGTATTCTCTCTCTCTCTCTCTCTCTCTCTCTCTCTCTCTGGTACTTAAAAATGGGTCTGCACTCTTTCTGGAAAGTCAGAGACCCACTCACTAACAGTGCTTATATCCAGGGGTTGGGGTTGAGTTTCGGTAACTTTAGAGCTCATGGTAAGGTCTGTATCCATGTTGGGGTTTGGATTCTAACGGGGATTTGCCCTCTGGTTGGTAAAGTTTGTGTTAGGATTAAGCTTGGGGCTGGCACTGGAGTTGAAGTTGGGGTGGGCGCTAGGATAGAGATCAGGGCCAGGATTCGGTTGGGTTTCAGTTGGGATCTAAGGCTGTGTTTGGGGCTGGCTGGGATGGGAACAGGATGATGTGATTCTGGTCCCCTAAAGGCTCTCCACGGGTGGGGTCCTGGTGGGCAGTGGGTGGGTCAGAGGGGCTGAGGATGGAGCAGAGCCCAGGCTTGCTCCAAGGGTCTGCAGGGGTGGAAGCCTGCTCTCACCTTTCCCGCCTTCAGATGCCGCCATCCTCCTTTGCAGGTTGAAGAGCCATCTGCACACAGCCCCCGTCTCTTCCCCCAGCTTTGGAGGGATTAAGGTCACAGGGCGGGGCCATAACAGGGTCGGATGGGAAGGCGAGGAGGGATGAAGATGGGACACTTGTGGGCCAGAGTCTGGCAACAGAAAAGGCACTGATTTTTAAAAAAATATTTTTACAAAATATATACTAGCACCAGAGTCAGAAACTAAAATAAGAAAAATGATAATTGTTTCCCAACAGTATCTGAAATTCGAAGTATGTAGGAATAGACCTAACATAACATATGTGCAAGATCTCCATGGAAAAAAATTATCAAATATTTTCAAGTGATTAAAGGGGACCCAAATAAATGGAGAGATACATTAAATTTACTAACTGAAATAGTCAAATTGTGAAGATGTCAGTTCTTCCCAGAGTGATCCAGAGATTCAATGCCGTCCCAAACACAAATCTCAGAAGGGACTTCCCTGGTGGTGCAGTGGTTAAGAATCCGCCCGCCAATGCGGGGGACACAGGCCCTGGTCCGGGAAGAGTCCACATGCCGCGGAGCAACTAAGCTCGTGTGCCACAACTACTGAGCCTGCGCTCTAGAGCCCGCGAGCCACAGCTACTGAAGCCCGCGCGCCTAGAGCCCGTGTTCCGCAACAAGAGAAGCCACTGCAGTGAGAAGCCCGCGCACCGCAACAAAGAGTAGCCCCCGCTTGCTGCAACAAAGACCACGCGCAACAACAAAGACCCAACACAGTCAAAAATAAATAAATTAATTTTTAAAAATCTCAAGAGATTTTTCCTTGAAATTTGACAAACTGATTCTAAAATGTATATTGATATACAAAAGACCTAGAAAAGCCAAAATCCTTTGAAAAATAACAAGATGGGAGGACTTGCTATATCAGGTATCAAAGCTTGTTATAAAGCAAGAGAAATTACGAACAGCATAGAGTTCAGAAACTGAGTCCCACATATAGGTACACGTGATTTATGACAAACGTGGCACTACTGAGCAGTGGAGACAGGGTGGTCTTTTTCATGAATGGTGGTTATATGGATGTTTACTATGTAATTATTCTCTGGAGTGTGTGTGTGTATATATATATATATATATATATATAAAACATTAAAATAAAGCATTTATTGAATGCATGAATACTAGTGACTGTAACTTACATAGTGGTTTTTGTTTGTTTTTTACTGTATTATGTATCAGGCACACATTTCAACGCTGCTTTACGTGAGTTAATTCTGTTTAATCCTAGGAAGCAGGTACATTAACAGTTCCATTTTACAGATGAGGAAACTAAGACACAGGGAAGCTATGTAACCTGCCCACGGTTGCGCATTTAGCAAGTTGCAGAGCTGAGACTCAAACCTAGTCGCTTTGTGCGAAAGCCCCTGCCTTAACTTGTACACTTTTACAATCTAGAAGATGAATGCTGCCTTAAATGAATGAGTATAGAAGTCTCTCTCCGTCCCGCTCCTTCCCCCTTCCTTCCAGACATACACACACACACACACACTTGCGCGTGCAGTATAATCCTTTGCTGACTCGGAAGATCGCACTGGGCTGCAGGAAAGAGAAAACAAACAAAACCAAACCTACAACTCCCAGCAGCCATTGCACGCTCAAGCTTGCGCGCGCCCATTCACACCAGAACGACAGGCATCCGGCTTGCGCCGAACTGGGTCTCGGAACTACACTTCCCGGCTCTCCTCGCGCAGCCCGTGACACCCCTTGGACCGCGAGCAGGGAGCGGGCTTTCCACAGCTGCGCCTCTCTTGCTCGGACCCGGCCCTGGACCCAACCTCGGACTCCAACACGGCTCTACCATGGAGGAGGCGGACCGAATCCTCATCCATTCCCTGCGACAGGCCGGCACGTAAGGACACAGCCCCCGCCCACCCCGGAATGCCCACATCCGGGACTCCAAAACTCTGGACCTTGACATCTAGGGCTGCAACTTCAGGACCCTAAGACCCTCCCTCCTCCTTACACAGACACACGCACGCACACACACGCACGCACACACACACGGGGCCTCCCAAACCCTTTGACCTCTACACTTGGTAAACCCCAAACTCCAGGACCTAGACACCTCGAGACCTTAAAACCTTGGAACCTCAAGACCCGGGATCCTGAAATCTGTGGATCTTGACATCAATACCCTGGGACTCTGACATCTGGAGATTCTAAGCCACCTTTATCCTGTGAACCAGGGAACTTAAAACTCTGGGATCCTGGCACTCAGGGACTCCAAAATCCCCTGGGATTGGATACTTGGGAACCTTCAAACCTGGTTTCCCAATACCTGAGCCTTTTAAAACCCCAGGACTCTAAAATCTGGTGGCCTTAATGCTTGGTGACCCCGACGCACAAGGACTCCTGCATTCGAGGGTCCTAAAAACCCAAGATGACAACATCTAGGGAGCTTGATTTCTGGATTGCTTGAGACTGGGTGGTCCTGATACCCAGGGACTCTGACATTTGGAACTCCTGAAAACTCCAGCCTCCCAACATCTAGTCTCAAAATCCTAGCAGGTCAGTATCTAGGGGCCTCTGACATGCAGCAAACATGATATCTGGGGATGCAGAAACCCAGAGACTATTCCATCTGGGCTCCTAGGCCTTCCCAGACCCCAGAAATTTGGGGCTTTTAGGCATAGGGAAATTTGAGATTTTTTGAACTCGGATCCTTTCCATCCACCATTCTACACCAAGATCTTAGGACCTGAGGACTCCCCCCATTCTCAGTTTTCCAAATGGAAGTCAGCCAGCAACACCCAAGACCTGTCTGAACTGTGGCCACCCTCCCCACCCCATCCCAGTACTAGGGCTTCCAGAAGGCAGCACGGCCCAGCCTCATCCTCCCTGTTTCCTGACTGCTTCCCCCCACCCCCTATCGAGACTGCCTCCTTCTTCTTCAGGGCAGTTCCTCCAGATGTGCAGACCCTGCGAGCCTTCACCACTGAGCTGGTTGTAGAAGCTGTGGTCCGTTGCCTGCGTGTGATCAACCCTGCTGTGGGCTCCGGCCTTAGCCCCCTGCTGCCTCTTGCTATGTCTGCCCGGTTCCGTCTGGCCATGAGCCTGGCTCAGGCCTGTATGGTGAGTGTCTTCCTCCCAATTACACACAGCCTCTTCCTTCCTCCTTCACAAAGTCACCAAGCTCCTTTGAGACTCTTGACTTTCCTCTCTGCCACCTCCCGTTGTGGCTTAGCGTTCATTAGTGGTTAAGGCTGCCGGCTCTGTGGTCAAACTGCCTGAGTAGTTCAGACCCTGGCTGCAGCACTTGTTAACTGTGTGACCTTGCTAACTGATGCCCCTGTGGGCATCAGTTTCCTTATCTGTGAAATCGAGATGATAAAAGTAGGGTTGTCCTGAGGATTAAATGAGTTGATCCAGTTTGTGCCTGAGTTGCCCCTGGCTCTCATATTTTGAGCTTAGCACCAAGAACTTTTCCCCCTATAGTATCCATTTACCAGTTCCTGAAAAGGCCCTGTTTTGAGTCACGTGCTCAGGCTGAAATTAACCACCACGTTCTCTGGTTGGGCCAGCTTGGGTCACCTGGTCATCCCTACAGGGCACTGTGATTGGCTGCTCCTTCAGGATCACTTGGAGTTGGGGGAGGGAGGGTTACCCGAAGGAAGATATGCTGCTTAACTAAAACAGTGTCTGCACTAAAACTTTACTCTGCCCTGTTGCAGCTTACCTCTCGTGAGAATAATTTACATACTGTCTCTATTGTAAATAAAGTGCCTTCTGGTGAAGCACTCATGCCTCCCCAGTACAGACCTGTGTCCAGTTACTATATCCAAGGGCTCCAAGTAAATGTCATTTCTCCTGGCTCATTAGTTCTGGGATTTTAGGCTAGTCTCTTAACCTCTTTGGGCTTAAGTTTTCTCATGTGTAAAAAGGGTAAGAATTGTACCTACCACATAGGGTTGCTGTGAGGATTAAAAATGAGTTCAGGGCTTCCCTGGTGGCGCAGTGGTTGAGAGTCCGCCTGCCGATGCAGGGGACACGGGCTCGTGCCCCGGTCCGGGAAGATCCTACATGCCGCGGAGCAGCTGGGCCCGTGAGCCATGGCCGCTGAGCCTGCGCGTCCGGAGCCTGTGCTCCGCAATGGGAGAGGCCACAACAGGGAGAGGCCCGTGTACCAAAAAAAAAAAAAAAATGAGTTCATACGTGAAAAGCTGGATATAGTAAGCTTTGTGCAAGTGGTATCACTATTATTGGATAGGCTTGATCTGGCTGCTTGTGTTCCAGCAACTTGTGGCTACGTAATGAATGTCAACATGCCCAGCGTACTCAGTATATGGTGGTAGAGGGACAATAGAGTAACTACAGTGAAACCTTCCACTTAGCCCCAAGGGACTGGGTGGTCAGGTTTCTTGAATTTGTTCCTTGCTTGTGCAGTTTCTGTCTCTTAGAAATAGGCCTCAGAGCTCTACCCTTCCCTTGGCTCTCTGGTTCACCTAGTTCTCAGGAGTTCTCAGGTTCTTCTGTCTGGGGCTCTCGGTGGCCCTCGAGGCAGGCGGTCTGTCCCCTGGCCTGGGGCTGTCTTCTCGAGGATGGCACTTTATAAGGGGAAACTTGTGTCCTGTTTGGCTAGGAGGGTGCACAGTGGGGCGTGTTGAGGAGGGGCCGGGGATCAGGCTTCCCCTAGTTTTCTCTTCCTCCCTTCTCTCGGTGCTGTTTCCCACTGGATTTGGTGGTGACCTACTTTTCCTTACACTAACTTTAGCGTGAGTATGGCTTTTTCCGTGATTGAGAGGTTCACGTGATTGTCTGGCCCCAGAGCCTCGGTTTGCCCTGAGCAGGTAGAAAAGGTCTCTCTTAACCCAGCTGGTGCTGCTCATGTCGCCCACCTTGGCTCAGCACTGCCGCCTTCTGGCGTCTGCCTCTTCATGTGCCCTACTCCTGGCACCACTTTTTGCGACTCAGCCACTTCCATACTTTGGTGTCTGTCATTTCACACACCCCACTCCTGGAGTGAGTTTCTGTATCAGTCACAGCCCTTTGATTGCAGGTGTCGGAAAAAACCCAAAGTAAAGTAGCTTAAAAGACAGTGGTTTTCACACTGTTTTGACTGTGATCCTCTGAAATAAATGTATCTTACGTTGTGACCAAGTTCACATATGTGTGTATAATAATGATGTTTTTTGAGTGTGTGCTCTGTGCTGGGCATTGTGGTAACCTGGTGTTAACTCACTGAATTCTGGTGACAACTTTCTGAAGTAGGCACTGTTGGTGTCCCTTTTCTCAGGTGAGAAAAGTGAAGCTCAGAGAGGTTAAGTGATTTGCCTGCGGTTACCCAGTTGGTAAGAAGCAAAGCTTGGATTTGCATCCACGAAGTATGCTTTCAGAATCCATGCAACTCTGGCCCAGAACCTTGATGGGCCCTTTTATCCCTTAAAGCATCCACATTGGGAAAGTACTGTCAGCCCCATTTTACAGCTAGAAACTGAGCTTCTTGGTGGTTGAATAACCGGTCCAAGGCCTTATAGCCAGTTGAGTAGCACAGGCTGGATTTCAACCCCAATCTTTTTGACTCCAAAGCCCATAGCCTCTTTTAAAAACATTATTTACTATTTTGTGTGGGTCATTTTTATGAGTCAGTGTCCAGTCCAGAGACACAAACCCCAGCAGTAATTTGAATGGGGAAATTTCAATATAAAGAATTGTTAACTGGCTAAAAGATGGTTAACTACTGAAAGAGTCAAAGAAATCTCCAAGGTGTGACAGAAGTAACACAATACCTTGAAAAGTCCCACTGGCACTCCAGACCGTTCACCTCGTTACCCTTACCCGTCTGCTGTAAGGGGATTACCTTGATTAGTTTCTTGTGTGTCTTTCCAGTTTTTAAAAAATGAAGATATAAGCAAATATAAATATATATTCTTATTTCCCCCCTTTCTTACACAAAAGAGAGCACATACCTAGTTTCTTACCTTATTTTTTCCCCTTGCCACATATCCTGGAAATCATTTCATATCAGGCAATCATTTTTTTTTTCCTTTTTGCGGCCGCAGAGTAGTTCACTGTATTTATGCACTGTAGTTTATTCAACCCCTCTCCTATGCTTGGACATTTAGGGAATTCCCAATATTTTGCAAATAATGCTGTAATGAATAATCTTGTGCATATATATTCTTGAATTGTTGGAGGCCTGTCTTCAGGGTAAACTCCTAGAAGTAGGATTGCTAGGTGGAAGGGTAAACGCATACGCCATTTTGTTAGATTTTCCCCAATCGCCTTCACTGGGATTGTTTAATTTCTGCCTTCCCAACAGCAGTGTACGGGAGGGTGCCTGTTTCCCCACAGCCTCACCCACTGAGTGTATTGTCAGAGTTTTGCCCATTCAATAGGTGAGGAATAGTCTCTCTGTATAGTTTTCCTCCTAGCTTTGTACTTTGAAAAACTTTCAAATTTAAGGAAAAATAAAAACAGAAAAATAACACCATTCTCCTAGCTTTCTGTGTTGTTAACATTTTCCTCCACTCTTTCTATCTGGGTACACACACACACACACACACACACGCGCACGCGCGCACATTTTTTTCTGAACCTTTTGAAAACAGCAGACATCATGACACTTCATACCTAAAACTTTCAGTGCGTCTCTCCCAAGTAAAAGGGCATTTGCCAGTATAACCACAGTATCATGATCCCACCCACGAACTGAATATTGATAGAGTAATAGTATCTAATATTTAGTGCGTGGTCAAATTTCCTCAGTCGTTACAAAAATATCCTTTTTAGCTCTTTTTGTTTCCAACTACAGAGTCCAATCTAGGATCATACATTTCATATCACTGTTACATTTCTAATCTTCTGTATCCAGCAGTCCTACTTAGTTTTTGTTTCTTTGTTTCTTTTTGCAATGATACATGTTTTTGAAGAATGCAGGCTGGTTGTTTCCTGGAATGCCCCATAATCTGAATTGGTCTGATCGTTTGCTCATGACTAGATTCAGGTCTGGGGCAGGAACTCTGTGCAAGTGATAGTATCTCCCTGCCCGAGTGGACCTCAGGAGAACGTAACGTCAGGTTGTCCCGGATCGGTGATGCTCGTGTGGCGTCTCTCCGCGTGCTTTCAATTCAAGTCGCTCTTGTAAGCAAAGTTGGACATATTTGCATATGTTTAAGGGCCGTGTTTCATTCTCTTTCTGGGAATTGTCTGCTCCTATCTTTTGCCTCTGTTACTGTTGCACCGTTGGTCTTTCTGCTTGTGTAGTTTTAGGCACTCTTTATATACTAGTGAAAAAGATTCACTCTTTGCCTACAATATGAACTCCAAACATTTTTTCCCAGCTTGTCATGCTTTTGACTTTGCTCACTGTAATTTTTCTTTAAAAATTTTTTCATGTATTCAGAAATACCCATCTTCTCTTTCATGGCTCTGGATTTTGAGTCATTTTTAGAGAGGCCAGAGCTTTAATTTTATTTTTTTTAAAAATATTTATTTATTTTGGTTGCGCCGGTCTTAGTTGCGGCACGTAAGACCTTCGCTGAGGCATGCGGACTCTCAGTTGTGGCACGCATGCCACAACTAGTTCCCCAACCAGGGATCGAACCTGGGTCCCCTGCAATTGGGAGCATGGAGTCACACCCACTGGACCACCAGGGAAGTCCCCGGAGCTTTAATTTTTAAAGCTCTGAAGGCCTTGGTGAGCCAAGGGGAAGTTCAGAGGGTGATGGTTGGTGAGAGAGTGGGAGCGTTTGTGGTCTCAGCCCTGGGCTCCCAGAACAGGAGGATCCTGCCTGCCTGACTGATAGCGGCCACTCTTCCCCACCCCCAGGACCTGGGATATCCCTTGGAGCTTGGCTATCAGAACTTCCTCTACCCCAGTGAGCCTGACCTCCGGGACCTGCTTCTCTTCTTGGCTGAACGTCTGCCCACTGATGCCTCTGAGGACGCAGACCAGCCTGCTGGTATGGGGTGCCTGGGGCGTGGTGGGGGTGAGGGAGAGGGTGTTGTGGGGGCTGAGAGAGGTGGAAGTGGTGAAAAGGTTGACTGGTGGGTGTGGGGTATATGTCTTCAGGAGAACTAGGTGGGAGGACTGGGGCTGGGAGAGGGGATGCAGGGCAGAGGGAAGGGAACTGGGGCTTGGGCTGACCCAGGTGGGGAGTTGGTGCTGGAAGGGGCCTCTCTGCCTCACCTCCTGCCTTGCCCCCGCCTCGCCCACTCTACTCTAACCACACCAGGCCACTCTGGCCTCAGGGCCTTTGCATCTGCTGGCTTACTCACCCAGATAGCCTCCTGGTTCACTCCCTTACCTCTTGGAGGTTCCTGTTCACAGGTCACCTCAGGGAGGCCTTCCTTGGATTGCCTTGTTTAAAATTATATCTTCCTCTCAATGGTCCTTATCTTCCTTTCCTGATGACCACCTGACAGTCTTCTGTATTGTACTTACGACCTTGATCACGCTCTCCTCTACCTGCCTCTGCGGGAGGGCAGGAGGATATTTATGTTTGTTCACTGAAGTAGCCCAAGGGTCTAGAATGGCGACTGGTACCAAGTAGGTGCTTAATAAGTGTTTGTTGAACGTCAGAGTGTGAGAATGATAGCTACATAGATATGTGTCTCTGGGGCGGCAGTCAGGCTGCTCTCCCAGGGTATGCATTTTTGGAGTTGTGGCACTGTCACCTGATTGACACTCCCTCCCCACTTCCCTAGGTGACTCAGCTATCCTCCTCCGGGCCATCGGGAGCCAAATCCGTGACCAGCTAGCCCTGCCCTGGGTCCCACCCCTCCTTCGCACTCCTAAGCTGCAGCACCTCCAGGTGGGACCCCTCAACTCATGTCAGTGTTGTTTGTTGCTGCCTTGCCTGCCTTGTCCCCATTTGGGTGCTCAGGTTTTTGGCCCCCTCCCCCTGGTGCCCCCCCTCACGATTCATCCTAGAGGTCTGATTCTGCTCTCTCACCAGGGCTCGGCCCACCAGAAGCCTTTCCATGCCAGCAGGCTGTTCATGCCTGATTTGCTCTCCAGAGGAGGTGACGATGAGGCTTTGGAGAGGGGCTGGGGGGAGGGGTAGAGGTGGGCCTAACTGCATGGTGAGGCAGGAGGGCCGGCTGACTCTGTTGCTGCCTCCAGAGCCCCGGGAGTTCCAGGCGAGTCCCCTGCTGCTACCAGCCCCCGCCCAGGTGCCGCAGCCTGCTGCGAGGGTGGCCTCGCTCCTTGAATGCCACGCCATCCAACTCTGCCAGCACACGGGCCGGGACCGCCCCAGGGATGAGGACTGGGTCCACCGGGCATCCCGCCTCCCCGTCCAGGTACTGCCCAGTGCTTGGTCCCTGCTGACGAGGTCCCTGCTCACTGTGGCTCCCATTTCGTTTCCCGTTAGTCCTCTGCCCCTCTCCTTTGCCCACTTTGTCCCTCTCTTCC
Organism: Neophocaena asiaeorientalis asiaeorientalis; assembly: GCF_003031525.2. Taxonomy (NCBI): domain Eukaryota; kingdom Metazoa; phylum Chordata; class Mammalia; order Artiodactyla; family Phocoenidae; genus Neophocaena; species Neophocaena asiaeorientalis. Next base: position 72,254 of record NW_020173227.1, read on the forward strand.
ATCGTCTCCTCCCTGTGTGCAACTACCTGGCTCCCTGCCTGAAAGAACATTGGAGTCAGAAAGATTGTGGCCCTCGCACAAGTCAGTATGGCCCCTCGGAGTGTCCGCTTCCTGCTGTGAGACACGGGTGGTGATACTGCTGTCTTCTGAGGGCGATGTTCCACCGAAGGACGTGCACAGGCAGCCAGAGCTGTCAGGATCTGCTCCCTTCCTCCCTGTTTCTACTACCTTCTTCCTGCCCCTGATTCGCTCCCTCTTTCTCTGTCTCTGCCGTCATCACCGATGTGTGGCTTCCAGATCTCTGCACCGTCTCTTCTCATCACTGGCTTTCTCCTTCTGTGGTTTTGCTGCCCCTCTTTCTCTCTCCCCACTGCTGTCTCCTCGTTTCTGTGTCTCTGCCTCATCTACCTCTATATCCGCCTCCATCTCCCCTCTGTCCACCTCAGTATCTGTCCCCATCCTCTCCCCACTTTGTCCGCCTCTGGAACTGTCTCCTTCCGCCTCCTCCGCTGCCATTTGTTCTGTCATCTTTTTCTCTCTTTTTTAAACTTACAGGCATTTCAGACACAGAAGTAGAGAGAATAGTCTCATAAACTCTATGTCCCTGCCATCCACCTTCAATTATAAGCCTTTTGTGGGAATTCCCTGGCGGTCCAGTGGTTAGGACTCAGCGCTTTCGCTGCTGAGGGTCCAGGTTCAATCCCTGGTCGGGGAACTAAGATCCCACGAGTCGCGAGGCACAACCAAAAGGAGAAAAAAAAAAAAGATATAAGCATTTTGCCAATCTTTCCTCATCCCTTCTCTAACATTTTTTTCTGTAATATTTTAAAGCAAGTCCCAGACATCATATCATTTTAACTCTAAATACTTAAGCAGACATCTCTTAACTCATAAGGGCATTCACTTTTTAACACAACCCCTGGGCCATTTTCACACCTAACAGAATTAACAGTGACCTCTTTTTCTTTTGTTTTTTTTTTAAAGCTTTGTGTATGCATTTTATCTTTTGAACCAGAACCTATTACATCTTTTTTTCCCCTAAATTTATTTATTTATTTACTTTTGGCTACATTGGGTCTTCGTTGCTGCGTGCAGGCTTTCTCTAGTTGCGGCGAGCAGGGGCTCCCCTTCGTTGCAGTGCGCAGGCTTCTCATCGCGGTGGCTTCTCTTGTTGTGGAGCATGGGCTCTAGGCACGTGGGCTTCAGTAGTTGTGGCACGCAGGCTCAGTAGTTGTGGCTCGCGGGCTCTAGAGCACAGGCTCAGTAGTTGTGGTGCATGGGCTTAGTTGCTCCGCGGCATGTGGGATCTTCCTGGACCAGGGCTCAAACCCGTGTCCCCTGTATTGGTAACAGTGACCTCTTAATACCATCCAACACTGAGTTCGTAATCAGATTTCTCCAGTTGTCTCAAAACTGCCTCTGTTCTCATGTCTCTCTCTCTCTCTCTCAATTCCACTCTGCCTCTGCCCCCTTCTTTGCCCAGCACCTCTGACTCGGTTTCCGCTCTGTCCCCACATATCTTTTGAGTGTCGGTCTCTAATTTGGGGGCTGCAGGCTTACTTCTCTCCCTTCCCACAGCCTCCTCCAGTGCAGGGAGCCAGTGGGTAGAGAGAAGCAGGGCTGAAGAAGAGGAGGCCCCATCCTCAGGGAGCTCCCAGGCCTGTGGACCAGGAGAGTGGGTCCAGGCCCCCTTGTGGGAGAGGCTGGATGGCTGGTGTGACTTGGGGGTAGCACCTTGTCAAGCAGCTCCCTGGTGGAGGCAGGGCCTTGGGTACCCAGCAGGCCTCCACACTTTTCCACTGTTTCTAGGAGGATACTCGGACTCAGCGGCAGCGGCTGCAGAAGCACTTGGCCGAGCATCTGCGCCAGACCTGGGGCCGGCCGGGGCCCCCCCAACAAGCCCGAGACCTGGGAGAGCTGCTGCAGGCCTGGGGTGCTGGCGCCAGGACTGGTGCTCCCAAGGGCTCCCGCTTCACACATTCAGAGAAGTTCACCTTCCATCTGGTGGGTGGGCCTGAGTGGCCCTGGGACATGCTGATGGGGCCAAGGCAGTATTGCTTTATGTATACACACCACATTTTATCCATACAGGGGCCCGTGTTCCCACCTGCCCTCTCCCCATGGTGGATGGGCACCCAGAACGGTCCCCTGGCTTCTTGGGAACTTCCGTGGAGAAAGGGTAGAGGGGTGGGAACTATGTAAGCGTGTAGGGCTGCTCTTCGTGCAGACCCCAGCTTTTCCTGGGCAGTTTCCTCTGGACATATCTTCTCTCCTTGGATGGTCATCCAGAGGGGCCCTCATCCTTCTCATGGGCAGATGGGCAAGAGCTGTGTCAGCGTCAGGGAGGTTTCTTTATGAGCAAACACTCCAGTCTAAGGTCACAGAGAGCGCATTGATCCTCACACACGTTCTGACAGCCGTCAGTGGTACTGTACCTGGGTATGGTGCTGGGAAGGTGCTTTTGGTGGGTGTTGAGGCTGGGCTGTGAGGGGCAGGGCTTTCCCCGACAGCCAGGATGCTCCTTTCTCGCTCCCCAGGAGCCCGAGGCCCAGGCAGCCCAGGTGTCAGATGTGCCGGCCACCTCCCGGCGGCCTGAACAGGTGAGCAGAGCAATGGTGAGGCGGGGGAGGTGTCTTGGGCCCTTGGCTGTCTACTGGCCTGACACCCCCACCCCGACTGCCTGTGCCTCCCAGGACACATGGGCAGCTCAGGAGCAGGAGCTGGAGTCTCTTCGGGAGCAGCTGGAGGGAGTGAATCGCAACATTGAAGAGGTTGAAGCCAACATGAAGACCCTGGGAATCAGCCTTGTGCAGGTGGGTGTGGGAGAGGGGCTGTCCACCGGGGTCAGGTCACAAGTCCAGCCTAGACGGCTTAGAGGGACTTGAGGGGGTACTCTGTAGAGGTCTGCACTTGTCAGAAGGGTTCATGGGAGACACTGGGGACCTGTGGGCCTCTTGAGGGTTCAGGAGAATCAGTGGGAGTGAGAGGGCGATGTAGGGTTGGGGGTGGGGGTGGTGTTGGACCTGCAGGGGTTAGAGGTGCCTTGGTGTCTGTGAGAATCGGGAGGGGTGTAAGTGTCTGTGGGCCTCTGTAGGGGCTTGTGGGGCTCGTCAGGGGTCCTGGGCAGTCAGTGTGGAGGTGGAGGGGTCAGAGGGGCCTCTGGGTGCCTGTCACTGCTTGTAGGTCTCTGTTACTATCAGGAGGGGTCCGAGGGGCCCATAGGGCCCCTGGAGGGATGTGTTGTCATCTGAGGGCCTTGGGCTAGGCCAGGGCTCTCCAGGCTTAGCGGGGGCTGGGAGGTTGTGGTGCGCATGGGGCTTCCCCACTGACTGGGAGCGGGGATCCTGGGTGCCAGGTGGAGACTGAGGGTC
>NW_020173227.1:75636-79650 GCF_003031525.2 Neophocaena asiaeorientalis asiaeorientalis
GCCAGTGTGACATGTAGCCCCCCTGCCACCACCCCTAGCTCGTGGTAGAGAGCAGTGCCCAGCGGGTCATCCACTTGGCAGGTCAGTGGGAAAAGCATCGTGTTCCGCTCCTCGCTGAGTACCGCCACCTCCGAAAGCTCCAGGACTGCAGAGAGGTAGGTGGTGGGGTCCGGGGCCATGGGTGGGGCGGGTTCGGTCCCTCCCTAGGGGGCTAGCCCTGCGCTCTGCCTCACTGCCCTCTACCCGTTGGGTCCTGGCAGCTGGAATCTTCTCGACGGCTGGCAGAGATCCAGGAGCTGCACCAGAGTGTTCGGGCAGCTGCTGAAGAGGCCCGCCGGAAGGAGGACGTCTATAAGCAGCTGGTAAGGCCCGTGTGGGGGCCCTGGGCCACTCAGAGCTGGGGAGGTGTGGGTGCTAAGGGAGCACCTGCTGTATCTGCCTAGATGTCAGAGCTCGAGACCCTGCCCAGAGATGTGTCTCGGCTGGCCTATACCCAGCGCATCCTGGAGATTGTGGGCAACATCCGGAAGCAGAAGGAAGAGATCACTAAGGTACGCCATCGTGGCCAGGGAGGGTGGGTCATATGGGTAGATATGCCGAAGGGGCGGATGTGTGTTGCAGGGCTACACGGGGACCTCACACCCTCTGAAAGTCAGAGCTATCTGGCCAGACACAGAAGAGCCCCACACAGTCCACTCCAGCCACCCCTGACCCTGTCTGGATGGGACAGCATAAACGTGAATGCCCTCAGCTGGCCGGCTGCCCGCCCCAGACGGGCTCACGGCTACCCTGGTCTCTGCCAGATCTTGTCTGACACGAAGGAGCTTCAGAAGGAAATCAACTCCCTGTCTGGGAAGCTGGACCGGACGTTTGCGGTGACTGATGAGCTTGTGTTCAAGGTGTGGGGCAGGCCGGGCTGGGTGCGGGGGTGGGGTGGGCCTTGGGCCCTGTCTGAGCCAAAAATAGCTGCCTTGCATGAGGTGAGGGGAGAAGCGTGCCTGGGGGCTGGCTGGGGTGGGGCCAAGTTGGGGTGCAAGCCTTCTGCTCCTGCTGTCCCCAGAACTGCAGCCAGCTCATCCAGACCATCGAGGACACGGGCACAATCATGCGGGAGGTTCGAGACCTTGAGGAGCAGGTGAGGCCTGGGGCTGGGAGGGCTAACCAAGGCAGGCCCGGGGACAGCTCCTCGGTTTATGCCAAGAGAGGCTGTGGAACCAGACGCAGCCCTGCCCCTTAGGTGCTGTGTGTGTGACCTGGAGCAGCCCAGTGGCCTGCTCTGGCCCCCTCCTTCCCCCTGAGGGTCCTCACGCCTGCCTCCCAGGGCCGTTGGCAGAGGCTTCAGCTCGAGTATGTGGTAGGCGATCCTGCCACATAGCAAAGGATGCTTTAGGTGGACGGATGACACGTGCAGAGGCCTGGCGGTGGGACAGAGCAGGCTGCTGTTGGAGGGGGTGGAAGGAGCACGGGAGGGGCCCTGGGTGGCTGTGATGGGGTGGGGCTGGTGAGCAGGAGCTGGGAAAGCGGCCCTGCATGCTGAAGGGCTGCGGTTCGCATTGCCTTAGATTGAGACGGAGATGGGCAAGAAGACCCTCAGCAACCTGGAGAAGATCCGTGAGGACTACCGAGCCCTTCGCCAGGAGAACGCTGGCCTCCTGGGCCGGGTCCGTGAGGCCTGAGCAGCCCCCAGCAGAGGTCTCCCCCAGGCCTCAGGCAGGGATTTGGGGTGCTGGGGGCACTGGCCAAGCACTGGCCCGGGCCATGCCCTCTGCTTGTGGTCCAGTTCCTCCTGCTGTAGTCTTGGCCCCAGACCCTTGCCCACCTGACCCCAACCCTTATCTGGGGCGACCATCCAGAGTGTGGAAGCTCAGCTGCAGTTTATTGCGGAGGGTGCTGGGGGCTGGGGCCTTGGATCTCAAATAAATGAGGGGCTCTGTCTGCAGTCTAAGCTGAGGCATGGATGGGGGCACAGGGCACAGGGCTCAGGATGGGGGAGGGGGCGGGTGGCAGGTGAGACACTGGGTACATTTGGTGAGTCGGTGTGCATGGCCCTGGGTGTCTGCGCGGGACTCAGGACGCCCACTGGGGTGCTTTGTGGGTGCGCATGTGTGAGACACGCGGGTGAGTTCAGAGAGTCTGTGCGACCGAGCGTCTGTGTCGGGAGCTGTGTGATACCGTGTGTGACCAGCATGTGTCTGTGTGGCTTTCTGGGACCTGAGATCCTGAAGGTACCGAGGCTGCTTCTGTGCGGGTGTCTGGGCATGCCCCGTGTGACGCTGCACCTGTGGGCCTGGAAGCTGGCTACGGGTGTGTGCTTTGGGGCATGTGGGTTGACAGGACTGTGCTCGGGTGTGACTGTTTGTGTGACTGCGGATTTGAGGTGGTGTGAGTGTACTGAGGCAGGCTCTTCGTGTTTTAGGGTTTGTATTGAGTCCAAGGGACAGGATTGCGACTCTCTGTGTCCTTTCCAGCCCTAAGGTCATCTGTGAGAGCGACTGAGGCAGGCTGTGTGTGTGGTCGGTTGTGAAGGCTCAGTTTGGCTGGAGAGCCGGTCGCAGGGGGCTGGGGCGGGGGTGTGGGGTTGGGGCCAAGGTCCCTCTGAGCAGCCTTGGTGCAGAGCATGTGATCCAGGAGGGCGGTCAGCTGGGGAGCAGGGTCCCTGGCCAGCAAGATGGTGCACACCTTACTTCTTGGTCCCTGCAGGGACGTTCAGGGCCGGTCACCCCTGCCTCCAGCCACTTCTACTCCCCCGTTTTGGCCCCTGTCCTTCCTTCTTTCCTTGGCTTTGAGGTCAGGAGCCGGGTGTGGGGTTGGAACACCTGCTGGGCCTCTGGCTCCTCTTCTTGCGGAACTCAAACTCATCCACGGTCCACACGGCCCCCTTCTCACTCTCCACACGCACGAAGCACTTATGCAGGCTCAGGTTGTGGCGGATGGCGTTCTGTGGAAGGAGGACCAGCCAGCCGGGCCGGGGACGTTGGGGAGGGGAGCAGGCAGGCAGTCATCCTCTGAGGCCAGCAGTCCCCACCAAAAATTGACCTCCTGCCCTTTCTCAACATGCCTACAAGCCCAGTCCCAGGCCCACCCATTCCTGAACTTGACCCAGCACTGCAGTGGCATTTGAGGCCCTCCCAGCCACTGCCACCTCCGGAGGTGCTCACCTTCCAGGTGGCAGGGTGGTTTCTGAAGAAGGCGAACATGCGTGTGAACCAGTGATAGATCTCGTTGAGTGTCCGCTGCTTCTCGGGAGCCTCCAGGATGGCCTGGAGGTTAGGGGGTGTGGGGGTAAGGGGAGCCGCTCCCGCAAATTCGGACTGAGAGGGGCACTGGCCCACCTTGGGCCTTCTGACCTGGGTGGAACTGTGGGGACGGGGGAAGGAAGGGAGATGGTGTGGGGTGACGGGTCGGAGACAGGGTTAGAAGCGGGGTGAGGGTAGGGCCGGGATGGGGTTAGGTAGAGGATCAGGGCTGAGGTTGGAGTGGGGTCTGCTTCAGGGTTAGGGCTAGAGTTAAGTTAAATTTCTGGGGTAGAGTTGGAGTTGGAGAACTCTCTGTGAGAGTGAGGTTTCAGGGTTTGGGAAGGGTAAGGGCCAGAGAGTGGGGTCCAGTTAAGGATTTGGAAGGGGTAAAGGGCCAGGCAGAGTTAAAGGTCAGGGAAGTGGCTGGTTAAAGGTCAGGCTGGGGATGAACTGGGGTGAGTCGAGGGGCGAGGGGTGGGATGACGCGTGACATTAGGTCAGGAGTCAGAGGTGGGCCTCGTTACGTAGTTACTTTATGTGTCAGGGATGTGGTTAGTTTCAGGGTCAAGAATGAGGTTGACTGTGTGTGGTCGTTAAGGGTCAGGGCTGGGATTAGGTGTGGAGTGAGGCTAAGGGTCCGGGAATTTGATCTGCTTGGATTTAGGAATGGAATTGCGTCAAGGGTCAGTGACCATGGCTGCGATGAGGCTCCGGGTTGGGATGGGGCTAGGTAGGTGAACGGGGGGCATTGTGTAGGGTTAGGTATGGGCCTAGGATA
>NW_020173227.1:80222-82252 GCF_003031525.2 Neophocaena asiaeorientalis asiaeorientalis
TCTGGGGTGAAGATGGGGGGATCATATCTGAGGCGTGGGTTTGTTCAGGCAGGAGCCCGCCTGGGGGTGCTCAGAGAGAGGCAGATCCTCCACCCCGCCCTCTCTTCCTTTTCCTCAGCCCGGCACTCTGCTTACCCAGCGGATGAGGGTGGCATAGGTGAAAGGGGGCCGCATGTTGTGAAACTTGAAGTAGTCCATGTTGTGGAAGAACTCTGGCAGAGGTACGGTGGGATCAGGCCCCGTCAGGGAACTCCTCGCTGCCTCTCCCACCCTCTGCTCTCGACCGACCGGCTGTCGAGTCTGCATGCCTGAAATCCCACCGTGAACACCGCTTTCCAGGATCACAGTCACTGTCGGCTAAGCACTTGACATAAATGATATCATTTCCCCTTTGCACCGCCCCCACCAAAATGGGGCTTATTCTCCCCAAGGTTTAAAAGAAATGAAGTAACTTCCACGCGAAATGCATGTAACTGGTTAAATGGCGGAGTCAGGATGGCACTCGAAGGCCCTAATCGCTATTAAGCCCACAGCCCAGACTTTGCGGGTAGTAGGGGATTGGTGAGCTTGGGCGAGTCACCCTGCTTTTCCTTGGTGGGGAGAGGGAGAGTCCCTGGGAATTACTAAGCTAGCTCCCTCCCTTCTGATGACCAAATGGAGTAGCTGAAGCGCAGAGTGAGTGAGCCCTAATCCTCAGGGGAGACAGGGCTAGGACTAGACATCTGAGACCACAATGGGGGCTTGGAGGCCATGGAAATCCAGAGAGGAAGCTTTTACGAGCAGTTGCCAGTTTCCAAAGGCTGGGTGGCAGTGGTGGGGAAGAGCAGTCCCCCGCCCAGTACCAGGCAGGGAGATGAGGGGCTCAGAGGGCACCACGTAGGGCACGTACCATCCTTACCTGGGATCGTGCTGTTTGCATGGCTGCCCCAGAGGTGCCTCCGCACAGCAAACAGGCCTTCAGGGGCTTCTTGGGGACCCGGCCAGGCTGGGACAGTGGTGCCCGGGGTGCCAGTGGCTACGATACAGCAGGAGCTCTTGTCGGATGATGCCTGGGGGAAGACGGAGAGGCTGGTGACCCAGAGGCTTAAACTTGCCACTTTAGTTTTAAATAAGTGTTTTTAAAAGTAAGGGCACCCTCTTCTCAATTCCACTCTGATGTAGAATCCCACAAAGCAGCACGAGCCATATTTATTAAAGTGTAGCACACCAGTGCCAGGGCCACGAGCTAGGGTTGAATTGGGCTCCTCTGCTACCCAATTGCGACCTTGGGAAAGTCACCTAAGCCTCCCTGGCCTCAATTTTCCTTATCTGTGAATTGGGGATGATAGTAATACCTACCTCACCATGCATCATGGGGATTAAATAAGTTAACATCACCAAAGTGCTCACAAACAGTGCCTGACGCCCAGGGCCAGCTTCTGTGTGATCTCTGAAGGTCCTGGGGCCCTGCACTTTGTTTAATGCTCTGCGGTCATCATTTTGAAATCTGAGCCCCGTGATTTCATTTTGCACTGGGCCCTGTGAGTTATATAGCTGGTCTTGCCAGCGGCACACAGTCTGCATTCAGTGTTTGGCGATCTGCTGTCGCTTTGCAAACTCAAGATCATGATTTGGGATCTTAAGGTCAGAGGGTTTGTAGGTAGAAAGGGACAGATTCCTAGGTCTGGGCATGTTTGGAGCTGGGGACAGGGGCCCAGAGATCCCAGGGCCTGGGTGCAAGGATAGGTCCCCCGCGCCCTGCAGGGCCTCTCCCCTGCTCCCCAGCAGTCTGTGCAACCTGTAGGCCTGGGGTGGCTCACCGTGGATGGAGCCTTGGTTGGGGCCATCTTCCCAGCCAGGTGGGCTTGCATAGCACCCAGCTTCTCCTTCTCCAGCACCAGCTGTGAGGACAGGCACAGAGTGAGGCCTCAACCTGATCTTTCTCCACCACGTCTTTGTGTAGGCTGTGGTCTTCCCTGGGAGTGCCCTGCCCCCTTCCTTCCTTCATGCCAGCCCCATCCTGGGTGAGCTTGTATCCTGGCACACAGTGG
>NW_020173227.1:82293-93353 GCF_003031525.2 Neophocaena asiaeorientalis asiaeorientalis
ACTGGAAGAGACACTGCGCCCTGCCCTTCTCATCCAGGAGATGGTCTGCCTGGCAGTGCCTGGGTAGTGGAAAGAGTCCACGCGGGTGAACATGGCGAGCCCGGCTTCTCGGCTCAACATTCCTAGCGGGGAGGGCTCAGATCCTCTGGGAGGAAGGCCTCTCCTCAGAGCCTCAGCCTCCCTCCCCTCTTTCTACCTCAGTCTTCCTTTCACACCTGTCATTCCTTCAACATACGCTACTTGGCATCTACTGTATGGCCAGGGTGCTGGAGATGATGATGGAAGGGTAGTGAGCTGAGAGTGGGAAAGGCATTCCAGGTGGAGAGTACAGCTTGTGCGAAGAGGACGGGATGCACTGAATTGCCACTGATAGTTGGGTATGGTTGGAAAAGGGGTGTGTGTGTGTGTGTGAGAGAGAGAGAGAGAGAGAGAGAGAGAGAGAGAGATGGGGCTGAGAGGAGGCAGCAATAGCCATTGTGAAGATCTGGGACTTTGGGGGTCAATAAAAGGCTGGTGTGTTGGCATGAGGGGGCGTAGCAGGGCAAAGCAGTTAGGAGTGTGGATTCCGGAGGCTGGCTGTTACTCAGGAACTGGGTGATCTTGATCAAGACACTTAACCTCTTTGGCCTCAGTTTCTTTGTCTGTAAAATGGAGGTAAATCATAGCACACACCTCTGTTATGATGCCCCCATTATACAGATGAGGAAACCGAGGCTCCAAGAAACTAAGTAACTTGCCCAAGGTCACAGAGCCAGTGAGTGATGGAGCCAGGATCTGAACCCGCAGTCTCAGCTTTTGCCTCTTTCATGTTACCCCTTATCGGGATGAGGCCTGAGCTGAGACCTGCACCCCAGACCTCCTCCCACAAACTGGGGCCCCCCTGGACCGGAACAGGCCTGACCCACTCACTTGAGGAAGTCCTCTGGCTCCTCGAAGACCTTCTCACATCCGGGCCACTTGCAGACACCATTTGCTAGCAGTGAGTAGGAGCCCTGGGGCATGGTTGAAAGGGTGCTGGGGGGACAAAGTGTGTCAGAGGAGGGGATGGCAGGGCAAGGGTCCTTCCCAGCCCTGCACACTGACCTGTCCTTCCTGGGCACACCGGGGCTTGGGAAGGTGCAGAGCAGTGCTGGCTCCCTGGACACCCATTCCAGGCTGGCCACGTTGATCCCTGCAGGTGGGGACAGGGCACCTCTGGGGGCTGGGGGCCAGGCTCTGGAGCTCGGCCCACAAAGCCTCTCATTTTGAGCTTCCCACCCTCCTGAGCTTTGCAGGCCCAGACTCCCAGGGGGCTCTGTGGTCCCTAATCTCCAAGGCTACTGGTGGAGCAGCTCAAAGACTGCGCTGACATTTCGACTAACTTTGCAAAGATCTGTGGTTCCGTGATTTTGACATTCTGTGTCTTTAAGGTTCTGAGCCTGACATTTTTAGAGGTTGGAGTTTCCAAGATGATAAGACCTGACACCTCTGGCCTCCTGAGGGCCGCAAGTCAGCAGCCCACACCACTTATGTTCAAGGATTGGGGGCTCTGGGCTTCTGTGGAGCTGTGGGGTACAGTGTTACCAGGTGGCAGGCCGGGCCGGGCCTTGAGGGAGAAGACCCCCGTAGCAGCAGTGGGTGGCGGGAGGCTGATCATAGCTGGGCTGTCCAGTGGGCGCACCTGCAGCACAGGGGTCCGGGCATGGGCATCCACCGTTGAGAGCTAGGGGCACATGGGGTCCATTTCAGCCAGGTCCTCTCCCCAGTTCTCCCGCCTGCTCCCTCCCCCCTGCCTGTTCTGGGTTGGTACCTGGTGCACAAAGTGTGGCCTGTCCTGGAGGAGTGCCTGCAAGTGGGGCGAGGGACCCAGCCGTGCTCCAGAGGGTGCCACCATGACGAGGGGCACTGTGGGCAGCTGGGGAAAGGCAGGCGGGTGAGATGCCATCCTCATGTTCACTGTTCTACACGTCTAACCCGTATACTCCTCACCAACGACCCCACGTACTAGGCAGAATGACCAACCCCATTTTACATATGTGGAAACTGAGGCTCACGGAGATTGGGTGACTTTTTCAAGATCAAACAGCTAATAAGTGGCAGAGCTGGCCTCCATCCTGTCACCTCACCTCCCTGGGCCCCAAGCCCTCTGTCACAGGGGGATGGAGACACACATGGCTATGCCTGTGGGACCATGATAGGGTCTCCTGTCCTGAGACAGGGATTGGGAGGTTGCGGAGAGCCTCAAATCTCTGAGACCTGCTAAGTGGGGACTTTCTTGGCCCCGTGACATCTGCATAAGTCACAGACGTGCCTGGGACCCAGAAAACCACTTCCTGTGCCCCAGCTGGGCCCCCCGCCCAGTGCCACAGTAAAGGTCGGCACCTATAGGCCCAGGTACCCCACCCTGCCTGCCCCATCCTGGGCCCTAGGCCTCACCTGCAGCTGCGATGGTGGCATGGGGTTCAAGGAGGAAGAGGAGGCGTGAGCCCCACCTCGGAGGTCCCGGCCCTGGAAGGTTGTCCCCGGGCCCTTGGCTCCCAGCTGGTCTGAGGCCTTGGGTGCAGCCCTCCAGCTGGGCAAGGCTCCTGGGGATGGGCTGAGTACCAAGGAAGGGGCCAAGGGCTTGGCTGGCCTGGGGTTGGGCATTGGGTCCTTGTCCGAGGGCAGGCTGCGGGGACACAAGGGGAAGGAGTTACAATCGTGCTGGGGTGTGTGTGAAATGCTCAACCATCTGAACCATGTGGACACCCCCTCTGGTCAGAGCAGGCATTGGCTGGGGTGTGTCCCAAAGGGGCCCCAGCTCTGGTCACGTGTGCGCGCATGTGCACACACATACTCGGTGTCAGGAGCACGGGCGTGCCTGTGTCTCCAAGCACACGCCATGTGCAGACATACACGGACCCAGCGCACAGCGTGCCTGTACACGCTGGCACAGGCCTGGTGGGGAGGTGTCCTCCCTGAGGGTGGTGGGGAATTTGGGGTGGTTTGTGGGGCCTCAGCCAGGATAGGTCTCAGCACCTGAGTGGTGCTCTTCAAGCCTCAGCCCTCCTGTCCTCCCTGAACCCAGTATAGGCCACACGACCTTTGCTGATCCCACGGGGGCTGCTTTCTGATTTTCTCCTGGGAGTATTATGTTACCCCAGTGACGGGCATATCTGGGAGTGCAAGGTGGGCATGGACTCCAAAGATCCCTCTGGCTGCTGTGAGGGGGGCAGACTCTAGGAAGGTGAGGGCAGAAGTAGGGGGACTAGTGAGGAGGCTACTATAATAGTCCAGGCAAGCAACAGTCCAGACCAGGATGATGGCAGTGGAGATGGTGAGAAGTGGGTGGGTGCGGAGTTAATGTTTCGAAGGTGGAGTCAGGAGAATTTGCTGGCAGCTTGGATGCGGAGGGTGAGAGAGGGAGGGTCAAGGTGACTTCTGGGTATTAGCTGAGCAGCTGGAAGGACGGAGCTGACATGACCTGAGATGGGGGAGATGGGGGAGCAGGGTTGGGGGTGGTGATCCAGGTGTGGAGGGACATGATGACTCTGGTGTTAGACATGCAAGTGGCAAGGCCGTGTGGAAGCTGAGTACAGGAGTCTGGAGCTCTCCATCTGAGATCATCTCTGGGCTCCCGCCCTGCATGGAGCTGGCAGGGCAGGTGCCAGAGAGGAGAGATAGACTCTCTTGAGCCGGGGCCTGTGCGAGCTCCTCGACTCGGCTCCCACCGGAGTTCATCCCAATCTCTGCTCTTCAGGCCTGCCTCCAAGCCTTTGTTCATGCTATTCGACCTGCCTGGAATGCCCGCTCTTCCTCTCTTCCCCTATCCAAGCCCTATCCAGAAAATCCTCCAGAATGGCTCCAGAACCTTACACTCCCCGATGGGCAGGGCCTTGGTTTCTCGGAATGCTAGAGTACCAATCTGAGAGGAAGCCAGAGCTGGAAGGGACTGCCAAGCCCAACTTCCATTTTACTGAAGGGGACAACCAGGTACAGTGTCCCACAGCCCCATGGTGACTTGAGATCTCTACTTCTTTCTCCGGAAAGTGTGTGTGTGTATGTGTGTGTCTCCCCACCCCGCCCCGTAGCACTGGGTTGGGCACACAGCTGCCGAGAGCAGCCCTGGGGAGCAGAAGAAGGGCTCCGAGGGGGCAGTTGCTCCTTTCTTTCTTTGCTTTCAGCTCATGGGGCTTGCCAGAGTTATGGTGCTGACGGAGGTGGGGGTGTGAATCCAGGTATTTAAACCCTTACTCTCTCAGGGCCTTAGAACATTACTGCGTGAGAATCAGGAGCCTGGGTCTACGGAGGCTCAGAACAAGGGCCTGAATGAGTGCATGAAGGTGGAGATCAGGGTGTTGCTTGTATAAGCCAAGGAATGTCAGAGCGCCAGCAAACCATCCGAAGCTAGGAGAGAGAACAGATTTCTCCCTCGTAGCCCTACAAGGAACCGACACTGCTGACACCTTGATCTTGGACTTCTGGCCTCCAGAACTGTGAGACAAAACATTTCTGTTATTTAAGCCACCTAGTTTGTGGTACTTTGTCACAGAAGACCTGAGCGAACCAACACTGATTTTGGTGAATGAGTGGATGTTTTCCACCGCTCTGGCCTGGCCTACACGGCTAGCCTGTGGTCACTTCTCAAGCTGCCTGGACCCTTGGCCAGAGCCTATAAGAAATCGCCTCCTCAGACACATCTGGAACAACCTGACTCAGGGCAGCATAGATACATTCTCAGAAAGGGGCCGTGGATATGGTGTGTCTCGTGGTGGGGTACCTGGAGGGCCAGGTTGGGCAGCCGGCTTCCTGCACTGTCTGTTGGGGCATCCTTTTCTGACTATTTCTTAGAAGCCACATGGAGGATGTTTCTGGGACATAGTTTGTGTTTTCGTATCGGGGTCTGCATCTGGGCCCTGTTGTCACAGCCCCCGACTTCCCCAGATATTTCCGCCATTGACGTCATGGCGGCCGGATGCGCTGGGCTTCATCAGCACCAAGGAGGAAGAGAAGGGGGCAGGTACCCTACCCCACGGGTTTCGTTCCGAGAATTGGCCGTCCCGTCCTGCAGCCGGCCAGGCCCAGGTGGGGTGATGTGGGTGCTGGCGGATGTGGTGAGTGACGTCCGTCTGGCCACCATGACAAGCCCTGGGCCCTGTAGACCCGGTCCTTTTTGGGCCATGGAGAGGCCCAAGGTTTGATGCTTGGGGAGTGCCATGCAGACCCCACAGAGACTGGGACCCTCAGGGTCTTCAAATGGTACTATGCTAGAACCTCAGAATCGTAGAACATCATTTCTTAGATTCAAATGATCCCAGAATCTCAAACCCACAGACTCTGTGGGGTCCATGGGTCCAACTTCTCAGTAGGTGAAGGCCTATGTCCCTGGTGTCCAAAATCACTGGAACTTCCCGAAGTTCATAGTGCCTCCCGCCTGCCAGGCCTGGAATTGCAGCAAGCCTCCTCTCAGCCTCCCTCCTAAGTTCTGTGAAGGTAGGAGGGTCAGAATCGTCCCCTCTGCTTCCCCCAGCCTGGGGCCAGGCTCTCACACTAACTAGCTGTAACTCTCCTTGGGCTCATATGTAAAACGGGACAATAATTGTACCCATCTTCCAAAGTTAACGCACATGAAATGCTTAACAAAATGTTGGTGATCAGTAGACGGACCCCTGCAGGGCCTCCATCTCCCTGTCCATTCTGGGACAGTGCTCCCAGACTCACAGCCATTCTGCCAGAGATGGGGAGGGAAGGAAGGGGACATTGAGGCTGGCAGACCTTCAGCTAGGACCTCACGGTGGGAGCAGTCAGAGCCCTGGCCTTTGCCGGTAGAGTCTACCACCAGGCTCTCTGGAGGAGCCGTGGGATAGAGGATCCCAGGGACCTGTGCCAACTCTGGGGACACGGCTGAGCTCTGTCCACAGCCAGACCCACAGATATACCGACTGACTTATGTCCCTCTAGTATCACCACCCTCTGGCCATGAGGCCTCCTGACCCATGGGGCCCTGGGACCCCACCCAGCCTAGCTCTTGTGAGGCTAGCCCCACACTGTGACCATGAGGGTCCAACTTGTGAGAGGGTAGAAGGGGGAACGGCAGCAGCTGGGAGACAGCCCAGGGTCCCCTTGCCCCTGTCATGGGTGCTGAGGGGTAAACTGAGGCCCATTGTGGGGGAGAGACACAGAGCCAGGGCCCCACTGAGAGTCCTGAGATCTGAGCTTGGGTCTCAACTCTACCACTGCATCTCTGTGAGGCCTTCAGAGAGGCCCTCCCGCCCATCTCCCAGCCTCAATTTGCCCCTCTGTACTCTGGGAAGGGGAGAGGTGTGGAGCGGATGAGGGCCAGGGGCCTTGTGCTCTGTGTCTGAGTGAGCTGTTAGGTGTCTGTAGGGCTTTGATTCGATAACTGCCGTTCTACCCAGGGGACTGGCTGAGAGACAGAAACAGAGATAGACAAACAGACATAGGCAAACAGAGGGACACAGAGAAGAAGAGCTACAGAGAGAGATGGGAGAGACATGAGGTGGGACAGAGATAGACACACAGAGAGAGAAACAAAGAGAACAAGAGAGATAGTGAGAGACACCGAGAGAAGGAGAGACAGTGAGGAGGGGGAAGGAACCCATAGGAGCAGAAAGTCAAAGAGAGAACAAGAGAGACAGAAACAACACGGGGAGATGGGGAGAGACAAAGAGACAGAGAGAGAGAGAGAGAGAGAGAGAGAGAGAGAGAGAGAGCGGGAGAGAGAGAGAGACATGCTCCAAATATGAACAGTTGTTGGTCTCTGGCTGGAGGAGCTGATCCTTCGTTATTCCAAAATAATGAGGAATAACAAAGGGCAAGATGCCAGGGCCTTCGGCCGGGTGCTATATTGTATTGCAGAGCAACAATCAGCAAGGCGCTGTGGCCCTGGCACCAGAACAGACACCGAGGAACAGAACAGAATGGAAAAGCTCAAATACAGACCAATGTCTAGAGGGAATGGAGTTTGTGATGAACACGGCATTTCAAACCAGGGGACGCTGGAGAATAGATTGTTTAACAAATGGTTCTGGGATAATTAAGGGGAAAATAAAGCTAATGACTAACCAGTCCATTTTTCCACCAACCCCTTCCTGCCCAGTTTGAAATGTCACCCTCATCATGTACCCTAAAATAAATTCCAGATCCATTAAAGAGATAAATAATAATCTTATATGGATCTTGGGTTTATTGTATGCCAGGCCCTAGGCTAAGCATCTAACGAGGTTGAGAGATTTAATCCTTACAACCACCCTTTGAGGTCAGTACTATTATAACCATCACAGTACCTATGAGGAAATGGAGGTAGCGAGAAGTTAAATGCCTGGCTAAAAATCACACGAATTGCTTGAGCTGAGGCTGGGTTTGTCCCAGACAGTCTGGCTCTAGTACCCACACTCTTAACCTCTACAGTAAGTGGAAAAAATGAAGCCATAAAAGAGAATAAAAGCCAATACAGGTGAACATTTATCTCGTTTTCAAGTGGGAAAGGACTTTCTAAGCACAAAACCAGAGACAGTAACCACAGAAGAAAAGACTAACCTTGTTGACAATATAAAAACATCATAAGCATCACAAAACAGCATGAACAAATAGCAAAACAACTTCAGTAAATGATGAATTGAGAGAAAATATTTGCTATATATGTACGGCTGATGGAAGGCTAATATCCTTTTATATAAAGAGCTGTGACAAATCAATAAATAAAAATGATGAACACCCTATTAGGACTAAGGACTTGACCAGACAACTGAAAAAAAAAAAAAAAAAAAGCACATATGGTCAACAAACAGTATAAGTTATCGAAAGATGCAAATTTCAACAACATGGTAATATTTTTCTTACCTGGTATGTTGAGAAAGGATTAAAAAATGATAATACCCACCCACGGTTAGCTTGAGTAGAGGGAACATAAAACAGGACAACCTTTTGGAAGAACAATTTGCAGAGAGGGTCAGAAACCTTAAAAATGCACAAACGCTTTGCCCTAGCCACTCGATTTGTAGGAATCCGAGGAACTAATCCGGGATGATTATGTGAAAAAACTAGAAACAACCCGAATGTCCAAAAATCAGCACTTGGTCGAACCAGTCGTGGTTCATACCAGTGTGAGGACAGTCTGAACAGTTATGAAAGATCATACGTTGAAACATTTTTCAGTGACCTACAAAAATGCTCCTATTCATTGAATAAAGCAGAAACAAAAGCAATAGATAGCTAGATAGCATGATTCTAATTTGGTTAAAAAATACTAACAGTTAACACGCAGTGAGCACTTGCTAAGCCTGCAGAGACGAGGTCACCCCAGACCTGAATGACCTGCTCTGTTCCTGGACATGGATCCTGGCCCTCCCCCGACAACACCAGGTCCTGAGGGTAGAACCCCACAGCTAAACCATGGTTGACAATTGCGTGAAGTGCCCCCCTGGAGGGTCTCCTCATGCGGTGCAAGCGCAAGTTCAAGTTCAAGTTCAAGTTAAGTGCTCAGCCCAACCCGACAGCCCACAATCCTCTTTCGATGGGCTCATTCTTGTAAAATGTAAATGTCCTCCTCGACATTACTCAACACACTGTTATTAAGCGCCAACTGCACAAAGCTCTGTGCTGGAGGCTGGGGGTAGAGGGGGAGAGGCAGGCAGGGGGAAGGCAAGACGAGTGAGCAGGAAAGGCAGTGGGAGAGACGGAGGAAAGGAGATAAATGGAGTGTGGTCAAGTTGGAGGAGACAGCGACAGGGGAGATGGTCAGAGCCAGAGAAAGACAGAGGGGTGGAGAGTCTGCGTGCCAGGGAAACAGAAAGAGAGGGGCAGAGAATCACAAAAAGAGTGAGACAGAGAGGGACGGGAGATATCGAGAGAGAAGAGCCAAAGGTATGTCAGAGACGTCGCTGAAATTTCCAGTTACACCTGGACAGTGTTTCAAGTTGTTCAAAGCTCTGAGATTCATAAAGACTGGCAGCTGATATATTTAAAAAATCCTACCCGTCCACACGTCGATCCATTTATTTATCTTTGCCTCTGCCTCAGCACTGATTAAGTACTTGTTCTATCAGTCTTCTGGCGTTTGTTATTAGTATTATCACTGTAAAAAATACCTTACCTGACCAGGACCACAGGAGCTGCTGCGTGTGTCTCGCTGGTCCCCGAGGGCCCCTGACTACCCTCCAACCCAGTGCCTACCTCACTGTCGTCTCTTCCGCTGGACCCGCATCTGGTGGGGGAGAGCGGGGACACTCACCTTGGTGAAGTGGACTGACAGAAAAGGATCAGCCTGGCTTGTGGGAAACTGTCACATATCAAAAACAACTTTGCTTTTATACCGAGAAGAAAAACCACGGTGTGGAAGCCACAGACCTCTCTCTTCTAATAATCCAATTTTTTTTTCGATGAGTGTGTATGCTGATAATCACGGGGTGGGGGGGGGTTCTCATAGTTTTTTCTCTCTCGCTCTCTCTCTCACTCGCTCGCTCTGTTTCTCCTCTTCTTGATTATGAGACTTAAACGGAAATTTTGAAATTTTGGGTTTTTTCTTTGCCCTTTACGAGTCATCTGAAAATATGATTTCTTCCCCTCACTACAGAGGTGAGAGGTATCAATGAGATAACAGGGCTCATGAGAAACTACAGTTTTTAAAACAAAAGTGTGTAGAGTTAGAAAAAAAGGGAAAAGAACTCAAATCACAGGGACATCCCAGGCAGGGAGAGATGCCACTCTGTGAGTGAGGGGATATTTGACGGTCTCTGGGGAAAGGAAGAAAGGAACTGAGATGCTACATGTGGACGGGAAACACCAGGGAAAGAAATGGAATAGGGCTGCGTTTCCAGAGGCCTTGCTCTGGTCCAGGCCTCAGTTTCCCCTTAAGTGGAATTGATACGGTCATCACGGTCTTACTGCCCAGGGGTGGGGAGCTCCGGATACTCTTGCAACCCATCTTCTCACAGAGGGTGAGAGGCATGGAAGTTACTTCATGGAGAAAAAAGCAGGGAGTCCCTCCCTACCCCCGACAATTCACAGAATCCAAGAGTCTGAGAATCATTGGCTCCCAGAATCCACTGAACATCACTGAATGAGGAAAGGGAGAAAAGTCTTGCCTCATTACATCTTAGGGCCTGAGAGCTCTGACCCAGAGGGGAAGGTCCCAACCAGGCCCCAGTATTAATGAATCCATCCTCACAAAGCCTAGAGAGGCTCGTTGGGACCCCAACCTTCTCATGGTCAGGGACACCATGGCCTGATGCTTCTGAGGCCCTCAGCCTTTGCGATTTTCTACTTCGAAAAGTCCCAGTTTCCAAGGATTTAGGATTCTAAATATCCACCATCATCCCCGTAGCCGACAATTATCTCAGATTTTCCATGTGCCAGATGCAGCGTCAAACACTTTTCACAATTATCGTGTTCAATCCTCACCACAGCCCTTGGATTTCCATCTTGTCATCATGGCCGTTATACAGATGGGGAAAACGGAGGCACGAAGTAGTCGGGCAACTTGCCCAATATCACAGAGCTGGAGGATAGGGGCCTTGCGTTCCATTGGTGCTGGCCTTTGAAACTGCCAGGTTTCCTTGAGCACAACCGTCTCAGGTTTTAAATTCTAGGCTGCAATGATAGGGAGGTTCTGAGATTTGGAGATTCTTCTGGGGGCTTGAAGGTTTCAGGTTGTCCAAGACTTGGCGGCTGCATTTCCTCACCTCCACAGGCACCCCCTCCAACCAATGGTCAACAGGGGAGACCAGCCCCCAGGGGCTTCTCCTGACAGGCCGTGGCTGAGACTCCCTGCCCTTGGCTCTCCAGTGCCCTGCATAACCCAGAGTTCTGTCATCCAATGTCCACTCCAACCCGTCTGCAAGACTGGCTTCAGGCCTGGGAAAGAGAAATTGGAAACAGATTTTTATTCACATGGTATAAACCTACTGGCCAAGACCCACCCCTGTACCCCTTTGCTTCTTTTCCTCCCACCATCTCCCAAATCCTCAAAAGAAGGAGAGCCTCTTTCCTCAACTCAGACTCACCTTTCTGGAAAAGCCCAGAGGGGGGCTGGTGGCCTGGCTTTGTGAAGACAAGAGAAAAAAAAAAATAGGTGAATAGAA
>NW_020173227.1:93387-96392 GCF_003031525.2 Neophocaena asiaeorientalis asiaeorientalis
ATTAGGTCAAAACAAAACTTTCACTGGTTGAGGCTTCTGAGTTGGTGGGACATGTCTGAGACCCAAAGATGGCCTGTGTGTGCCGGGCAGGCAGGGGAGGCACCAAGTGGGGTGAGGTCTCAGGTTGAAGGCCTGCAGGGACCCTGCATACAGCAGGGGCTTAAAAGATATGGCATGTGGTTGGAAGCAAGAGAGGGGGTGAGGCGTGTGCTCATCAGGAGGGAGTCCAACTTTAGGGATGTCCCTAAGGTTAATTAATGACCCCTTGCTCCCTGTCGACTTGGTTCTGAACATTCCCTACATGTCCCATGTAACTATAAACCAGGTCAGTTCTAGAAGCCGAGGCCCCATTCCCTGCCTCAGGACCTGTTCCCTCCTGAGAGAGGGGGCTGGTTTTCTCTTTCAGGGTCCGAGGTGTGGGCTACGTCCTCCCCAAACCATCTCTCCCTTACTGTCACTTGCTCCATGAGAGGAGTGCCAGAAAAGAAGGAGGAAAGCTGAGTGACGGGTGATGCTGCTGCTGCTGAGAGCCAGGACCCTTGCAGAATGAGGGCTGAGGGGTCAGGTGGGCAGAGAGGGGCAGAGGTCCCCAACTCCTCTCTGCACTGGACTATATCCTCTCACATGGGAGGCTTCTGGGGGAGAGTGGACAGGATTAAATAGAGAGGTTGGTGAAAGTCCCCAGAGAAGTGGGCCTTTGACAAAGACTTGAAGGAGGTGAGGGAGGGAGCCATGTAGATATCTGAGTAATTCCAGAGGAAACAGCCAGCGCAAAGGTCCTGAGGTGGGAGTGTGTCCGATTTGCTCAAGGTCTACTAAGGAGGTAAGAGTGTGGTTAGAATGGTGTGAGTGAGAGGAAGAGGAGTAGGAGGTGAGGTAAGAGAGGGGACTAGGGGGGCCGTTAAACCATGCAGGACCTTGTAGCCCATGGTAAGGACTTTGGCTTTTACTCTGAGTGAGTAGGAGGCCATGGGAGGGTTGTGAGTAGAGGAGAGATGTGAACTGTCTTAGGACTTAACAGGATCCCTCTGATTGCTGAGTGTAGAATGGACTTTAGGAGTGAGGATGGAAGCAGAGGGATCAGTGAGAGGGAGGCTACTGCAATGATGAGGGAGGCTACTGCAGTCGCTACATCAGCAGCGACTGATGATGGCGCTGGCAGTGGAGGGGGTGGGGAGAGGGTATATTCGGGAAATATATCGAATGGAGAGCTGACAGGATTTGTTGAAGGATGAGAGTCTTGGGGCCACACCAGGACACAGACAACACCCTAACTCTGTGGGCAGGAAGGAGTCCCTGGACTACTTAACAGCTTGAACTTTTAGGTGAGGAAAAAGTTCTATCACTTTTAGGTGAAAAAAAGTTCTATCTTGTTTAAGCCCATATTATTTTGTGGGGTTTTCCCTGTTATTTGCAACTAAACATACTGATTGGTTCCTGGCCCATAACCCCATCCTGGACACTGAGACCTGAGGAGGGGAGCCCGCCGGTGGAACTGCCTCCCTCCTAGGGATGCTGTGAGTCAGAACCTTGCATACAGTAGGTGTTCAGAAAATCCTCCCAGGATGAAGGGGGAATGTATGAATGGCCATGTTCAGTGGACACAAACTACAATTCTGTTCCCACGGAAGGCGGGATCTCAAAGGAAGAGTGAAAGGGGAATGAAAGGAGTCCACTAGATGAGGAAGAAGGAGCAGCACTCCTGGGAGAGGGAACAGTAGGAGCAGAGACCAGGGACAGAAAGAAGGGAGGTGAGGCCACTGTGGGGTGTGAAGCTTCAGTCCCGCAAGAAAGACAGGGCTTTGATTTGTGATTACGTTAGTCAATATCTGCCAACATGCCCGACCAACTCCTGGCTGCATAGTCACGCTCAGTGTTTTCTGAGCTGGAGTTAGAAAAAGCTAATCTTCCCCGAAAACTCAATCTTTCATTTGGCCATTCATTCAACAATGGTGCCAAGTCCTGGAGAACACTGAGGGTGATAATCAGGGGCATTCTCGGCTGGTGGCACCGCTCAAGCAAAGGCTCGGAGCTGGGTTGGGCAGACCCACTAACTGCGACAGGAGAGTCCGTTTTGCTTTCTCAGATCTCACACTAGGATGCAGTCTAGGTCTTCAGGGGCTCTGGGCATTCATAGCCCTGGGGCAATAGGGAGTCACGGAGGGTTAAGAAGAAGGTAAATCCATCCATGAGAGGCATACTCTTTCTAAGGGCTGCCCGCACTCTACGGTTCAGAGGCCCGACCACTCTACAGCTCAGACGGCCTACGAACCTTCCTCTCCTCTAGCCTCCTTATTGGCTGTTCATCCCCTCCTTCACACCAGCTACAACATCCCCGTTGGCTCTGCTCTTTCCCGTCCCACCTCCGGGTCTTTCTGTCCCGATACACTTTCTAGCTTCAGCATTGGTTCATCCCGTTCTTGCACTGCCCCTTGAGTTCTCAACTGCCTTCACTCTGACTCCCCCATTGGCTATCTGCTACCTCTCTTCCTCGCTCTCGCCTTCATCACCCACCCCATTGGCTATTCCCCTCCAGTCCCGCCTCCGAGGCCGCTCACATACCGCCTCTTGGTCACCTTTTAGTCTCCGTATTGGCTAGTCCCGCCCTGGCACCGCCCCTTGAAGGCGTGGTGCACACTCACAAGACTCCCCATTGGCTCGCTGCAGCCATTATCGTCATCCCTCCTCTACGTCACCGCTGCACGGCTCCCCATTGGCTGTTCGCTGCCTCAACCTTCCGTCCCACTACCTACGCAACCCATGGATCTCCTACTGTTCCGGCCTCTCCGTTCGCTCCCTGCTGCCCCCATCGCCTGTAGCCATTCCATTTTCCCTGCCGCTCCCACGCCGCTCCCGCTCCCACTTCCCCATTAGCTGTCCTACTTCTGCTCTCTTCATCCCGGACCCCGCACCCCCCCATTCACGCGTCCCCATTGATCCCCGATCATCCCGCCTCCTACACCGCCCACTCTCGGGTATCCCCATTGGCTGCGTGCTTCCCCTGC
>NW_020173227.1:96415-124705 GCF_003031525.2 Neophocaena asiaeorientalis asiaeorientalis
TGCGCGGGTTGGTCCGCGTGCTGAACCGCTCCTTTGAGAAGGCGGTGCACGTGCGGGCCTCACACGACGGCTGGGCTTCCTTCTGCGACCACCCAGCGCGCTACGTCCCGCGCAGCCCGCCGGGGGCAGGAGCGGGAGGACCTGGAGCAGGAGATCCCATCCTGGATCTGGGCCTTGGCTTGGGCCCCGGCCAGGCGCCCGCCTCCTCGCCCGACGACGGCGGCCGCACCGACCGCTTTGCCTTCCAGCTGCCCTTTGCTGAGGGTGCGGGCGATGGGGCGCGCCTGGACTTCGTGGTGCGCTATGAGACCCCCGAGGGCACTTTCTGGGCCAACAACCACGGCCGCAACTACACAGTCCTGCTCCGGATTGCACCCGCTCCCACACCCACTGATGCCGAAGGGCTGCCCCAGCAGCAGCAGCTGCAGCAGCTGGAGCCACAGCCCGAGTGCCAGGGTCCCGTGGAGGCTGAGGCCAGGCAGCTGAAGAGCTGCATGAAGCCGGTGAGGCGCAGGTAATGTCTGCCAGCGCCACCTCCGCCAACGCAGTGCTGTGTTTAGGATGGAGGACAAGCATTCCGACCCAGGAGCCCCTGAGGCCTGCTCTCCGGGACAGGGAGGAGGGCGCATTCAGTCAGTCGGTCAAAGAGTAATGGAGACCAAACATGTGCTAGGCTGTGTTTTAATTACTGGGGTTTCATTCATTTATTGAATTGCACTGTAAAGCCCTGAACAAGACAGACATCTTACCTGCCCTCAGGGAGCATACAGGCTTTTATGAGAGACAGTTTGAAAAAACCAGCAGGTGGATAAGATACAGACGAATAAGTTTAGCTGCTGAGAGGAAAGTAAAATAGAGTAAGGGGACAGTTTGGGAGGGAATAGCTGCTTTAGGTAGGGTGTTTGGGGAAGGCCTTTGAGAAAGTGAGTCCTGGATGCTGATAAGAGTTATGCACAGATATGGGGAGGGAGAGAGTTTGTAGAAAAGGGAACAAGGAGGACTTTCTGAGGAGGTACTGTTTAAACTGAACCTTGAATGATAAAGAGGAATAGTTTTGCACATATAATGGGAGCAGAGGTGTTCTAGGGAGAGAGAACAGCAAGTGCAAAGGTCCTGAGGTGGGACTGAATCTGGTGTGAATGAAGGGTAGTGTGCTGGAGTGGAGAGAACTGCAGTGATACGGTAGTGTGGACCAAGGTCCTTACCCGTGGGAGGCAGGGAATCTGATCCCCATTTGATGGAGCAGGAAGCCAGAGTTCTAGAGGGAGAAACTGGTTGAGGAAGTGATGGCTCCTGGCTTTTCCAGTTTGGCCATGTCTGACCTTGAAGCCTGTGCACTCTCTTTACTGTTTTGCTCTAATTTAGTCTGATATCTACTGTGGAGTTGAGGGGCTGAGCCCCTGCTCTCACAAGAAGCAGTGGCTCTGGCAGAGGCAGAACCAGATGGGCCTGGACTGGAAGCTCTTTACCTTTGTTTTTGCTGCACCATCTGTGACCGTTCAGGGCTTGGGAGAAGGAACCACTTAACCCCAGAAGCCCCTGATACAAGATCCTCCTGGGTTTTCCCTGTCAAGCCATGAGTTCTTCAAGAGTAGCAGCTAGGCCTGATTTTGGGGGGAATCACCTAAGTCTAACCTGGCATAAGTAGATTCTCCAAGCACATGTAGGAAATGCATACATTTCCCTGCTCCTGGGAGGACTGGAAATGGGAATGGGAAAATGCTGTTTGGACCTTGCATATGCTTGATCAGAAGCCTCTGGCTGCAGCAAGATGTTTGTGATCCTGGAAGGGCCTTAGGCTGTGAGTGGTTCAGAAGGGTCTAGCCTGGGGCTTGTGGGCAGATGTGCCTGGGTAAGTGAGCAAGCAGACAAGTACCTACTTACCAACCTGTGTTGGTAACAGTAACCTGAGACTATCTGAGCAGGGTAGGCAGCATGGCTTTCCTTACAGGCGTAAGAGTGTGGATTCTGACATCAGTGCCTGGGTTCAAATCCCAGTCCTGTCATCTGTTAGCCTTATGATCTTGGCCAACTCATTTAACCACACTGTGCCTCAGTACCCTCATCTGTAAAGCAGAGAGAATTATTGCAGCTACTTCACAGGAGATGAGTAAGAGCACTCAGAACCAAGCCTGGCTCTTAGTAGTGCCGTATAGGTGTCAGTATTAATGCTTAGGGAATCACAGATAGTTCCTTGGATTCCCCTCCCAAACTCTGCTCTGTCCATCACCAGCTGTGTAGCTTTGCCTCAGTTTCTTCATCTGTGAGCCTCCGTTTTCTCATCTGCTAAAGGGGAATGACAGTCAATTTGTGTGCTTGGATTAGACACAGCAAGCATGGGCAAGGTAACTGAAGCATGGTGTTAGCTTTGAAAGATTAACAGTGGCCAACATTTACTGATCTCTGTGTTGAGAGCTTCAAGTTTGTTCTCTCCTGAGTCCCACTGTGCATGCTGTGTGGTGTAGGTGCTATGGTTATGCCCATTTAATAGAGGGGGAAACTGAGGTAGCTCAGAGAAGTGAGCCAGATTGTTCAAGTACACTCAGCGAGTGAGTGATAGGACCAGGGACAAGACGGTAGGGACATTTTTTAAAAACTACTGTTCCTCTTGAAGGCCTGATAGGATTCAGGGCAAATTCTGCATTTCGCTCCAGGTGTTCCCATGTTCCTAGCATGTCTTGCTTTCCTTCTAGCTTTTTTTTTTTCCTTTATTGATCTTAAGTGTGAAGCTCAATAGATTTTTACATATGTATGCCCTTGTGAAACCATCACCCAGATCAAGATATCCAGCCATTCCAGTGCCCCTCGCCTTAATTTCTGTCACTTTTCCCGAGTCGTCATTCCAGCTGGCTGTCGTGGGAGCCTTGTCTGTAAGACGTGTCAGTTTGGGTAACAGAGTTTGGTCATTTTAGAGTGTGAAAGGAAGGGAACAGAGAAATCAAAAGCTTGCAGGGCCAAGGTGGGTGGGAGGGTGTTTTTCTTTTAACATACATGGGTGGTTTTAAGGAGAAATTGAAGCAGCCCGTTCAGACAATTGTTTTGGTATCTGGCCCCAGGTCTGTGGTTCCTAACATGACTTATGATATTATTTTAAGTGGGCAGATGGCTTTTCGATAGCTTCTTTATCTTGATCTCAGCTCTTGCAAAGGGGAGGTCGGTGCTCATTGCAAGATCAGCGATAAGATTTTCTTTGTAGGTCGGTGGCTTTCTTGGCGAGTACATTTCAACTTATTATTGTTTTAAAACCTGCGTGCTGCCGGTGACTTGGAGTGCTGTTGGAGAACAGCCGCTGCCTGCGACCCAGCCCTTCTGGGAGGTGGTAGAGGATCTTAGGGGATAGCCTCAGCCTGCGGGAGCCCTGTTGTAGAGGGCTTCCCATTCAGGAAGTGTTGCCTGCAGGTCCACTGTGCACCAGCACAGCCACGTCACGTGGGGACACGGGAGAAGCCTGTGCTAGCCCTCAGGATACAGCTCAGAAACTGAAATGGCTGCATTCCTCGAGTTGCTGGCCCAGGCTTTTGATAACCCTTAGGCTTAGAGCTGATCCATCAACAAGCATTTATTGAGGGCCTACCATGTGCTGGGCACAGTGCTAGGTTCAAACAGGGCCAAAGATGCAGACTGGCGCTAAGATGTCAAAGGGCCGGTGGTGGAACGGGGTGGGAGGGGCAGGGATGGAGGGTTTGTTGTACAAGACCTGGCAGAGACCCTGCGGAGTATTTGCGTTTACAGTCTCATCTAATCCTTTCAACATTCCCTGTGAGATAGATGGTTTCGATCCCTCTTTTCTGGATGAGCAAACTGAGGCTCCCAGAGTCCAAAATCCCAGGGCTGGTGTGGGGAGGAGAGCCCTCCAGGTCTGCCTTGGCTTAACACCCTTGGGAGGTGTCCTATTCCTTTTAAAAATAAAGACCAAGAAAGTTGCAGCATGGCTTTTGAGCACCCCATGACCTCTCCCCCAGTCTGGCCTCCAGGGCATCTAGTCTCACTTCATGCCATCCTCTGCCTTCTGAGCTTCTGTCACTGTGGTCTTTCCAAGGTGCTTTCCCCCTTCCTGCCTCAGGGCCTTTGTCCATGCTGTTTCCCTCATCAGGAATGTTGGTCCGGTTCCCACTGCAGTCTCATTTTGATCCTTCAGTTCTAAGAGTGCTTCCTCCTGGAAGCCTGTCCATCCCAACCACCTCAGGCCTGGGTCTTTTTATAGCAACTGACCAACCAAGCAGGCAAGCCCTGTTAGAGAATGTCATAGAGCAGAGGAGATGAGCATTGCCACAAATCCAGGGTCATTTTCCACCCTGCCTGGCAGTCCTACTGTTTTATTCTGATCCACTCTTGTCTCGTCCCTGAGGTGACTCTTTCAAATGTTCTTTACCTTCAGACTTCCTGCTTCAAAAAAACAAGTAGAAGCTATAAGAATGGAACTCCCCACAACTTGTAGCCCCCAAGCCTGCAAACTGATTTCCCTCCTTTGTGTTACAGGGGAGGAGGGGGGTCCTTTTCTTCCCTCAGGCCAGTCTCCCCATTTGTGCTCTGGGTTCCAGTTTTCTGCCACTTGCTCCAGAACCTGACATAATCAGTTACCCTTTCTCTCCTGGCAGCTTTTCACTGCCCTCCTCGCTTGAGCCTGTCTATTGGCCTTTATACATGCCAGTGTCTCTGCTGTCTTAGAAATCTGTGCTTTGACCCCACCTCTGTCCCCACTGCTCCTGGCCAGCACCCAATCACCCTTCTCCCCTTCACTGTCCACCCCCCTCTAAAGAGTTGCCTACACTTGTCTTCTCCACTCACTTCTGCCCCTGCATCTGCCAGATTCCATAGGTGGCTTTTTGGTGTTCTTGAAGTGGTTGAGCACTCCTATTTAAAACACTTTCTTCCCTTGCCTTGGGACCATCCTCTGCTGCTTTTCCTCTGAACTCTCTGGTTCTTCTCTTTCTCCCTACTCTTTCCTTCAGCCTCATACATACAAACTCAGTATCTCTACTTGGCCGATGTCCCAAAGATGCCTCAAACTCCCCTTGTTCGAGATTGACTCCATCACCTCCATAGAGTCCTCAGCAGCCCCTCGCTCCCTGACCCCTCCATTGCTCATTTTCCTTCTAAGCATCTTAAGCCCTCCCTGACCCTGTAGTCTGGGCCAAGGCCCCTTGTTCTAGGGCATTCTTTCCTTTTCTGAAGGCCCTGACCTCAGTTTGTAGTTAGACCTTCATTAGGGGATTATCGGATGACCCTCTCTGCCCTGCTAGACTGTAAGCTCCGTGAGGGGTAGGGACATGGTCTGCTTTTGTTCACCACTGTATTCCCACAGGGCCTGCCACGGTGCCTGGCACTTAACGGGTGCTCAATAAATGTTTGTTGAAAGAATGAGTGTGAGTATCTTTTTTTGATGTCTTCCTGCACGCTAAATTGTAAGCTTCCTAGTCGGGTTTGCTCACCATTGTGTCTCCAGAGTCTGGCCCTGGGCTGATGCACAGTAAGCCCTCAATAATTTTTAGGTGTACCTGTAGCTGAGTGGATGGGGACCCAACTTGCTATCTGAGTTGGCAGTTGGGAAATCAGAACAATCAAAGTCGAAACAGGATGGGCCAGGGGTCATCTCAGTTGTCTGGAGTGAGGATTTTAGTGTGAAAGTGATCCTCTTTTCCACGGAAAATTGATAGGGCATCATGGTCGAGGGATGTGGGCCTGAGGCCACGTGTTATGAAAGCAGCACAGCCAGAATCTGAGCTGGGTGCTCCTGCTCTGGTGCCCCAGTTCTCAACTGCTGTGCCGGGCTGGGTGATGTGTCTTACCAGCTGGGCAATGCTGGGCAAGTTGCTTTCCTCTTCAGAGCCTCAGTTTCTCTCAGTGGGAATTTGGAGTGGAGTACTGTTTGTTAAGCACTTTAAAGGCGACTTTCAAATATTTCCTCAATCTGCCTAACAGCTCTCTGAGGTAAGTATTACTATTATACCCTCTTCACAGATGAGGAAACGGAGGCACAGAGAGGTTAAGTAACTTGCTCCAGGTCACACAGCTGGTAGGTGGCAGAGCTGGGGTTATTCAAAACTACATGTCATGACCCTTTATTAAGATGTGAAATAAATTTACTGGATTCCAACAAACATTAAAAAAAATAGCATAGAAAATAATGAGTGCATCACAACACGTAGTAAAGGTAAGCGTTATCTCATTCAAAGAACAACTGGTTTTCAGAGAGATGTATATATGGGTGTGTGCTGGGTTATGATGTAAAACGTATTTCTTACCGTGGGTCACGGCCAAATGAATGAAGTCATTGCTGTAGCAGAAGCTCATAGCACAACAAACTGCTCAGCTTCCTCCCTCTGCCCTGCTGGATTGTCCATAAGTCCCAGAACTGACACTGACACAGACTAGCTGGGGAAGACAGAGAAGTACCCCACATAACTTGGTGGCTTTCACAGCCTCCTTCAAACCCTGTTGTTTTTAGAAAGCAGATGGCTCAGGGTAACTGGGATTCCAAGTATCTCGGGCAGATTTCCGAAGCCACCTGTCCCCTCGGAGAGTCAGCGTTATCTTCAGGCTGACTGCATGGGAGCTGGGGTCTGCTGAGTTTCCCTTTGGGTTTCAGTGCATGACCCACTTTGGGCTGGCCAGGTTCTTTGAAAACACGAGTGTTGGGGGTGCTCTCAGAGGACTTGGGTGGTGGTGGCAGTGATGTGACTGCTCTGAAAGTCTGCTTTGCTCTTCTCCACAGAGGTTGTCAGCCTTCACTTGCTCACTCACTCTCTGTGGCGATTGACTTCTTTGTTCTGTCTTGGCTGGCCTAGGCTGGGGCCCACAGCAACTCTTTCTGAAATCTCACACCCTGGTCTCCCTGGGTGCCTTCTGAGGTCAGGCCATTGAGTCTCCTGATGGCAGGAAGACTTTTCACACCCAGGAGACAGGCATGCAGGCCTGACACGGCCCATCCTGGACTACACTGTCTTGACTAGTTCTCACGAGAGCGCCCAGAGGATGAGTGTCCAAGATGCCCCCTGGTCTGTGCTCCGGTTCGTGACTGCCCACTGCCCTTGAGGCAATACCACGTGGCGTGTGTGGGGTTGGTGCCAAAAGAGCAAGTTTCCTTCTCGAAAATTAGCAAGCATACGGGAGGTACAGTTTTGTTCTTAATCTCCCTCCCCATTTTTCTAAGAACCCCTCTTCTCTGTTACTGATTAGTGAGTCAGTATACATTTGTACTCCATTTCTTTCACTATCCTCCTTTTGATTAAAGTCATAGCTGCCTCCGAATATTTACTGTGAAAGACAGTTCAAGGATATTTAGTGTTTTTTTTTTTTTTTAAGCCCACAGTTTCACACACTGTCTTCAAAATGGAACCCTCTTTGGATGTTATCAGTGTGGTGTGTAGTTAGTTAGTAGGTGTAGATACTGTTCCTTGAGCCTCAGTTTCTGCATTTGGGAACAGTTTCTGCAAAGGGAAGGGTGTTGCTTTGAAGGAGAGATGTGAGGGTTTTCAAATGACTTGGTGTATCAATGAAAAGGGCCCACGGTGGAGGAGGTGAACAATAGATGCTGTGCCTCCTGCTTTCATCTCTCTGACTTTGGAAGTAGGGAGAGTGACCTGTGTACTTCTGCTGACTTCGTGGATTTGGGGATTGGCTGAATTACTTGACGTGATTTTTGGATGTTCCCCCTCTTCTCACCCTCCCCGGCTTTGGAAGAGATGTTCTGGGGGCTGAAGGATTTGTTTTGTATTTGTTTTTCTTCTCTCTCTTTTTCCTTCAAATGGACCATGAAGTTCTTTTCCTGCTGGTTGGCTGCATCCTGAGTTCCCCTCTCTTCTCTCTCATGTACATCTAGGACTCTGGAGTGGCTTTTAGAAGCCTGGTTATCATGCACCTGCACTGGGCCAGATGGCAGGGGAAGGCTTGCCTAGCCCTGCCCTGGGAGGAGGGCTGCCTCTCTGTTTGTTTGCGGGTCTTGAGGATGCTTGCTTTAGAAGACCCTAGGAAGATGACATTTTCTCTAATGAAGGACTACACTAGCAAAAGAAGTCAGCAGAAATTGTGTTGGGCCACAAATCCAAAGACCTGGATTTTTGACCTACTAAGGGGAGTGGTGCAGAGCCAAGCCAATTTGCTCCGAATCCCCCTTTCTCATCCGTGAAGTGCAGGAATTGATGGCTGGGCTCCTGGAGTCACCTACTTCATGCCCTGTAGTCTTCTGACTCAAATACCTCTGGTGTGATGTGTGAGCCCTAGTCTGTGGAGAAAACCAGATGGTCCCTTCCAGATCTTCCAGACTCTAGATCCATGTACATGGTTCAAGCTTCCTCCCCAAGGGTGCTAATAAAAACCAGTTCTTGCAGCTATTTCTGTGTCTGGTGGTCTCCTAGCCACATGTCCCCTGAAGGCAGGGAAACTGGGAATGAGAGTGTGGGCAAAAGGCAGATCAAAAGCAAAGCTTGAATGAAGGTGGAGGGAGGGATCTTGTCCATTATTGCTGCCTCTTTCTATCTGCCCTGGAAAGGATTGGAGATGAGGCTGTGGTAAGACCCCAGCCTCCCTCATCCAAGAAGGAGCAGTTTGTTGGTTGAGAGCACAGACTTAGGAGCTGAATGACCTGGGTTTTGATCTTTGCTGCATGACCTTGAGCCATTTACTTGGCTTCTGTTTCACCATCTGTAAGATGAGGATAATAAAACTGCCTACTTCAAAAGAGTAAAAGTACCTATCTCATAGGGTTCTCATGAGAATTAAATGAATATATGTGAAGCTATGCTACGAAGTACCATAGTAAGCACTATATTCAGGTCAGCTAGTGATATTCTGTTTCTGTAGGTAATTGTGAAGGTAACTGATTATGTGTTTTCAAAAAAGTTGCAACCACTTACCGAAATGTCAACATCATCCTGTTACTTCTGAGGAAGAAAGAAGGTTTGAGTTATTACCTCAGCTCTTTTCAGGTCTCCGCATGTGTTTTAGTTAATGGTTCCCTCATTTGCCTTAATTTGTAAGCAGTTGATACTCATTGGTGAGAATGAGAACAGCGATTTCTCCATGATCCTCATGCCCTCACCCCTGGCAGGGATTGACTGAAATACCCTTGGTTTCCACCACTCAGACCTTGGGGTCTGACTTGCCTGGCAAATGAGGAAAAAGACCAACAAATATCTATGCTTGATTCAGCCCCTGCTCTGTGCCAGGCCCTGGTGTCTGGCTTGATGTCATTTCCCTCGACTGCCCTGTGTTTGCTGTACACATGCTGGCTCCCCTGTGCTCCGTTTTAAGGTGAGGAGGGTGAGGTTCAGGGAGGTTAAGTGCCCTGCCAGGCTGATATGTTGATGGGTGGAGGGTTGGCGGAGGGACCTAGGCCTCTGTGATCTCGGGTTACTGCCTTTTCCGCTGACCTCCTTCCCATTCTCCAGTTGCTTCCTTCCTTCCCTTTGCTGTTTCCTGTGCCCCACAGTCCTTGCTTGCCCTTTCTTGGAAAAGATGGTTTCCTCCACAGCCAGAAGTATGCTCTAAAGAAATGATCCAAAATGTTCACTAAGCTATGCCCAATGATGTCTGCCAAAGTCTGCTTTGTGGGAGCAAGATGAAGGAAACAACCTAGCTGCCTAGTAGGAAGGGAATGGCTACGTACATTAAGGTCAGCCCATGTGATAGGGGTAGTAAGCAGCCATTTCAAAGGTTTACAAAAGTATGTAATGCTGCTTCTTACTGTTAAATGGACAAAGCCAGCTGCAAAATTATGCCCGCAGAATCTAAACGATTCACAGAATGTGTGGAATGAAATTTTCCAAAATGGTAACGATGGTTGCCTCTGGCTGATGTGTGACTTTTCTCCTGCTTCCTTACGCTTTCCTGTATTTCGTCAATTTTCTACAGTGAGTGTGTAGGACTTTATGACCAGAGGATAGAAAGAGGCAGCAGAAGAGAAAACAGCAGCTGTCAGGTGAGGGTGGGCCAGCAGAGAGGCTCAGAAGGTGCCGGTAGGTGGCAGAACCGGCCTTTCAGGGCATCAGATCCATGCATTCTCTCCTCCGCCCCACAGGCCTAACGAGGAGGAGCTGAGGATGAAGAGTGCAGACGATAATACCCCTGCTGTGGGTAAGCAATTGGCAGGCTGGGGACTTTTAGCTTATATTTAACATTTCTTTCTTCCTCCCCTTTTCTTTCTCCACAAATTAAGACGCACCTTCTGCCTTAGACTGTCACAGAAAGCTTCAGAGGCAAATCTGCCAGTTGGCTAGAAGAGTATATTTTCTTAACCAAACCAGGCTTGTTTATACCCTTGCCTGGCCCCGACGCTGTCCTCTTCTTTCCAGCAGAGCGTCCTGATGTCCAGGAGTCAGTGGGTCCCTTGGTGGCCCCCACGCCTCTCCGTCCGTGGCCCCAGATGACACTTCAGGTAAGCAGGCCTGGCAGCCTCTGGATGGACAGCCCGATGGGAGGCTGGGTGGTGGGGCTGACTTGCTCTGGGTCTCCCCTAGGTTGGGGGGTGGCCCCCCAAATCAGAACTTGGTGGCAGAAGGGTAGAATGCAGTTATTTGCCTGGGCTTATAGAAATGTCATTTGTTAGTTTAGCAAATATTTATTGAGTGCTTGCTCTGTGCCAAAGACTGTTAGGGACACTGGTAATACAGTAATGACCCAAACACTGTCTCTTCATGGGGCTCACTTACATTTTAGTGGAGTGAGACATAATAAAACAAAATAGCAGTTAAAATATATGGTATTTTAGATGATGATGAGTGCTAAGGAAAAAAGAAATAAAGGGATAAGGAGAGAGAGAGAGAGAGAGTGTATGTGTGTGTGGGGCGGGTGTTGGGGGAGGGAAGACGTTTGCAACTTCAGATTGGGTGGCCAGGGAAGGCCTTGGTGGTCAGTGAGATTTGAGAGAAGATCTGAAGAAAGTGGAATAGTGAGGCATGTGGATAACTAAGGTAAGGGAAGAACATCTCAGGCAAGTGCAAAGTCCTCAAGGCGGGGCCATGGCTAGTATGTGTGAGGAAGAGCAAGGAGGAGGCCTTGCAGCGGAGCAGTGAGTGAGGGGGAGCGGCAGGAGGTGAGGTGGGAGAAGTGGAGGCACAGATACGAGTGGCCAAAAAAAAAAAATAATAAATAATAAAAGTAAAGAAACCAGTATAATGAATCCACATATACTCATCACCCAGCTTCAACAAATTTCAACACGTCCATTCCTACATTTTTCTATACCCCAGCCCCTCCTCTCACCTTCCCTATGGAATTATTTTGGAAAAAATCCAGACTTTATGTCATCCTTGAATACTTTGGTTTGTATTTCAGAAAATTAAGCACTCTTTAAAAAAGCCCCACAATGCCACATTACCCCTCAGAAAATTAACAATAATTCCTTAGGATCATCAAATATTTGGTCAGTGTTCAAATTTCCTTGTCTCATAAGTATTTTAGGGTCCGAACAAGGTCAATACATTGTATTTGGTTGATGGGTCTTTTTAGATTTTTAAATCTGTCTCACTTTTCTTGCAATTTGTTTGTTGAAGAAGCCTTGTTTGTCCTATAGAGTTTCCCACAGTCTGGATTTGGCTGATTGCATCCACGTGGAAACACATTTCTACTCCATTTTTATTAATTTATTCTATTTAATTAATTTCATCTAGTATTAAATTTAATTACTATTACTTTTATTAAATATAACCTGTTATTATTAAATTAATTTAAATAGAATTGATTCTACTTAATTCTATTTCCATTTTATTTATTAGCTGGAATTCTTCTCTAAAGAAAAACTTTCTCACATCAACTATTTGGCTACCTTGAGCATATATGCCCTGAGGGTATATAGTTTGTATAGAAAAAGCTGGATAAATACTTAAAAACTTCCCTTTTATTTACCAGTTTTCAGAAGAAATGAACTTCTCCAAAGGTGACCAATTAAGGGTTTTAAGTTTTGGGGTGGCATTAATAACTCATAAATTTTAAACATATTTGATGAGTTTCAACCCATTGCACCTATTTATTTATTTTGACACTTAAATTGAATTGTCTCTGGCCAGTGGGAGCTTATTTTCATTGGCTCTAGAGTTCTTTTGATACATCCCCAACATTCTTTGAGCACTTTCTCACATTCTTGTATGTCAATATGTCCCAGCCTCATCTTGTACTTTCCCTGCCCCGAACCTGGGAACAGTCATTTATTTCAGAAGCCCTGATTCCTTTCAGTGGAGAATGGTATTTAGAAACCAAGATCTGGGTGCTAGATGTGCTTGTTGCTACTAGATTGGTCATTGTTTCTAGGCCTTGTCAAAAGACAGGGCTAGGAAATAAATTTTGTTTAAAAGAGAAAATACATGAATTCATATGGATATTCTGGATATGTTTTGGAGGTCAACCAACAGTAGTTACTGGTAGTCATTCACCAGATATTGGTGCCCACTGAATTCCTCAGCTTTATGATCTATAGGAAGCCCCCTTTTATTCTACCTAATTTTGTTATTTTAATGTAGACATAGTCTTTGGAGTTAAGAAAATTATAGTTCTTTATGGAGTTTTCACTTGGAAACACCTGTGGGGCTGGATGTGCGCTGTCACCAATTCTCACTGTCTCTGCTTGTTCCATCCCTTCCTCTTCTTCATTCCCTTCCCTTTCTCTCCCCTCCCTCCCCCCTCCCCCTATGGCTCCAGGTTTCTGAAGTTACAGTGACTGGCAAACCCCCAGAGGAAGGTGATGTTCCCAGAAGAAGTCCACCTGTGGCTTTCACAGAGGTCCCACAGGCACCGGCCATCAGGATTCCTCTCTCTTCCTCCCTTTGTGGCCTGGGTGGCTCTCCCAGGGACCAGGCCTCGGGGCCCGATGCAAGTGAGGGGGCAGCTGGGCCTTTCCTGGAACCCAGCCAGCGACAGGTGGAGGCTACGTGGGAAGTATCCAGAGAGAATGGAAGGGGCCGAAAGGACCCCATAGTGGGAGCTATCATGGATGAGACCCCCGGGGGTCTGGAGGTCGTGAGTGGGTTGGAGGAGCTGCTTGGCGAGGACACCATTGACCAGGAGCTGGAGCAGCTCTACCTGTCCCACCTGAGCCGCCTGCGGGCTGCCGTGGCTGCTGGTGGGACAGGAGGTAGTGGGGAGGGCCCCACAGATGGGGGGGTATCTCCCAGCCATCCCCTGGGCATACTCACGGACCGCGACCTGATCTTGAAGTGGCCTGGCCCCGAGCGGGCCCTGAACAGTGCCCTGGCTGAGGAGATCACGCTGCACTATGCCAGGCTGGGGCGTGGTGTGGAGCTCATCAAGGACACCGAGGACCCTGATGAGGAGGGGGAGGGGGAAGAGGGGCTCCCCATCATACCCTCCAGCCCAGAAGGGGACACCCCCAAGGAATCGCCTCCGGAAATCCTCTCTGGGGCCCATCCTGTGGTAGCCACTATGGGAGATGTGTGGCTCCCGTGGGCAGAAGGCTCAGGATGTAACAGCCCTGTGGTTCTGAGTATGGAGGGTCAGTTCACTGGGGCTCCAGAGAAGGGGATGGGCAAGGACTCTGACTCTTTGCATGTGAATAGGGTGATAGCTGGGGTGACTGGGTCACCAGGGGGGACAGAAGTCCAGATGGAGTTTACCACTGAGTTGGCAGACAGATCGGTTTCTGTATTCGGCAAGGAGCCAGCTGCTCCAGTCCTGCAGGGGCAAGATCTCCCCCTCCTTGGTTCCTTGGGGGCTGAAGTCTGTCCTTCCAGCCTGGCCAGGCCCCATGTGAGCTCCCAGGATGAAGAGGGTTCAGGCCCAAGCCTTGAGCCCCCAAAGAGGTCTCCAACCCTAGCAGCCCCTGCAGAGAGTGTGTGTGTATTGCCTCCCCAGCTCTGGGGGCCCTTGACCCAGACTCTGGGGGTCCTGGCTGGGCTGGTGGTGGTCCCCGTGGCTCTGAACAGTGGTATGTCCCTCCTGGTGCTTGCGCTGTGCCTCTCTCTGGCCTGGTTCTCGTAGGAGCTGCTTGTGAGATCAGCAATAACAGGTTCCCCCTCTCTGGGGAGGGGTAGCCCCTCCCCCCAGAGGGTTCAGATGGGATGTGTGGCCTGTACAGCGAAGGGTCCTTTGCTTCTGAGAATGCTTGACTGGAGAGAGGCCTTCCTGTCCCTTAGCTCTCCAGTCAGCATGGGGCTCCCTGCGGTGATACCAGTGGAGAGAAACAGCATGGGTGGATGGTGTGAGTGAGAACTTTCAGAATGGAACTGGGCATGTCCTCCCTTCCCATCCCGCCCCCCCCCCAAGCCTGTATTTATTTTTGTATAATTCTCTGGATGAGGGAGAGTGGTCATGAGCTGGTCTTGGGGCACAATTACCCAGAGATATATTTATTAACAGCCAACCTGTGCAACCTGCTGGAGCTTTATTTTTAATTTAATTTATATAGAGTACCTATTATTATATGCCACAATACAGCTCTATGAGAAACGATGTGTCGTCTTGTGCAGTGTTCTGTGTGGGTCTGAACGTGCAGGGTGGTCACGTTCTGTGGGAGGACCACGGTGGGGAGTGGGTAGGGGTGGGTGGGATGTGGTCATTGCCTGCTGCTGCTGCTTCAATATGTCCTTGAGGATCTGTGTCACCTCATCTTATGGTACTAATCCATGTGGTCTGGTGGCCTTTGGGGGGCAGGTCCTTTGGTCTTTTTCACATTCTGCCAGGGAGGGAGGAAGAATGGTGGCCACATGAGTGTTTGGTGTCACATACATGACCGCATGACATGTGGTCAGCTGTGGTTGAGGGGATGTTTGTTGTGGATCAGCCACAAGGTTTTGAGGTTAGTGGAAAAAAAAAACCCAAAACACAGCCTTTGACACTAGCAGGGAGAGCCCTCTGCCCTCAAGATTGAGGAGGCCTCAGAAAGGACAGAGGACTTAATGTGCTGTGAAAAATTCATTTCAGAGTTGCTGTCCACAGACATTGCATTCTAACTCAAAACTGGAAACCCAGAAGCTTTGAAAGGATAGATGTATATACTGCATGCAAATAAAAAACTCTGCATAGCAAAATAAAACACCATATATTTGTTTGCTTCCCTTCACAGCAAAACTTTATACCAGCTTTCTTCAGTCCTTCTCCCCCAGGGCTCCAGTGCTTTTCCTTAACCACAATTGGATTTTTTGCCCAACCACTTCAGCAAAAGTGCTGAAGTCACTGATGATATTCACATTGTTCTATCA
This sequence comes from Neophocaena asiaeorientalis asiaeorientalis, assembly GCF_003031525.2. Lineage (NCBI taxonomy): Eukaryota > Metazoa > Chordata > Mammalia > Artiodactyla > Phocoenidae > Neophocaena > Neophocaena asiaeorientalis. Next base: position 111,565 of record NW_020173227.1, read on the forward strand.
ACAGTCAAGTCTCAGACCTCGTCTTACTTGACCTATTGGCAGCCTTTGACACAGTTAACCATCTCCTCAGCCTTGAAATCCTTTCTTCACTTGGTTTCCAGGATACCACGCTCTCATAGTTTTCCTCTTTCCTCTTTCCTCACTGGCCACTCTTCTAGAACACTACCTGGCACATAGTAAGTTCTCAATAAATACCTATTGAATGAAATAAAAGAACAAACAAACGTATGTGGGAAAATATAGAGACACGGCTAGAGAACTTAGTTGGTCATTCAGTGGTTACAGCTCACTTTAGTTCCACAAGTGTTGACGTCTGCTCTGCTCTGAGGACACAGAGGAAGGAGCCCACAGTTTAGTGGGGGAGACAGACGCAGAGAAAGAATTTCAGTGCAGTGTGGTTAGTACATTAGCAGTGATGGATCCAGTGAGCTGCGGGGACCCTGGGACAGATGCTTAGTCCACTGTGGGAACTCTGGAAGCCTTCTTGGAGGATGTGGTACCTGAACTGCATTTTAAAAAACAAGAAGCGGGAATTCTCTGGTGGTCCAGTGGTTAGGACCTGGTGTTTTCACTGCCAGGGACCGGGTTAGATCCCTGGTCAGGGAACTAAGATCCTGCAAGCCGCGTGGTGCACAAACAAGCAAAGCAACTCCCCCCACCCTCACCCACAACAACAAAAACACCACACAAAGCAAGAAGGAATCCACTAGGTGATGAAGGGGAAGAGAGGGCAGTCCAGTAAGAAGGAATAGCATTGCAGAGGTCTGGAAGTGGAAAACAGCTAGTGAAAACAAATTCAACACACCCATATTTCACCTTTCAATGAGCATATTCTGACTTTGTCAAATATCAAAGTCCAGACATGTGTCTGTGGCCCTCCACTGATGTGACAACTTGCTCAATGTCCAAAAAAGCAACTTTATGCCAATTGGGTTGAAAATTAGATAAAATGGACAAATCACTACAGACATATAGCTTGCCAAAACTGTCTCCAGATGGCTTCACTGGTGAAATACTCCAGGAATAATAATTATTATTTATAATAATTATTTATAATAATAATAATTCCAATTTTATAGAACCAATTCCAGAGTGTAGAAAAAGAGGGAGCATTCCTAATTCAATTTATGGGGCTGCTATAACCTTGATACTAAAACCTGATGAGTAAGAAAAGAATATTACAGAACAATCTCCAGAAGATAGATGTAACTATTTTAAGCTAAATGATAACTGCCTGTCTTAGTCTGTTCAGGCTACTATAACAAAATAGTGTAGACTAGGTGGCTAATAAACAACAAACATCTATTTCTCACAGTTATGGAGGCTGGGAAGTCTAAGATCAAGGTGCCGGCAGATTTGCTGTCTGGTGAGGACCAACTTCCTGGTTCCTAGACGGCTGTCTTCTCGCTGTGTCCTCACATAGTGAAGGGGCAAGGTTGCTCTCTAGGGTCTCTTTTATAAGGGCACTAATGCCATTCATGAGGGCTCCACTCTCATGACCTAGCCACCTCCCAAAGACCCTACCTTCTAATACCGTCACACTGGGGATTAGGTTTCAACATACGAATTTTGAGGGGACACAAACATTAACTCTATAGCACTGCCTAAATCCAATATATTAAAAAAGAATAATATGATCAAGTTAGATTTATTGTAAACCTGTGATGTGGTTTAGCACTTGAACTCAATCAGCATAATTTGCCTCATTAGCAGATTAAAGGAGACAAACCACAATCATCTTAATAAATGTAGAGAAAGGGTTAGATAAAATTCGACATCTATTCATGATTTTAAAAATCTTAGCAAATTAGTTGAATAAATTTTCTTAAAGGGTATCTACAAAGATTTACAGTAAATGACAGAAGTGAAATGTTAAGAGCTTTGATATTTGGAACGTGGCAAATATGCCTGCTATCACCATTTCTGCTCAGTATTGTACTGGAGGGTCTAGCAGGCACAGTAAGGCAAGGAAGAGAAAGAAAATGTTTAAAAATTGGAAATGAAGAACAGAATTGTCATTATTTGTAGATGATACCACCGTATATTTAGAAAATCCAAAATAGTGCATGGATAAATTATTAGAATTTTTAAGAATTTAAGAAGATTTCTGATACAAAATCCATATTTAAAAATCTATTGCTTTTAGGGACTTCACTGGTGGTGTAGTGGTTAAGAATCCGCCTGCCAATGCAGGGGATACGGGTTCAAGCCCTGGTCCGGGAAGATACTACATGCCGCAGAGCAAATAAGCCCGCGGGCCACAACTACTGAGCCTGCACTCTAGAGCCCGCGAACTACAACTACTGAGCCCATGCACCACAACTACTGAAGCCTGCGTGCCTAGAGCCTGTGCTCCACAACAAGAGAAGCCACTGCAACGAGAAGCCCGCGCACCGCAATGAAGAGGTGCCCCTGCTCACCGCAACTAGAGAAAGCCCATGCACAGCAACGAAGACCCAATGCAGCCAAAAATAAATAAATAAAAAAAATTAAAAAAAATGCCTTTAAAAGAACTATTGCTTTTATATGCTAACAACAAACTAAGAAAATTTTAATAAAGATACCATGTATGAACTACTTAGAAATTAACAAAAGAGGCCAAGATATTTTTTGGAAAAATATAAAACCTTATCGAAAGACATTTTAAAAGACTAAAAAGGGACTTCCCTGGTGGTGCAGTGGTTAAGAATCTGCCCACCAGTGCAGGGGACACGGGTTCGAGCCCTGGTCTGGGAAGATCCCACATACTGTGCAGCAACTAAGCCCGTGTGCCACAACTACTGAGCCTGCTCTCTAGAGCCCACGAGCCACAACTACTAAAGCCTGCGTACCTAGAGCCTGTGCTCCGCAACAAGAGAAGCCACCACAGTGAGAAGCTTGCGCACTGCCATGAAGAGTAGCCCCCGCTCGCCACAACTAGAGAAAAGCCCGCGCACAGCAATGGAAGACCCAACGCAGCCATAAATAAATGAACACATAAATAAATAAATAGATCAATCTATATTAAAAAAAGACTAAATAGATATACATGTTCATCGAATGGAAGAGTCAATGTCATAAAGCTGTCAGTTCCCTCTATACTGTTTTATAGGTTCAATACAAATACAATCATGATTTCAATAGATTTGTGTGTGTGTATCCTAACAAGTTAATTCTTAAATTTATGTGGAAGTGCCAACTAGCCAGGGCACCCATACTTATTTTAAAGGTATAGCAATTAAGATGGTGTGATATTGGGCTCCCCTGGTGGCACAGTGGTTCAGAGTCCGCCTGCTGATGCAGGGGACACGGGTTCGTGCCCCAGTCCGGGAAGATCCCACATGCCGCAGAGTGGCTGGGCCCATGAGCCATGGCCGCGGAGCCTGCGCGTCCGGAGCCTGTGCTCCACATTGCTGCAAGGGTAGACAAATAGACGAGTGGTCTCAGAAACAGACCCATTCATAATGTAGACAGAGAATAGGTGGCCAAGGAGGTACTGTGAAACCAGTGGGGAATGGTTGGACTTCTGATAAATGGAACAATCAGTTATCCATATAGAAAAAAAAAATGAAATTGGATCCTTACCTCACAACACAAATAAAAATAATACTAGGTGGATTGAAAACCTAAATGTGAAAGGCAAAACCAAAGAGCTTTTTAAAAAAATATTTATTTATTTATTTTTGGGCTGCATCGGGTCTTAGTTGTGGTGCGTGGGCTCAGTTGCTCTGCAGCATGTGGGATCTTAGCTCCCCGACCAGGGATCCCCTGCGTCCCCTGCATTGCAAGATGGATTCTTAACCACTGGACCACCAGGGAAGTCCCCCAAAGAGCTTTAAGACTTTAAAATAGTAGAATATAGAAGATAGGAAAGTTTTACTTAAATAAGACAGAAAAACACTAAATGACAATTATAAAACATTCAATTACATTAAAATTAAGAATGTCTATTGATCAAAAAACACCGTAAAGAATGAAAACCACAAATTGGGACACAAATTGGGAGAAGATAATTGAAACACATTTAACTGATGAAAGGCTCAAATCTAGAATATATTAAAAACTAAAAATAGAAAAACCAGAAGTGCCACGAAGTATATAAATAAGTTGTATGTTCACAGAATGGAATATTGTACAATAAGAATGAAAGATCCACGAATACATGGAGCAAAAGAGGCCAAACATAAATGATTGCACACTGTATGACCCATTTACACGAAGTTCAAAAACAGCCAAAACGAATCCATTGCTAGTGGTAAAATTATAAAGAAAATCAAGGGAATGATAATGACCAAGTCATAATAGTGTTCACTTCTGGTGGACGGAGGAATATGATTGAGAAGGGACCCAGGGGACTTCTGGAATGTGGATAATGGTATACTGCTTGATCTGGGTGATTGTTCATGGATGTGAAATTCATTAATATTCTTTAAGATGTACATTTCTCAGGTTAAAAAAAAACCAAAGAAACAACTAAAAATGCAGTGAGAATGGGGAGTAATGTGACACTCTGGGACTCCTCCACACAGGGTCTCAGCCACCCCAATTTCCTTGTCTAGACCACAAAGTGTAGACTACTTCCTTCAGAACCTCCTCTGGTGTAAAGAATGCACTTGAGGACACGGGGAGGGGGCAGGGTAAGCTGGGACGAAGTAAGAGAGTGGCATGGACTTATATACACTACCAAATGTAAAATAGATAGCTAGTGGGAAGCAGCTGCATAGCACAGGGAGATCAGCTCCGTGCTTTGTGACCACCTAGAGGGGTGGGATAGGGAGCGTGGGAGGGAGGCTCAAGAGGGAGAGGATATGGGGATATATGCATACATACAGCTGATTCACTTTGTTATACAGCAGAAATTAACACAACATTGTAAAGTAATTATACTCCAATAAAGATGTTAAAAAATAATAAATGTGTAAAATTAAAACATAAATAAAACCAAAAAGAACCTCCTCTGGGATCAGGGTCCTCTTGCCTTCCGCCCTGGAAGGTACTGAGGTTCCCTCAGCCCTGTCTGTGGAAGTCATATTTGGGGGAATTGTTTATTCTTTATCTCCTGACACCAGCCGTGGTGTGGAGACAGCTGTCTCTGAGGGGATGGAGAAGGTCTGCCCATTTTGTCCTCAGATGTTGGAGTCCATCTCCCCCTGGACCTCATTCACACTCATAATAACTGAGGAAATGTGGTTTTAGAGCCTGGTAAATCTCATTTAAAGGCCAGAACCCCAAGTCCTGGTTGTGTGACCTTAGGCAAGTCATCTATTCTCTGCTAGCTTCAGTTCCTCATTCATAAAAGGGGGCTAATACCCACTGGGCTTTGGAGAAAACATGTGTAATGGCCCTCACTCATGACCACATTTTTTTTTTCAGGCTGCACCACGCTCGTGAGATCTTAGTTCCCTGACCAGGGATTGAACCTGGGCCACAGCAGTGAAAGAGCCGACTCCTAACCACTGGATGGCCAGGGAATTCCCCATGACAACATTTGATTAATCTAGTAATCCAGTCAGTGGAGTAGGGTGAGCAAGAGGAGGGGCTCTGGAATGACACAGTCCAGGACTAAGTTTCCATGATGTCCCGTGATGGGCAAGTTACTCAAGCTCTCTGTGCCTCCCTTTGCTTCTCTGTCATCAGGGGTAATAACTTTCCCTCCTCACAGGGTCATGGTGAAGGTTAAATGAGATAATACATCATTCACCTAGGGAAGTGCTTGGTACAGCAAGTAAACATCAGTTGTTATCAGCCCCCCTCTAGATCTCACAATTACTGTCACTCACGACACCTTGTCCCCACCCTCAAGTGTGTGTATTATTGTAGTGGGTGGATACAATAATGGGCAATGTGGGGGCCTCCTTTGTACCCCAGGCCCCTTCCCTGCCTGACCCCTTGAGAAGCACTGGGTCCTAATATACCCTCCCCAGGGGACCTGTACCCTCCTCAGTCTCCCCGTTTCTGAGGTTGACCGAGGGGACAGGGCCACCACCTCGTAGGGGCCACAGGACTGGGCATTTCCGACGGAAATGGGGGCCTGAGAAGGAAGGAAGGGAGTGGGGAGGACATGTGTTTCCCTATCTAGTAGTTTCCTATTAATGATGTAACAAAATTACACCAAACGCAGTGGCTTAAAACAACACAAATGTATTATCTTTCAGTTCTGGAGTTCAGAAGTCTCACAAGGTGTCCTCAGGGCTGTGTTCCTTCTGGGCCTTCTGGAGGCTCTCGGGGAGAAATCATTCCCTTGTCTTTTCCAGTGTCTAGAGGTGGCCTGCAGTCCTTGGCCCCTTTTTTCCATCTTTAAAGCCCAGCAATAGCCAGTGGAGTCTTTTCTCACATCGAATCACTCTTTCTTTCCTGCCTTCGTCTTTCACTTACAAGGACCCTCGTGATTACACTGGGCCCAACCAGATAATCCAGGACAATCTCCCCATCTCAAAATGCTTAAATTTAATCATATTTGCAAAGTCCCTGTTACCATGTAAGGTGGCATATTCCAGGTCCTGTGGTTTAGGACATGGACATCATTCAGGGGCCATTATTCTCCCTATCAAACACTCCCTCCTTCACCAGGCCTCTATGGTGACTGCCAGTGTCCCCACACTGGAGCCACAGAGGTGGACAGATGGGGCTTACCTTTGAAGGGAGCAAGGTGCCCACCCCACGGGGGAGAAGAGCATGTCAACAATTAAGACTGAGTGATTCTTGTAATAATAAAAATAACAATACCATCAGCATTAACCTCGCAGTTACTCTGTGCCAGACACTGGCTGATCATTTTACATGAACCGTGCTTTTCTCACACCAACTGCACCATGTAAATTCAACTTTTATCACCAGTGTACAGGTGGGCAAACTGAGGCCCTGAGTGTCCATGTTTTCATCAGCCCTGAGCCCAGTCCTTCGTAGAGGCCTTCCTGATCTTCCTCTCCCTCCTCTTCATTACTAGGCCCAGTATCTTGATCTCACAGTGGCCTCTGCTCTCTGTCCTGAGCTCTCAGCCCTCAGCCTGGCTGTTACTGGACCACATCCTACAACCTCCCCACTTCCCGTTCTGGATGTCTGTGGTGCAGGGTGAGCCCAGGTCCAAACCTGAGCAGCCTGCTAAGTTAAAGCAGCCTTTTCCTTTCATTCATGGAAGCCTGACTGAAGCCTTGGCCCCATGGGAGGTCTTGGTGTCACCAGGCACAGCTCAGCCACGCACTGTCCACATCACAGCTATACCTGCCTTCGCCAGCAGGGATGTCTCATCTCCAAGTCTGGGAAGGCTTCAAAAAAGACAGAGGAACGACAGAGGCTTTAACATTCACACCTGAGAGGGTCACAGGCCTCTGGGTGCGTGAGCCCCAGGCCTGGGTGTCCCTCGGAGGCTCCCTCTCTGTGTGTGGACAGCTGGGGGTACCTAGGGTCAGCTCTGCCTGTTCCTCCTGGAGGACCCTGGTCTAAGTTCAGGGTCTTCTGTAGATGCCTTCCTCTCCCTCCTGCTCTACTGCCTCCTACCAGAAGCTCACTTCCAGGGTTAAAGGGAAGTTGTCATAGTTTTAATCTTCTTTTTCTCACTGAAAGGTTGCATCATATGCTTCTTTCCACCAAGCCTGGAGTTCAGAAGTCTGCAGCCTGGATCCTGGGGCAGGTTTGGCTACAGCTGGAAGGCACAGCCACGGATGCTGAAGGCACTGGGGGAAGCCCCAACAGAGCCTGGGGTTTAGGAAAAGACCCCCCCCCACTGCAAGTCCCCATTCAGATCCTGGCCAGCTGCCAGCTCTGCCTCCACCCAGTCCCCTCCCTGGGCCTGAATGCTGGTCTAGAACCCCTGGCTGGGGCGAGTGGAGCACCAGGGCTGCTTGTCTGGGGAGACACAGGCCTGGAGGGAGAAGCAGCAGAAAAGCTCCATTTGGCTTGAGGGGATGCGCTGCTGCAGGACGAGGACCACAACCCACAACCTGCCTGCTGACCTGCTGTGGGGCTGCAGGCCCAGCCCCTGCCCTCTCTGGGCCTGTCTCCTCATCTACACAGCAGGCACTATTACATTCCCAGTTTAATGCAGGGGGTGCTCATGAATGGAGGGTGACCTGTAGAGATGAGAGAGCAGATTTGCCCAAGAGGAGGAGGAGGAGGGGGTCAGAGCTGGTGGGGCAGGACTGAAGTGGCCGCCTCAGGCCTGGCCCAGGGATGCCTTCCTGAAAGTGCTCGCGGCAGGCAGGCAGGTGCAGAAGCTCTGAGATCAGAACCCTGGGCCAGGACCCGTTGAGGCCCTCTCCGGAGTGCTCTGGGGTGGCCAGCAGCCTGTGTCACAGGCTCCTTCCTGTTTGTCCTCATCTCTGCCCTCGGGAGCCCCAAGATGAGCTCAGTGAGCTCCCCTGCCCCAAACGTTACTGGGACCCATCTGCAGTCAACAGGGACATGAGTCATCACCACAACAGCCCCTGGTGAGCACTTGTGTAACTCATCCAAACAGTGGCTCACAGGTTTTGAAGTGATTTTGATGATGTGCCATCATCTATTATAGCCAGGGTGTATTCAGTCATTCTCTGTTGGGTGGTTAGGTAGTGTTTGATTTACTTTTTTGCCATCTTATACTAGCTGTGGTGAGCGTTCTCACACATACATGTAAACCTGGGAGAGATACAGGAATGTTCATGTAGTAAAACTATTTTTAATAGTAAAAAACCCGGAAACAAGCCTATTATACATCAATAGGAAGTGCATAAATAAATTGTGTTATATGGATACCATGGAATACTACACAATTATGAGATGGAATGAACTAAATCACACAGACAAAATGTTAAGTGAAAGAAGTCAGATACGAGAGGATGTAACTTAGGATTCCCTTTATATGTAGAGCAAAAGAAAACAGAACTACTGTTTCGGCATACGTACACCTGTGTTAAAACAGTCTTACAGAAAGCAAGGATTCTCACCTGTTTGACTGACAAAGATTTAAAAATTTATTTAAAAAATAATCATACAGGGACTTCCCTGGTGGCACAGTGGTTAAGAATCCGCCTGCCAATGCAGGGGACATGGGTTCGAGCCCTGGTCCAGGAAGATCCCACATGCCACGGAGCAACTAAGCCCGTGCGCCACAACTGCTGAGCCTGCGCTCTAGAGCCCACGCTCCACAACAAGAGAAGCCACTGCAGTGAGAAACCCGTACACCGCAACAAAGAGTAGCCCCCGCTTGCGGCAACTAGAGAAAGCCCGCGCACAGCAATGAAGACCCAACGCAGCCATCAATCAATCAATCATACAGTAAAATTGACCTTGGGGGTTCTGTGAGTTTTAACCCATGTGTGTATTCATGTAACCACCACCACACTAAGGATACATGACTGTCCCATCACCCTACAGAACTCCCTTGTGCCATCCCTTCATAGTCACGCCTTCGCACACAGATATGACCAACTGATATTTTACAAAGGTGTATCTATCCCTTTGCCAATACTACACTGTCTTGATTATCGTAGCTTTATAGTAATTCTTAAAATCCGTGTTAGTCCTCCAATTTTGTTCCTCCTTTCAAAATTATTTTGACAGTTGTAGTTCCTTTGTTTTTTCACATACATTTTATTCTTTATTTTTTTCAATTAAAAAAAATTTTTGTGGCTGCCCTGCTCGGCTTGCAGTATCTTAGTTCCCCAATCAAGGATTGAACCTGGGCCCTCAGCAGTGAAAGAGCAGAGTCCTAACCACTGGACCGCCAGGGAATGTCCTCCACATACATTTTAGAATCAATTATTCTGTATTTACAAAAAAAATCCTACTGGGATTTTGATTGGAATTGCATTAAATCTAAAGATCAATTAGGGGACAATTGATGTCTTAACTACATTGAATCTGTCAACCCATGAACACTATATTCATTTATTTAGGTCTTCTTTTGTTTCTTTCATCAGCTTCTTGTAGTTTTCAACATCCACAGATCCTGTACATGTTTTGTTAGATTTTTTGAGGAGCTGTTGTAAAATAGTATTGCATGTGTGTTTTTAAATTTTGGTTTCGATTGTCCATTGCTAGTGTAAAGAAATAAGCTTGACTTTTGTGTGTTGAACTTATATTCTACAATGCTGCTAAATTTACTTATTGGCTCTAATATGTTTTAAATTTATTTATTTATTTATTTATGGCTGCGTTGGGTCTTTGTTGCTGCATGCGAGCTTTCTCTAGTTGTGGCGAGCGGGGGCTACTCTTCATTGCGGTGTGCAGGTTTCTCACTGCGGTAGCTTCTCTTGTTGTGAAGCACGGGCTCTAGGTGTGCGGGTTTCAGTAGTTGTGGCCCATGGGCTCAGTAGTTGTAGCATGTGGGCTCTAGAGCGCAGGCTCGGTAGTTGTGGTGCATGGGCTTAGTTGCTTCTCAGCATGTAGGATCTTCCTGGACCAGGGCTCGAACCCGTGTCCCCTGAATTGGCAGGTGGATTCTTAACCATTGTGTCACCAGGGAAGTCCTAGCTCTAATATTTAAAAATTAAATTCCATGGGATTTTCTATGCAGATAATCATGTCACCTGAGAATTGGGATGGTTTTAGTTCTTCCTTCCCAATCTGTAAGCCATTTATATCCTTTTCCTGCTTTACTGAACTGGCTAGGACTTACAATACAATGTTAAATAACAAGCGGGAGAATGGACATTCTTGCCCCATTCCCTATCTTAGGGAGAAAGCATTGAGTATCTAACGAGATGCCCTGGTAGACAACACTGCACACATGTTGTCACAGTTCGTTGCTGGAGGAATGAATTGTGTGACTCCACTGGGAAAGGACTCTTAGAAGCTTCTGCTGCTTTCCTCTGGACGTCACCCTATGCATTTTCCCTTTGCTGATTTTGCTTAGTACCCTTAAGTTGTAACAAATCTTAGCGATGAGAACAGCTATATGCTGAATTCTATGAATTCTCTTTGCGAATAATAAACCTGGGGTGGTCTTGGGGGCTCCCAACACAATTGCATATACGTTATAGCTCATTATGTATTTTTGGTTAATTTTTATCAGTTTGTAACATCTCATTATCCCTGGTAATTTTCTTTGTTCTGTGGTTTACTTTGCCAGATATTAATAGAGTCACTTGAGCCTTCTTCTTATTTTTAATTAATTAATTTATTTATTGTTGGCTGCGTTGGGTCTTTGTTGCTGCGCGCGGGCTTTCTCTAGTTGCGCCGAGTGGGGGCTACTCTTCGTTGCGGTGTGCAGGCCTCTGATTGCGGTGGCTTCTCTTGTTGCAGAGCATGGGCTCTGGGGTCACCGGCTTCAGTAGTTGTGGCTCACGGGCTCTAGGCGTGCAGGCTCAATAGTTGTGGCGCACAGGCTTAGTTGCTCTGCGGCATGTGGGATCTTCCTGGGCCAGGGCTCGAACCCGTGTCCCCTGCATTGGCAGGAGGATTCTTAACCACTGTGCCACCAGGGAAGCCCTCTTCTTCTTATTTTTAATCTCTATAACTCTTTCACTTCTGGTTTTCTGAAGGAAAAATTATATATGTTTTGTATAAAAATTATAGATGTTTTAGTATTTTCCCACAGGTCTGTTTGTTTTTTTCGATCTCTTTTTTTCTGAGTTGTTCAGATTGACTAACTTCTATTGATCTATCTTCAAGTTCACTATTTTCTCATCCCCATTCTGCTACTGAATCCATGAAGTGAGATTTTTATTTGGTTATCATATTTTTCACTTCTAAAATTTCCATTTGTTTCTTGAAATATTCCCTCTCTCTCTCTCTCTCTCTTTGCCAAGACTTCCTGTCTTTACGTTTATTTCAGAAGTGTTCATGACTCATTTGCTTAAGTATTTTTTTTTAACAATAGCTGCTTGAAAGACATTGTCAGATAATCCTGGCATCTTAGTCTTTTCTGCATTGGTGGCTATTGATTGTCTTTCCCATGTGAGCTCAGATTTTCCTGTTTTTTCATATTTTGAGCAATTTTTTCACTTAAAAATTTTAATACAATTTTAAAGGTTATTTTCCATTTACAGTTATTACAAAATATTGGTCATATTCCCTGTGCTATACAATACTTTCCTTTTTTGTGTGTGTGTGGTACGCGGGCCTCTCACTGTTGTGGCCTCTCCCGTTGCGGAGCACAGGCTCCCGACACGCAGGCTCAGCGGCCATGGCTCACGAGCCCAGCTGCTCCGCGGCATGTGGGATCTTCCTGGACATTCTGTCGTATTCACTAGTTCGTTGCATTTTTTAGATTCCACATATGAGCAATATCATACAGTATTTTTCTGTCTGACTTATTTCACTTAGCCCTCCAAGTCCATCAATGTTGCTGCATTCTTTTTTATGGCTAAGCAGTATTCCACTGTATATATAGATCACATCTTCTTTATCCATTCATCAATTGGGGGACACTTTGGTTGCTTCCATGTCTTGTCAATTGCACACAATGCTGCTATGAACACTGGTGTGCATGTATATTTTCCAAATAGTGTTTTTGTTTCTTTTGGATATATACCCGGGAGTGGAATTGCTGGGTCATACAGTAGTTCTATTTTTAGTGTTTTGAGTATTCTGCGTATCTTTTTTAAAATCTTTACTTGGGTATAATTACTTTACAATGGTGTTAGTTTCTGCTTTATAACAAAATGAATCAGTTATACATATACAAGTTTTTGGTGTCTGTCCCCAGTGGCTAACGTTGGTTCAGTGGATTGTGTAGGCTTCCTGGTGGAGGGGATTAGTTCCTGTGTTCTGGATCTTGTCTTTCTGGTGGGCAGGTTCATGTCTCGTGGTGTGTTTTGGGGTGTCTGTGGACTTATTATGATTTTAGGCAGCCTCTCTGCTAGTGGGTGGGGTTATGTTCCTGTTTTGCTAGTTGTTTGGCATAGGGTGTCCAGCACTGTAGCTTGCTGGTCGTTGAGTGGAGTTGGGTGCTGGCGTTGAGTTGGAGATCTCTGAGAGATTTTCGCCGTTTGATATTATGTGGAGCTGGGAGGTCTCTTGTTGGCCAGTGTCCTGAAGTTGGCTCTCCCAACTCAGAGGCACAGCACTGACTCCTGGCTGTAGAACCAAGAGGCATTCATCCACACGGCTCAGAATAAAAGGGAGAAAAAGTAGAGAGAAAGAATTAGGAGAAGTAGGAAGAAAGGAAGAAAGAAAGAAGAAAAGAAGGAAAGAAGGAAAGAAAGAGAGAAAGGAAGGAGGGAAGGAGGGAGGGAAGGATGGT
>NW_020173227.1:125281-129690 GCF_003031525.2 Neophocaena asiaeorientalis asiaeorientalis
GAAGATAAAGTAAAATAAAATAAAGTAAAAAATAATAAAGTTATGAATTTAGAAAATATTAAGAAAAAAATGAAAAAAAAACGGACGGATAGAACCTTAGGACAAATGGTGGAAGCAAAGCTATACAGACAAAATCTCACACAGAAGCATACACATACACACTCACAAAAAGAGGAAAAGGGGAAAAAATCATAAATCTTGCTCGCATAGTCCACCTCCTCCATTTGCGATGATTCGTTGTCTATTCATGTATTCCACAGATTCAGGGTCCATCGAGTTGATTGTGGAGCTTTAATCTGCTGCTTCTGAGGCTGCTGGGAGAGATTTCCCTTTCTCAGAAGCGTCTCCCGCCCGTCTCTGGGGTCTGCGCTGTTAGCCGCGGCTCGCGCCCGTCTCTGGAGCTCCTTTAAGCAGCGCTCTTAATCCCCTCTCCTCGCGCACCAGGAAACAGGCGAGAAAAAGTCTCTTGCCTCTTCGGCAGCTCCAGACCTTTTCCCGGACTCCCTCCCGGCTAGCCGTGGTGCACTAACCCCTTCAGGCTGTGTTCATGCCGCCAACCCCAGTCCTCTCACTGCGCTCAGACCAAAGCCCAAGCCTCAGCTTGCAGCCCCACCTGCCCCGGTGGGTGAGCAGACAAGCCTCTCGGGCTGGTGAGTGCCGGTCGGCACCGATCCTCTGTGCGGGAATCTCCCCGCTTTGCCCCCAGCACCATCTGTGGCTGCGCTCTCCTCCCCGGCTCGGAAGCTTTCCCCCTCCGCCACCTGCAGTCTCCGCCCGCGAAGGGGCTTCCTAGTGTGTGGAAACCTTTCCGCCTTCACAGATCCCTCCCACTGGTGCAGGTCCCGTCCCTATTCTTTTGTCTCTGTTTTTTCATTTGCCCTACCCAGGTACGTGGGGAGTTTCTTACCTTTTGGAAGGTCTGAGGTCTTCTGCCAGCGTTCAGTAGGTGTTCTGTACGAGTTGTTCCACGTGTAGATGTATTTCTGGTGTATCTGTGGGGAGCAAGGTGATCTCCGCGTCTTAGTCTTCTGCCATCTTCCCTGAGTAATTTTGAATCATATGCTGGACGTTTTAAATATTAGGTTCTGTGGCCTGGGCTTATGCAAATCCTATGGAGTATATTGTCATCTCGGTTTTAGCAGGCATTCTACTCATTTCACAGGCAACTACCACAGCCCTTGTCATAGTGGGGGTTGGGATAATGGAAAACGAGCCACAAAGGGGAGAGGGGAAGTTGAAAGTTGGGAGGGGCTTGGGGGCGTTACTTGAGGTATCTGTACCCTGGAGGGACCGGAAATGCAGATGAGTACAGATCCGGGAGTTCTCTGTGGGGTCCCGTGGAGGGGCGGGGAAACCAGCCCACGCAGCACGTGCGAGACGCAGTGCGCATGCTCAGGGCTGCACGCCTTCTCGTCGGCCGTTGTGCGGCGTGTGGAACGTCGTCTGGGTGTGGAGCTGCGCACATCGCGTCTTAGCGTCTCCGTTCTTTCTGCCTGGCTGAGACTCACCAGGTAGGTCCACAGATCTGTCCTGCCTGGAGTTTAAGTGTGCGTGAGTGTGAGGGGGAGCCAGCGGGCTTCGGGCGGGTCAGGCAGTGCAATCTATGGCCTCTGAGGAGGAAAGCCCTCGAGGTCGTTGTCCTTCTCACCACAGGTGTCATGGCCACCATAGCTCTCGTCCTGGTGGCTGGAAAGGGAGGGCGGTGGGCGGTGGAGGTTAGGGAGGTCAGATGAAGGTAGAGCGAGTTATGGCGGCGTTATTTGCAGTATCTGGGTCCTGGAGGCCCTGGAACTGCAGAATCCAAATGACAATGTTCTGTTTTCAGTGGGAAATATGAGTCGGAGAATAAAGTCAACATACAGACCTAAAGAAAGAGGTGATGATCAAGGCTATCCCAGGGCAGTTGGGCCTGTGTCTGTAAGTGTTTTAACATTTGATGATTTTTATTAGTAGAAATTAATTTTTGTGCAAATGTTGTTGAACTAATATAGATACAGTGATAAAGGTCTTCCATGTGATAAGGAACATTGATCCAGGAGGATTACACTCTGGTGTTGCCTGGATGAATGCTGTTACGTTCCTGGGGAATTTGACTGATGACTTCCTTCTCATGCTTATTAACAGATTGCACACAGCCACCCTGACATAGATTAAAATAGCTTCCAAAGTCCTTGTGGGTAGCAGTTTTCTTGGAGTAGCCTCTCTGTGGGAAGAGTAACTTCGTTAAGAATAAGTATGCTGGGAGCTCGAGGCCTTTTAGGGCATGAGCCACCTCGTCACCTAGCATGGACTTGTAATACAACTTTCTCTGCTCCAAAAAAAAAAGTGTATTGAATAGTATTGGAAAAATGTCTTTAGATTTATTTATGATCAAATGTATCTTTGTATTTTGTATATTTATATTGTTGACGTGTATTAGTAACAAAACTTTTCATTTGCACACACACACCCATAGTTCCAGCAGCCCGATGATAAGCAACCTCAACAAGGGAAGCCACTAACTAAAAGTCAGGACATTATACCTGGTCAAGAGAAAAAGAATGAACGAGCATTTTCACCTCAAGGTGAAGGGAAAGGGAAGAAGAATGCCTGTTGGGTGTATTTATGTGTGTGTGTGTGTGTATGTGGTGTCTCATGCATTATGATATACCGGTCAGAGAAGGAAAGAAAACAATAGAAAGGGATCTGAAACATGGCCTGAAAATTGGCTGGAGAAGTGAAGAGAGTATAATTTGCAGCTTAGGGCAATCCCTCACTATAATAAATTTTCCCCAATTTATGAATGAGAAAATTGAGGCTAAAGGATTGGGTTTATCAAAGAGCACTTGGCTTTTGAATACAAAATCTGTATTTCACTCCAGAGTTTGTGTCTTCCTACCATGAGTGTTGCTGTAAAAAAGGTGAATGATTTTGCTCCAAACTCAAATGTCTGTACTGTAATGTAGCTCAGTATTGCCCCAGTTCAATGTAGTAGGATAGAGGCTCCAGAAATGAATCATGCATGATGGCCATTGTTTCTGTAATTGATATTTTTACATGGTAAATTTGATAAAGGCTGGATAGTTCAGGATACTGGCATACAGGTAGCTGGTTTAGTATAATATTTTATAAGTGTTTTTTTTTTTTTTTTGCGGTACACGGGCCTCTCACTCTTGTGGCCTCTCCTGTTGCGGAGCACAGGCTCCGGACGCGCAGGCCCAGCGGCCATGGCTCACGAGCCCAGCCGCTCCACGGCATGTGGGATCTTCCTGGACCCGGGCATGAACCCGTGCACCCTGCATCGGCAGGTGGACCCTCAAACACTGCGCCACCAGGGAAGCCCTACTATGTGGTTTAAAGTGATTTTTCTGTCAGCGTGGCCATGACATAAACAATTGCTTTTGCAAGTTGCCAGATTTGGTGTGATTGGAAAGCACACACATTTAAATTACCTTGAGACTTATTTTGAAAATGTGTTCAATATTAAAACAATAGTATACATCATCATTTGGCCACGGAAGTGTTCAAATATATTTATCCTCTTAAGTGCATTTTCCAAATGACAATGTTCTGTTTTCAGTGGGAAATATGTTTCGGAGAATAAAGTCAACATACAGACCTAAAGAAAGAGGTAGTGATCAAGGCTATCCCAGGGCAGTTTGGCCTGTGTCTGTAAGTGTTTTAACATTTGATGATTTTTATTAGTAGAAATTAATTTTTGTGCAAATGTTGTTGAACTAATATAGATACAGTGATAAAGGTCTTCCATGTGATAAGGAACATTGATCCAGGAGGATTACACTCTGGTGTTGCCTGGATGAATGCTGTTACGTTCCTGGGGAATTTGACTGATGACTTCCTTCTCATGCTTATTAACAGATTGCACACAGCCACCCTGACATAGATTAAAATAGCTTCCAAAGTCCTTGTGGGTAACTGTTTTCTTGGAGTAGCCTCTCTGTGGGAAGAGTAACTTTGTTAAGAATAAGTATGCTGGGAGCTCGAGGCCTTTTAGGGCATGAGCCACCTCGTCACCTAGCATGGACTTGTAATACAACTTTCTCTGCTCCAAAAAAAAAAAAAAGGTGTATTGAATAGTATTGGAAAAATGTCTTTAGATTTATTTATGATCAAATGTATCTTTGTATTTTGTATATTTATATTGTTGACGTGTATTAGTAACAAAACTTTTCATTTGCACACACACACCCATAGTTCCAGCAGCCCGATGATAAGCAACCTCAACAAGGGAAGCCACTAACTAAAAGTCAGGACATTATACCTGATCAAGAGGAAAAGGATGAAGGAGCATCTTCAGTTCAAGGTGAAGGGAAGGGGAAGAAGAATGCCTGTTGGATGTGTGTGTGTGTGTGTGTGTGTGTGTGTGTGTGTGTGTGTGTGTGTGTGTGGTGTTTCATGAATTTTGATAT
>NW_020173227.1:129845-132920 GCF_003031525.2 Neophocaena asiaeorientalis asiaeorientalis
AAACTCAAATGTCTGTACTGTAATGTAGCTCAGTATTGCCCCAGTTCAGTGTAGTAGGATAGAGGCTCCAGAAATGAATCATGCATGATGGCCATTGTTTCTGTAATTGATATTTTTACATGGTAAGTTTGATAAAAGCTGGATAGTTCAGGATACTGGCATACAGGTAGCTGGTTTAGTATGTTTGTTTTAAAGTGGTTTTTAAAAGGTGGTTAAATCCTTCTATGGTTAGAAAAATCAAAAGATTAATTATTCTAAGATTAACATGAGACAGACATTATTTCCCCTGGATATACATAGTATTTTGAAGCAAAACATTTACATAACTCAGGCCACGGTTAAAGGTTTGTAGAATATGACTGGCAACAATGCCCTTTCATTTCTTTCTACCCCATTTCCTTTATTCTCATTGCATATTTGACTGTTATTCTTAAATAATTTTTCTGGTTTTTTTTTTTTTTTTCATTACACAGGCCTCTCACTGTTGTGGCCTCTCTTGTTGCGGAGCACAGGCTCCGGACGCGCAGGCCCAGTGGCCATGGCTCCTGGGCCCAGCCGCTCCGCAGCATGTGGGATCTTCCCAGACCGAGGCACATACCCGTGTCCCCTGCATTGGCAGGCGGACTCCCAACCACTGTGCCACCAGGAAACCCCTATTTTGGTTATTTTTTAAATTTAAAAGTTAAATAATTTTACTTTGTTCTACATGGGATTTATTTATGGAAAGTTACATATAGGACCTTTAGACCTAAATATAACTTTTGTTTATTTTAACGAAGTAAGTTTCTGGCTACCCCAGTAGAGCGTGGCTGTCACAACTATAAGGTTTGTCATGGGCCTGCAAATGCACTGAGCTAACTCTTCAGAAGATTACATTTTAATTGTAATTGAAATCCTATACACGGTGTAGACTTCAGGCTTTGTAAATAGCTGATGCTCACTGCTTTTAGTACACTATAGCAAAATACAGAAATTATACGTTTATTATGGTTTATTCTTAGACCATTTATAAATGGTCTAAGAAATAAAGGTTTCATAATACAGGAAAACAAATACGTAAAGTCCATTTCTAGTTTCTGCTAATGATGCAAAAATAACCCCTTACTGAACTGTACATTTAAAAATGGTTAAGATGGTAAGTTTTATGTTACGTGTTTTTAAAAAAAATTTTTTTGTTCTTTTGGCCATGTGGCTTGTGGGATCTTAGTTCTCTGACCAGGGATTGAACCTGGGCTCTCGGCAGTGAAAGCACAGAGTCCTAACTACTGGACCACCAGGGAATTCGCTGTTATGTGTTTTTAAACCACAATTAAAAATAAGATCACTCTTGTCTTCCTGAAGTACAATGTAGTTGTCATGTATTCTCTTTAATTTTTACTTTATATTTCTAAAAACATAAAATTTACAGAAAATTTGCAAGAATAGTACAATTAACTCATAAACTTTTCACCTAGATTCACCGATTGTTAATAGTTTTTACCACATTGGTTTCATATCCTCTTCCCTTCCCCCCTATATATATACACACACACATACACACTTACTGATATGTTTGCTCTTATTACTACTGAGTCATTTAGATAAAGGTTCAACTATCATGACCCTTTACCCTAAGTACATTAGTGTATGTATAGCCTGAGAACAAAGAAAAAGTAATTCTCTTGGCTAATCACTGTACAATTATCAAAATCAGGAAATTTGACAATGAGAATATGCAATCATTAAATACACAGTGTATATTCAAATTTCCCCAGTTGTCCCGATAACTTCCTTTATAGAATTTTTTTTGATCCAGAGTTCAGTCCAGGATCATGCATTGCATTTAGTTGTCATGTCTGTTTAGTTTTCTGGCATTCATGACACTTGACATTTTTGAAGAGGACATACCAGTTGGTTTGCAAAATGTTAATCAGTTTGAGGTATTTTTTTAAGACTTTTTTCCCCACTCAACATTTATTGTTGTCTGCTCATGCCATGTAATATGCTAAGTACTAATAGGAGACATGGTTTCAACCTTGAGCTCACAATTTAGTCGGAGAGACCCAAATGAATCACTGATAAGTACAGTCACAGGTACAATATGGATAAGTACAAAGGGAGCACCTAATTTGTCTGAGGGCAGTCTTGGGAAAGGAAGAGGGTAATAAAACCCTGTTTTCCTAGTTTCTTGTAACAGACTCCTGAAATAATGCTCTTGGGATTCTCATACATCACATTTATTACCACACTAGCCTAAGGCTTTTACTTCATAACACTGAAGGAGTGAATATTATCATTCCCTTATTTATATCTCAAGTTTTACTTCTTAAATTGATAAACTTTTTATTTGCAAGGTCCTGCCCTGGAAGCTAATCAACAGGAACTGGCTCAGCCAAAGACTGGGTGTGGGTGTGGGTGTGGAGATGGTTCTGATGTCAAGAGGAAGAGACTGCCAAATCCAGAGCCCATTAAAGAGCCAGAAGCAGGTATGTTATCTATTATGCATGCAAATTATAGGGTGTCCGTTTTCCACAATATTATATTTTTAATAATATAAAGATAACATTACTGTTGGTTTAATAGCAGAGTTCACATATAAAGCTGATTTGAAATGTAGTTCAGACCTTAACTATCAGGTATAGAAACAAATTGGGTCAAAGCCATATTGAATTATAAAATGAAAGCATTTTCTTACTTTTAAGTATAAGCCCTTTAACCAACAGTTAATAATTTTCAGATGCTTTTATAGAGATCTGCATTTAACAAACGTGTAATGCATTTGTAACACACATCAGTTTGTATGAAATATGCTGAAGCGCTGAAGTAGGTTCCAGTACCAGCTCCAACATAATTTGTGTGACTCTGGGCAAATCCCTTAATTTCTAAACCCATCTTTGCTCTTATAAAAATAGTGACTTCAGGGCTTCCCTGGTGGCGCAGTGGTTGAGAGTCCGCCTGCCGATGCAGGGGACACGGGTTCGTGCCCCGGTGTGGGAGGATCCCACATGCCGCGGAGCGGCTGGGCCCGTGAGCCATGGCCGCTGAGCCTGCGCGTCCGGAGCCTGTTGCTCCGCAACGGGAGAGGCCACAACAGTG
>NW_020173227.1:132967-150630 GCF_003031525.2 Neophocaena asiaeorientalis asiaeorientalis
AGGGGGGGGGCCCCCGCCACAAAAAAAAAAAAAAAAAAAAAAAAAAAAAAATACAGACTTCAAATCAGATATTTAAAAATTATTTTCAATTCTCATTTTTACTTAACTCTGGTTCTGTTGCATAGAATACAAAGATAAGCTGCTTTATGTGATTTTGTTTATCATAAATCATCAAATCCTGACCTGAGTCAAATTACATTTGAATTGAGGTTTCATCACTACTAAGAAAATGGACTAACACTTTGCTTGATATTTGTTATTCTGTTGGAGTTCTGAATGCCTGTCCTCAGATTCTGTTGAATTCTGAATTATCTGGCTCTTAAAGAACAATTGCATTTTATTTTTTCTTCCAGTTTTATTGATGTATAATTGACAAAAATGTGAAAAATTGCGTTTTATTTTATTTTATTTTTTTGCGATACGCGGGCCTCTCACTGTTGTGGCCTCTCCCGTTGCGGAGCACAGGCTCCGGACGCGCAGGCTCAGCAGCCATGGCTCACAGGCCCAACCGCTCCGCGGCATATGGGATCTTCCCGGACCGGGACACAAACCCGTGTCCCCTGCATCGGCAGGCAGACTCTCAACCACTGTGCCACCAGGGAAGCCCAACAATTGCATTTTAAATCCTTCCCCGAATGAAGCCTCGGATGACTTAATAATAAAATATCAAGAGACAGTCTAGTTTCTGGTCTCTGTGGCTGATCAAGTAGAGAGTGCATGTAGTCAGTGATGATCAAGGTGACTGTTAGTGAGATACCTGTGCTGAGCACGCTCCCTGTCCCCACTGTCAGTCTTAATGAGCTACTGTTCCTAATAAAATGTGGATAGTATGATATAATCACCTCTAACCATGTCAAATGTGTGAAAATTTTGCGCCTTGAGGCATCAAATTGTTAAGATTGAATTTCAAAGACCATAACTGACGTACTTACTGAGTAATCAATTTAAGTGTGTTTTATGTGTGTGTTTTCCAAATTACTGACCATTTAATCACACAGCTTCTGAATTTAAAGGAAGCACTTGATGTTTAGAGAAGAAATTACCCTGCATTAGTCTTCTAAACATTTTCACTTTACATTCCTGGTCCATTCCAGACTCTTTACGTTAAAAGATAGTTTTCAGGCTACTTTCGGGAACCTATTGAACATGGCTAAAATGTACTCATAGGAAGATCATAGCCTTAAATACATATGCTATTAAAAAAGATAATAAAATTACATGAGCATCCAATATAAGAAAATAATAACAAGGCAACAAAATAAATCTAAGGGGGAAAAGGAAGGGGATTCTTAATAAAAGACAGGTATGAATCATTAGGAAAAGGAAAAATAATACAACTAATAAATCAATGAGATTGCTCTTCTAGAAAATATTTGTGAATAGAAGATCCACTAGTTTAAATAATCTTGCAGAAAACAGACAAAAGGCTAAGTGTACACAATAAGGACTATGAAAAAGACACAGATATTGACTATATTATCAATCTGTCTGTCTAGATATTTGGCTCTCCAGGTTGTTTTCCTTTCTCTCCACCCCACTTCTGTCCTTTTTTTTCTTCCAGACTGTGAGACGTGGTACTATTTTCCTTCACAATGTGATGTTACTTTTGATGGTAATGACTTAAAACTAGTGTAACCATATAATTTATTATACAAACTGGAATGCTTTTAGGTGTGTAGAGAGTCACTACTCATAGGAGTATGGATGAAAACAGGGACAAATGGTTAACCTACTACTATGTAAGGGCTAAACTGGCTCATAGAAAGTTTTGTACTTTTCCACAGTAGAGCCAAAACAAATGCAATACTAGCCTTTCTGTTTTCCATTTAAGCAATTCTAAGTGTGACATTACTGTTTTAGATATCCTATATTAAGAATTTTTTTTTCAAGTCAAAACATTTAAATGAACTTTTTAAAAGTTTCTTAGGTTTTTTATTTGTTGTTTGGTTGGATTTTTACTAAAAGTATAAAAAAATGTTGCTTTCTACTTAAAACTACTTCTGAATGGAAGCATTGGGTTTAATCAGTTCTGAACTTGAACAGTCTCTTTGTTTCTCTGTACCACCAGAAAGAGTGATGTGTTTAGCAAATATTGTTGAAGTGCCTGAAAGTCTACCTTCAAAGTCTCTACAGAAGTTTAACTGTATATAAGCCAAGGGTCACCCTTAGGGTTCTGGTTTTAGTCCATTTTATAAAACTAAGACTGTAGTGTCCTCTGTATCCCTTTAGCGTCATCTGAATAAAGTTCTAACTAATATTCCCAAATGTTATGTTATCTTACAGGTGAAGGGCAACCACAGGTTTAAATGAAGACAAACTGTAACCATGCAGGCTGTTCTTGTGTTGGAAATGTGACTGCAAAATTCTCTCAGTAAAGTTTTGCAGTTTTGTCCAAAGAAGTCTTGCATGTCTTCTGTTAAATTTATTCCTAGGTATTTGATGCTATTGAAAATTGTACCTTTTTTGGGAAACTTTATATTTTGTTTGATCTGGTATATAGAGACCTAATTTTTATGTAATGTTTTTTCTACCCAGCAACCTTGCTAAAATATGCTTATTAATAAGTCCTAAAGTTTATCTTTAGATCCTTTTCAGTGTTCAACATACATAATCATATCATCTTTGAATAATAATGTTTTGTTCCTGCCATTTTAAACATTACAGCTTTTATTTCCTTTTCTCATTTTAAAGTAGATAGAACCACCCAGGAAAATAATGTTGAACAGAAGTGGTGATAGTGGATATCCTTGTTTTTCCCTGATGAGAAATGGAAAATTTTCAATATTTCACCATGGTGTTTACTGTGCTTTTCTTTTGGTAGATACGCTTTATCAAAGTCATTCTATTTTATTATTAATTTGCTTAGAGTATTCGTGTTTATTACATGTTGAATTTCACCAAACTCTTAAAGTGCATTTATTGAGATGATCATAAGATTTTCCCCTCTATTAATATGTTAATGGGTTGAATTAAATGGATAAGTTTCTATGTTTAAGCCAACTTTATATTCCTAAAATAAACACAGTTTGGTCATGAGTAATCTATGTCCTAATAATTTGTTTAGGACATTATGTGTCCTCATGAGTGACACTAGCTTATACTTTTATTCCATGTACTCTCTTCGACTTTGGTATCAAGGTTATGCTAGCTTCATACAATGAGCTGGGATGTAAAACCTCTTCTAATATTCTCTAGAGCTTCAAGGCTGTGAGTAATGTGGGGCCAGGCTTTCCTGTGATCAGCTGTTTCTGAATTGCCTTTCTCTTTGAAGATTGGACTTTACTTAAAAGGTAGAGACAGAAGGGGCAGCTCTAGGTTGCCATCCCTTCAAACTTTGTGAGGTGCCCATCTTCCCTGCAAGATACCTCTAATGATGCTGTCACTCTGAAAGCTACCTGCTCCTGTTTCTATGCTGATACCAATCTCCTGTACACAGAAAGTTAAAAGTCACGGCTCTGTTAACTTGCCTAGATGTTTTTGATCTGTCCTGTATGGTCACGAATGGCTGACCAACCCTGGAGCTGTGTACAATTATGACCATAGCTTCATCTATTGAGTTCTTTTATCTAATAAAAATAGGATTTACTATAAAAACTCACATTTATAGAGTATGTACTGTTAGCCATTTTTGTGTGCTAGATTCTGTACATGTATGACCTCATCAGATCCTCACAAAGAAAGTCAGAGTTTTCACAAAATTGAGAATCTCTGACTCCAGTAAAAAGCAGATTGGGGGTTCGAATTCGAAGTTCAAAACCCTTGCTCTTTTCTCAGAGTAAAAGCTCCTGAAGTGTTGAGTACAGAACTGATGCTGTATATGATGACTTCAGTTATAATGTGATGTTTTTATAAGATTTAATTTAAATTTAAAAAATATATAAAATTGTTTGACTTAAAAGGCTTTGTTCTTCTCTTGAAGGAAAGGTTTCCCAATATGTGAAACACAGACCACATACTGCAGATGAAGCGTCGCTCCAGATGGTATTCCAGACGAAATCATTGATATTAAAAACAAACATTTAAAAATAATAACATGCTTATCTTATAGTGCTACAGAAAAATATAACTAGAACACTAAACCTTTTGGGGACAGTTTGTGGAGAGACAGAGAAAAAAACTTATGCCACAGGCCTCATGGCAAAATGCCACAACATCCCCTGCAAACACCCCTATCCTTCCAAGTTATTCAGAGGTGGGGAGGGAGCAGCCACAAATCTCTCTATTTCTTCTGCAAAATCCTCCACTGGCCTGACAGTCACAGATCACACTCAGAATCCCCCAACTGCCCGATTCCAGCCTTACACCCCTATTAATATATACAATGAGAGCCAAGTTACATCTCTGAGCTCGCATTTTTATCTTAACACCCCAAAAATCAGTTCTGAAGAAAAGACCTTGCTCAGAATCCATCCTGCTTAAGGAATAATAAATGCAATTATTTCTCCCTCTTAATACAGGTTTAAAGATATTTCCTCACCCAAAAGGACTGAAAATCTATGGTTCAAATAAAAAGACTAAACGTAAGGTATCCCAATTTGCTACAAAATATGTGAGAAGTCCCTAGGCTGTAGAGTTGGATGAAAGGATTAGAATGTAGGTAGAAGAGGGAAAGGGAGCAGGGAAACTGGCTGAGGCCAAATGACTTGGGTCCTACCTATTCTGTCTGCTTATAGGCCATGGCATGAAATAGCCATTGGTTTCGATCCTGCCTCTGACACGCACTGTGTGATGGTGGGAAAGGTATCTATATCCTTTGGTTGTGTTTCTCCATTTCCAAAATAGGGATTAAAATATTTACACTAAATGATTGCTGTGGTGAAATAAGTGAGGTAGCATATGGATACATACGGTGTTTGTCATGGGGGATATTACACTGGTGGGGCAGACAAGTCACATAAACAGAAGAGCAGTTGAAGTGCAAAGGAGGAACACAGGGAAGGAACCTAGAAGAAAAGTGATGAGTGAGGTGGCCACAAAGCAGGAGGAAAACAAGCAGAGGAGACTCGTGAGGGTAAAAGAGGTCAACTGGACTTCCCACACCCACTGATCACTGGGTTCACATACTTGGTTCTGTTGATATAAGGCTGAGTGACATTTATGCCTTACACTTAAAACTAAAATAACCAGATTGGCAGTGTTGTGTTTATTCAAGAAGTATTTATTGAGAGCCTAGTCTGTTCCTTAGCCCCTTTGTATATGGGAAGGCTTTAGCGAATTAGCCAATGCAGCCCCTGGAGGCTGATCTGAGAAAGCAGCAGTGACCAAGGTTCATTATAAATATAAAAGTGGGCAATACACTGGTACTAGTTGATTCTGGCAAGAGTGTGGGTAAAGGGCACAAGCTCCCTGTGCCAGAGATTCCCAAGATCACCCTCAGGCTTGATGATCTGCTAGAAGGACTCACAGGACTCAGAAGCTGTTATACTCATGGTTTGGTTTATTACAGTGAAAGGATACAGATTAGAATCAGCAAAGGGAAAAGGTGTATGGGATGGAGTCCAGGAGAAACCAGGTGCAAGATTCCTTTCCCAGGGGTCCCTTCCCAGTAGAGTTGCATGGGGACATGTTTATATATTCTCCCAGCAATGGTGTGGGACAATACATGTGAAATGTTGCCAACCAGGGACCATCATCTGAGCCTTGGTGTCCATGTTTTTTTTTGGGGAGTCAGTCACATAGGCATGCAGAGTTCATGTGACTGATCTCAGTTAGACCATATCTCCCCAGAGCAAAACCAGACATTCATCGTAAATCACATTGTTAGGATAAACTTATTTGATCCTGCTGGTACAGCATGGCCCAAGGTCTCAAACATGCAAAAACTCTTATCAGGCAAAATATTCGAAGGGCTCAGAAGTTATGTCTCAGGAGCCATCCAAGGGCCAATCCCGGAGGCAGGCTTTTCTTTGGTATGTGCAGGATTTGAGCAACCCAGGCCCACTGAGGTAACCCTTTCCTGCACGTCGCCCTCTAAGAGAACAGAAGTTTGCAAAGAAATATTTCTTATGATCTCTTGTTTATAATGTATTATTTCCAATAACCAAATGCTAGTTTAATAATGGTGTAGGGAGGAAAAATATCTTTTTTCTCTACCCTTTGAAATTCTTGGCTGGGGCTACTGTAACAAAAGACAGATAACAAGAGAAAAGCATATTAATTTGTTATATATGAGTTTTACAAGACCCAAAGAAGTGGTTAAACCTGAGCGTTTTATGCTAGATTTGATGAAGAGTGGGAAGTCCTGGAAAAATGTGATAAGATGAAAAAGAATGTGAGCCGAGTGTAATAAACTAGGGGAAACATCAAGGCCTGTCTGTTCAGATTCTTGTCAGTGTCCCTGTGTCTTTGGAGATAAGGATGCTCCTTTCCTCTGGGTAGAGGGAGGGCACCTCTCACATGAGGGTCTTATAACCTGTTTCAGAGAAAGGTCAGAAAATCCTGCCTGTACCTGCCGTTTCTTAAATTCCTTCAGCTGGAAGTATTCAACATGTCAAGGTGCCATATTTTGGGGTAGTGGTTCCTGAACTTCATCATCCTCTAAACTTGATTATCTAGTGTCATCATCACTCAGACAAAACCCCCCAATCAACCAAGCCAAACCAAACCAAACCCAAAACCAAAGACAAAAAACAATCTTGTCTGAGCCCCTGCTGGGAATCAAGCTCCTTGCTCTGGGCTAGGCAGGCTCTGAGGACATAGGAATGATTGATTCAGGCAGGATATAAGTTCTCAAAGAGCTCAGAGTTAATGAGTAGAGAACCATCCAGAACATAATGATAGAACAAGTATGATGAGAGCCATGGCAGGGGAGAGCCAGGGGATGATCAGAATACAGAGGAGAGCCCTGTAACCCAGGTGGTCAGGAATGGCTTCTCCCAGGGGATGGTGTGAGTGCTCTAGGTACTGCTTCACTATAAGTACATTTCAATCTCTCTGTTACTACCCTTATTAAAAAAAAAAAACCTCACTGCTCTGTTATCCTCATTTTATAGGTCAAGTAATGGAAGAGAAGAGAAGAGAAGTATCTTGTTCAAGGTCAAATCACTAGTCCCCAGTGCAGCTAGTTTTCAACCCAGGACTCTTAGAACCCCTATGTACTTCTCATTATAACCATCTATTTGCTTTTAATATTGTCTTCTGTCTTAATTCACATTCACCATACATGTTTCTTTGCTCTGCTTGTCCCATAAATTCTTTCTCTTTAATTCATCAGGAGTTTATTTATTTATTTTTACAGCTTTAGTGCCAAACCACCAAAATATTTTTCAAACTGGCTGTACAATTTTGCATGCTCACCAGCGGTGTATGAGGGTGGCTTCATATCCTCATTAACTCTTGGGATGGTCAGTCTTTTTAATTTTAGCCATTCTAGAAGGAGTGTGTGGCATCTCCTTGGGGTTTGAATTTGCATTTCAACATGTTGAGCCTATTTTCATGTGCTAATTTTTCATTCACATTTATTCTTGTCTGTTCACATTTCTTGTTTTATTGGGTTGTCTTTTTTTTTTTGCTGCATTGGTCTTCGTTGCTGTGTGCAGGCTTTCTCTAGTTGCGGTAAGCGGGGGCTACTCTTCGTTGCGGTGCGTGGGCTTCTCATTGTGGTGGCTTCTCTTATCACGGAGCATGGGCTCTAGGTGCGTGGGCTTCAGTAGTTGCAGCATGTGAGCTCAGTAGTTGCGGTGCACGGGCTTCACTAGTTGTGGCACATGGGCTCTAGAGCTCAGGCTCAGTAGTTGTGGGCACACAGGCTTAGTTGCTCTGCAGCACGTGGGATCTTCCTGAACCAGGAATCAAACCCGTGTCCCCTGCATTGGCAGGGGGGTTCTTAACCACTGTGCCACCAGGGAAGTCCCTGGGTTTTCTTCTTTTTTTTTTTTTTTTTAGGATCTACTATTTATTTTTACTTGGTATTCTGAAATTTTACAGTAATATCCCTTTGTCTAAGTCGTTATTCATTTGTGTTGGGTACACATGGCCTTCATTTCTAAGGCACATTCTTGGATTATTTCTTCGATAATTTTCTCTGCCTTTTCCTCTGTTCTCAGTATCTGGAAAGTTTTAAACTCTAATTCTAGATCACCTTTATTAAGACTTAAAAAAATTGTTTCACTCCTTTTGTCTGTTTATTCAACTTTCTGGAAGATTTGCTCAACTTTTTTTTTCAAGCCTTCCATTGAATGTTTCATATTAGCTACCTGATTTCCAGGAAGTTTTTTGGAAATCTATATTTTTTCACTTCAATAAAAAATTAAAAAACAAAAAACATCTACTTTTTGGGAATTCCCTGGTGGTACAGTGGTTAGGACTCCACGCTTCCGCTGCAGGGGGCATGGGTTCTACCCCTGGTTGGGGAACTAAGATCCTGCAAGCCTCACAGTGCGGCCAAAAAAAAGTGTACTTTTCTACTTTTTCTTAATTAATGGGTGATTAAAATATAAACATACACTTAATCCAATTAAGGTCTCTTTATTTAGTTCTGAAACCAATATTATGGCAAATTCCAACAAAATCTTGGAAATTCATTTTTTTCCCTTCCCAATGGAAGAGTTTACAGAGCACTGAAGTTGTGTGTTGCCCATAGACTTACAAACCCTGGAGTCCCCTAGCCTTGACAATAACCTTTTGTAAAGGACAAAAGATGGCCCATGGGAGCAGAAATTCTTAGGTTGTATCAACTTTGGAGTGTTTTCAATGAGCTGAAAGCCAGGGAAAACTGGCTGATGTTTGCTCTTTCCCCCCAAGTCACCTGATGACTGTCTTTGATTCAGAAAAATAGGTGAAGAGGCACTCAAAGGATGACAGAAAATGCAGGGAATGAGGGAATGTAGGGAGTTGCTTCTGGTTTTTTATTTCTTATGGAAGAAGATAAATCCCTGACATCTGGTCAGTTTACACTCAAGTTCACGCATTAAAGGTGTTTGGAAATCTTTTTGTTGCTCAGGCTTTGGATCACAGACCTTTGTCAGGAACTGTGTGGCTGGGTCAGACGTCATGCTGAAGACTGGTGTCAGCCCCCCTCAGCCAGGGCTCCTTAGAGAAAAGATACTTATCTAGGCCCCAGGTAAGGCTTATAGTTGCACAAATTGGTCTATGTCATAGGGACAAAGGCCTCAGGATGACCAGAGACCACCAGATGTGTCTGCTGGGAATCATGAGGCTGAGAATCCGGTGATGAATTCCTCAAAGAGGCACCAGCCCCTCCAGGCTGCTCAGCTCAGGTCAGTCAGGGTCTTGGGCACCTGGAATTCCAGTACTTGAAGGACAAGCATTTGCAGCAGTTGTGGGTAAGCAGCCTCCCCCTCCTGCACGAAACATTTTGCTTTGGGGTCCTGATAAAAACCATTGCTTCAGTTAAACAATTATTTATTTACTTTAAAATTGCGGTTAAAGATACATAACACAAATTTTACCTTTTTAACCATTTTTAAGTGTACGGTTCTGTGGCATTAAGTACATTTACATTTCTGTGAGTGATCACTATCATCCATCTCCAAAACTCTTCATTTTGCAAAACTGAAACCCTGTACCCATTACACATGACCTCCCCATTTCCCCCTCTGTGTCTCTTTCACTCCTGATATTGGTAATTTGTCTCCTTTTTGATTTTCGTTTGTTTGTGTTTTTGGTCCGTCTGGCTAGAGTTTTATCAGTTTCATTGATCTTTCCAAGGGACTAGTTTTTAGTTTCATTGATTTTTTTTCCCCCTTGTTATTCTGTTTTCTTGATTTCTTTTCTGTATTATTTCCTTCCTTCAGCTTGGCTTAATTTTGTTTGTCTTTTTCTAATTTCATGAGGTGGAAGCTTAGATCATTGATAGGAGGACTTGATGGAGTTCAGGACATGCTTCTCCCAAATATGGCACCTTGGCCTATTGAAAACTTTAAGCTGAAGGAAGTGGAGAAAACAGCAGAAGCAGGGAGGTCACTCTGACCTTCCTCCTGCCCTCTCTCCTGAAACAGTTCATACACCCTCATGTGAGAGGTGCCCTCTGCATACCCAGAGGAAAGGAGCATTCTTATCTCTGAAGACAAAGGAACCCTAATAAGAATCTGAACAAACAGGCCTTGCTAACTTTCCCCCAGTTTACTACACTTATCACATGCTCTCTGACCCTATCATATTTCTCTATGACTGTCTAGGCTTCATCAAACCTAGAATAAAACTACTCAAGTCTGTTTCCTCAGGTCTTCATTTCCTTATGAAGGTTCCCGTGTCATGTAAAATTTATAATAAATGAATTTACATACTTTTCTCCTGTTAATCTTTGTCATTTTACTTTTCAGACCCAGCCAAGGACCCTAAGAGGGTCAAGGGAAAATTTTTCCTCTCCTATGAACTTCTTTGCTAACATAAGTATTTAATCATAATTTTTCTTCTAAGCACTGCTTTAGGTGCATATCACAAACCCTGTTTCATTGTGTTTTCAGTGTCACTTAATTAAAAATATTTTCTAACTTGCTTTGTGACTTACTCTTTGATGCACCCATGGGTTATTTACAAGTGTCTTTCATTTTCAGACGTTTGGAAATTTTCCAGATATTTTTCTGTCATTGATTTCTAGTTTAGTTCCATTACAGCCAGAGAACATACTGTGCATTATTTCAATTCTTTTAAATTTGTTAAGATTTTGTTATGACTCAGAATTTGGTCATATGGACATTGGTTTTCCTTCTTCCACTTATAAGGATCTTTGTGATTACACAGGGGCCATCCAGATAATCCAGGATAATCTCCCCAGCTCAAGGTTCTTAACTTAATCACATCCTCCAAGTCCCTTTTGCCATGTAAGGTGACACATTCATAGGTTCTGGGGATTAGAATGTGGACATCTTTGCGGGGGTCATTATTCTGTGTATCACACCTCCTTTCCCGCCCCCAGGCCCTTGTGGTGACTGTCACTGTCCCCAAATGGGTCCATAGAGGTGGACAGATGGGGCTTACCTCTAAGAGTAGCAAGGTCCCCATCCCACAAGGGAGAAAAATCCAGCAACAGTCGATGGCCTTAAGAATAATAGTGGCCTTTGTCACCTTCTGAGATGGCCCACACTCTGTCTGTGGAGTGTGTTTCTCTCTAAATAAATCCACTTCTTACCTAAAAAAAAAAGAATAATAATAGCGACAATGTTGATCATAACAGGTACTGTTTGCACTAGGCTTGCCATGTGCCAGTGCTTTGCATGAGTTATACTTGCCACTGTCTCCATTTTACAAGTGAGAGTCTGAGGCCCAGCAAGGTTCTATGATTTGCCCAGTGTCACACAGATGGGAAGTAGTAGAGGAGCCAGGTTAGAACTCCAGCTTTCTCCACAGCCTGTGCCCCTAAGCCACTGCCTCAAGTTATGACCATGACCCCCAGAGGTCAGGGGAGACCTCCTTAGAATGGATCGTTTATGGACCTAGAATTGTAGGACGGATTTTAGGGTTTGCTAGTGGCCAGATCACTACCTTTTATGAACCTACAGAGAGGCTGTTTGACTCCACCTCTCTCTGTGTCTTACTCTCTGATTCTGTCTCTTCTCCTTCCCTCCCTCTCTTTCTCTGTCTCTCTCTTACACATACACACAGAGCATGGTATCTTATACTTGTGGCTTAATCTACGTAATTTAGGGGTTATGCATCTACATAACTCAGGGGATGATGACCCTCAGCACACGTGGGGCATGCCTTACCCAAAGCTCCACATTCCTGTCCAGGATAATCTCCTCAGCTCATGATTCTAGGCCATTAGAGTGGCCTAGTTGTTGAGAGCGAACGGGAGGCAGCCTGGGAGAGTGAAAGTCTCCTGTGGGCATCTGGGGGGAGGTGGGCAGCAGACCATGAATGGTGCAGGTGTCTGGACAAGGACTTCCGGACACCCCAACACGTGTGTTTCCAAACCTCCCTCACCTGCCACCAGGCCTCCCCTTCCACCCAGGGGCCTCTTTAGCCCCCTCCCCCAGCCCTATTCACAGGGCCTCAGTTACACCCTCACCCCATTTGCGTCCTCTCACCCAGCACCCAGTGCTGCCTCAGAGGATCCCTTCAGGACCCTGCAAGCTCCCTGCAAGGGCAGAGGTGTCTTCAGGAAACCTCGCTCCTGCTCACAAACAGGGGTCTCTCAAAAAGTCTCTGTGAGGGCGGAACTGAAAATCTCTCCAGGATCCAGATGAAGTCCAGAGGAGTCCAGGGCAGTTCCCGCAGGGCTGGGTGGAAAGGGAGAGGGTCTCTGAGAGCAGGAGCGGGCTGGGTGTCCCGCAGGAGGTAGGATGACAGAGTGCAGGGCTGGGTCTGTGAAGACAGGGAAGGGACCCTGGGAGGGGCTGGGGCAGCATAAGTGCCAGGACTGCCCCAGCTGCTGTCCTCGTGGGCATTGGCACCTGCTCTAGCTGGATGACAGAGCCAGTTAAGTGCCTTCTCTGGGCCTGAGTGTCCTCATCGCTGACAGGGGTGACAGGGTTTCCTTCCAAGGGGCTTAGTGAGGATTAAGTAGGATGGCACTTAAGAGGTGCTTGGGATCTGCCGTAAAAAAGAAGGAAATCCTGGGCTTCCCTGGTGGCACAGTGGTTGAGAGTCCACCTGCCGATGCAGGGGACACGGGTTCGTGCCCTGGTCTGGGAAGATCCCACATGCCGTGGAGCGGCTGGGCCCATGAGCCATGGCCACTGAGCCTGCACGTCCGGAGCCTGTGCTCCAGAACAGGAGAGGCCACAGCAGTGAGAGGCCCAAGTACCGCAAGAAAACGAAAACAAAAACAACAAGAAGGAAATCCTGCCATTTGCAACAAAATGGATGGCCCTGGAGTGCATTATGCTAAGTGAAATAAGTCAGGGAAAGGTAAAGAATGAATAATCTCACTTATAGGTGGAATCTAAAAAACCAAACTCATAGAAACAGAGCACAGATTGGTGGTTGCCAGAGACAGGGCGGTCTGGTGGGGGTTGGGGAATGGGTGAAGGGGCTCAAAAAGTACAAAATTCTAGTCATAAGGTAAATAAACCCTGGGGATCTAGTGTGCGCACGCACACACACACACACACACACATACACACAAGCACAAAAAGAAAACCATAAGGCACTGCAGTATGTGGTTATGAGGATGGAACTCTGGATCCACATGGCCTTGGTTCAAATCCTGGCTCTATGATTTCCCAGCTGTGTGACCTCTGGTAGGTTTCTAAACCTCTCTGTTTCCCAGGTGCCTCATTTGTAAAATGGAGAAAACAAAACTACCTAACTCAATAGGAAAAAGAAAACCATAAGGCACTGCAGTATGTGGTTACGAGGATGGAACTCTGGATCCACATGGCCTTGGTTCAAATCCTGGCTCCATGATTTCCCAGCTGTGTGACCTCTGGTAGGTTTCTAAACCTCTCTGTTTCCCAGGTGCCTCATTTGTAAAATGGAGAAAACAAAACTACCAACATCAATAGGTTGTTGTGAGAGTATTATGTGAGTTAATATTTGTAAAGAATTTCGAACAGTTCCTGGAATATAATAAACATTTAATAAGTGCTTGCTAATGAAACAATTTTAAAGCATTGAATTAGGAGTGCAGCCCACGGAAGTTCAAGAAGGGACACAGGGGAAGAAGACATAAAGGTCACCTCACATGTAAAGTGGAGGTGATATCAGCACTACCCTCCAAAGTTTATTGCGCCTATTTTGTTACATCTTTCTTAATGTGTTCACTTTGAGAAAGCCCTAGCCTTAGTCCTAGGGCTAAGCCTCCATCCCTTAGCAGAGGGCCTGTCTCCTCCACTCTGGATGGCACTCCAGGGCCTCATTCTGGACCCCGTGAAGGTCACTCCAGGAGGCCTGACTTCCTGGAGACAGTTAGGATCTGAGGATTCCTGTCCTCCCACTGTCAGTCTGGATAAGCTTCTCATTGTATCTTCATCCAAGTCCTAAAGGTAACTGGCAGCCCACTGCATTTGTGAATAAATGAATGACACTCAAAGGAATGGCTCACCCTCTCCCAGCCTCCTGAGCCAGCCCTCCCCAAGCCCCACCTCTGAGATTGCCCTGTGAGTGGTGTGGAGACAGACCTGCGATGAACAAAGCCCAGTCCCCATAGGGGCCTGTCTCCTCCACTCTGGATGGCATTCCTGTTATTGCGCCTCCAAGATTTCCCTGTGGCTCCAAAGGGTACCTTCCCAAAGTGACATGGAACCTCCTTTCCCTGCCATGAAAGGGCCTAGCTGGGTGTCAGGGCCTCATTCTGGGCCCCATGAAGGTCACTCCAGGAGGCCTGACTTCCTGGAGACAGTTAGGATCTGGGGATTCCTGTCCTCCCACTGTCAGTCTGGATAAGCTTCTCATTGTATCTTCATCCAAGTCCTAAAGGTAACTGGCAGCCCACTGCATTTGTGAATGAATGAATGACACTCAAAGGAATGTCTCACCCCCTCCCAGGCTCCTGAGCCAGCCCTCCCCAAGCCCCTCCTCTGAGATTGCCCTGTGAGTGATGTGGAGACAGACCTGCGGTGAACAAAACCCAGTCCCCATTCCTCCCGCAGGAATCGGGCACTAGCCTCTTGGGGTCGGACACTTTTCTCTGCAGCACACTTGTTCCACCTGCTGTTCTCTGTTAATAGCGTGTCCTGTAGAAAGCACTCCCCCTTGCCCCTGCAGGTACACACAGGTCCCACTCATTTTGTATCATATCCAGTGGATGCTGTGTGTATAACATGAATCCCAGTCATTAATTTTACTCTGCAAGCTACTAGCTATAAATGGTCATTTAGCCCCCCTCCACACACACCCCCGCCGCCCTCTCTAATAGTTTTCTCGTATCATCCTTGTGCACATAGCTATGTGCACATGTGTGAGTGTTCCTTTAGCACACAATCTTAGAAGTGGAACTGCTGAGTCAAAGGGGTCAGTCAACAACCTGAGTGCCTACTCTGTGCCAGACACTGCTCCAGGCGTTGGGGAGACTCAAGGAACTAGAAAGCCACATGTTCCTGCTTTGGTGGAGCTGACATTCCAGTGGAGGATAGTTCCAGTTTTTATTTTGATAGATGCTGCCACACTTGTCCAATTACTGACATCCTCGGCCTACTTCTGGGGCGGGAACTTTAAGGCAGGTGGGTGTACTCTTTTGCCTTTGCTCTCTGCAAGACCTTCCGGGTCAGGGCCTGGGATGGTCCATTTGGGGACGTGGGTGTGGAGTGGGGGAGACAGGGATGGAAGGGTCCAGGGAGTGGCAGGAGGCTGAGGAAGGAACGGTTCACAGGGCATTTGCATCGAAGCCTCCTTGATCACACCACTAGGGGGCCTACGGGAGGTAGGGATAAGGAGTCGGTAATAGACCTGTCCTCTCAGGTTATAACCCTGCGTGAGGCATAGATGGAACAGTCAGTTCTGGGAGGTACCACTGGGTAGGTGGCATCTATTTTGGAACAAACCACTGC
The DNA here is from genome assembly GCF_003031525.2 of Neophocaena asiaeorientalis asiaeorientalis. NCBI lineage: Eukaryota > Metazoa > Chordata > Mammalia > Artiodactyla > Phocoenidae > Neophocaena > Neophocaena asiaeorientalis. The sequence goes on from NW_020173227.1 coordinate 148,360, forward strand.
GTGGGTTGGAGGGGACACTAGGGGCCGCTTAATTGTTTCCGTACAAGCTCCTGATGGAGGCACGAATGTCAGAACCTTTACCGTTTGCAGCCCCCACCCATCCTCCTGATTCCTATCCGAGTCCCATGCAGGCACCTTCTATTGGACTGAGGCCTCCACATTGCCCAGGCTTCCTTCGCAGCTTCTCGGTCTCCACCCTACAATTTCTTTACCTTTGAATCAGTGGCTTGAGCGTGCAGGAGCAAGCGACTGGACCCACGCAGAAGTGAGCGGGTCTCAAGGTTTGTTTTGGGATCTGATTGGTCAACACGAGTTTTTACCAATCCTGAGCTTTTTCTGTGTGCACAGGGGCATTAGCCCCGCCCCCAGGCGCGTGCCGAACTCCAATTGACCGGTAATTTGGTGAAGGCGCGATGGCGGCTTGGCCAGAGTTTCGGGATGTGGAGGCAGGGCTTTCGGGATGGAGAATCCGTTCGAATCCTGTGTCCGTGACTCAGTTGGTTCACTTGTCAAAGGTGCTGAAGATTCTCCTGTAGCAGAATTGAAAACTATATCTCTTAGTGCAGCGGTGATGGGGGCCGACCTTGTGTGAGCAGCTGCAGTCGCATGTTCCCCATTTGCCCCTAAACTCAGTCACAAGCCCAGCAAGCGCTTCTACCTCCTTGCATTCATTCATTCTCTCCATTGCTAAAATTGCATCGTCGGATTTGAGATTTAGGGAAATTTCACAAAAGTTACTTTATTAAGCAGAAATCCTGCCCTCGTGGAAGGCCCATGATCCCTGGACCACAGAGCAGGGCTCCTTAGACAAACCCAGTTTCTAGAAGTTGGTGCTTTTGTGATGAAATATTTTCCCATGTGGGTTTTCTTTTTGCTGTTAATTCCAGAAATACTTTATGCCTGGAACCAGGTTTATCTTGAAACCGTACTGCAATCTAGTTTTAAAACACAGCAGAAATGTTTATCTAAAGGCAACAACAAACACCTGTGTTTGCAGCATATATTTCAAACATTTTCTCCTGTGATGCATAGAAAAGTGGGGAAAGCTACATAGTCAAAAAGTAAAAATGTGAAAGTATGGGAGGAAAAGCAAACCCTAAAAGTGAATACAAGCATACACAAATGAACCTCTTTTTTTTTAAATTGAAGTATAGTTGGTTTACAATGTGTGAATTTCTGCTGTACAAGAAAGTGATTCAGTTATACATATATATACATTCTTTTAAAAGGTGCTGAAGATTCTCCTGTAGCAGAATTGAAAACTATTATCTCTTAGTGCAGCGGTGATGGGACCGACCTTGTGTGAGCAGCTGCAGTCGCATGTTCCCCATTTGCCCCTAAACTCAGTCACAAGCCCAGCAAGCGCTTCTACCTCCTTGCACTCATTCATTCATTCATTCTCTCTATTGCTAAAATTGCATCGTCGGATTTGAGATTTAGGGAAATTTCACAAAAGTTACTTTATTAAGCAGAAATCCTGCCCTCGTGGAAGGCCCATGATCCCTGGACCACAGAGCAGGGCTCCTTAGACAAACCCAGTTTCTAGAAGTTGGTGCTTTTGTGATGAAATATTTTCCCATGTGGGTTTTCTTTTTGCTGTTAATTCCAGAAATACTTTATGCCTGGAACCAGGTTTATCTTGAAACCGTACTGCAATCTAGTTTTAAAACACAGCAGAAATGTTTATCTAAAGGCAACAACAAACACCTGTGTTTGCAGCATATATTTCAAACATTTTCTCCTGTGATGCATAGAAAAGTGGGGAAAGCTACATAGTCAAAAAGTAAAAATGTGAAAGTATGGGAGGAAAAGCAAACCCTAAAAGTGAATACAAGCATACACAAATGAACCTCTTTTTTAAAAAAATTGAAGTATAGTTGATTTACAATGTTGTGTGAATTTCTGCTGTACAACAAAGCAATTCAGTTATACATATATATATACATTATTTTTTAAAATATTATTTTCCATTTTGGTTTATCATAGGGTACTGAATATGGTTCCCTGTGCTATGCAGCAGGACCTTGTTGTTGATCCATTCTATATATTATAGCTTACATCTGCTAACCCCAACCTCCCATTCCATCCCTCCCCCAACCTCCTCCCTCTTGGCAACCACAAGTGTGTTCTCTATGTCCGTGAGTCTGTTTCTGTTTTGTAGATAGGTTCATTTGTGTCATATTTTAGATTCCACATATAAGTGATACCATATGGTATTTGTCTTTCTCTTTCTGACTTACTTCACTTACTATGATAATCTCTAGCTGCATC
>NW_020173227.1:150830-155204 GCF_003031525.2 Neophocaena asiaeorientalis asiaeorientalis
GTGATGAAATATTTTCCCATGTGGGTTTTCTTTTTGCTGTTAATTCCAGAAATACTTTATGCCTGGAACCAGGTTTATCTTGAAACCGTACTGCAATCTAGTTTTAAAACACAGCAGAAATGTTTATCTAAAGGCAACAACAAACACCTGTGTTTGCAGCATATATTTCAAACATTTTCTCCTGTGATGCATAGAAAAGTGGGGAAAGCTACATAGTCAAAAAGTAAAAATGTGAAAGTATGGGAGGAAAAGCAAACCCTAAAAGTGAATACAAGCATACACAAATGAACCTCTTTTTTTTTAAATTGAAGTATAGTTGGTTTACAATGTGTGAATTTCTGCTGTACAAGAAAGTGATTCAGTTATACATATATATACATTCTTTTTTAAAATATTCTTTTCCATTATGGTTTATCATAGGGTACTGAATATAGTTACTTGTCTGGAATTTCCTCAGGATACAAGATTCAGAACTGGGTAAGTAGATGGCTGGAGTAGTCTCACTTTCCTCCCAGGACCCTTCACCATTTCTCCAGCCCCTGGAGTAGCCCAGATCACTCCAGCTGCTGAGGGCCGTAACCCAGCATGGTGCTTGTCATTAACCCTTTCTTAGAATACCACTCTGATCTTTCTCTGTCTTTCCATGTCAAAGTGACTGCTGAGAAGCCACAATTTGTGGCTGCCTCTACTTATGACAGTCTGCCCCGCTGGCCCCAACATAGCTCTGAAGTCCCTGCATTATACTTCTCTTCTGGAAAAAGCATAGAAATAGGACTGTTTACTTTGCTATTAGCAGCTATTAATAGTCTGGTTGATCCAGATTAATGAGTCATTTAGCACTTGTCTATGGGGATGTGACCCACAGGGATAATGAAGAATGGGTCACTTTTGGTGGGCAGGGGAGTTTAATGGGGGAGAAGGTCCTGGAGGTTTGCTGGGGACCCAGGTCACAGTGAGAGTTCACATGATAAATGGAGGAGAAGGAGGAGGATGCCCAAAGGGAAAAGTGAAGACCCCGAAGGAACATAACATGTTTTACAACGTTACTGAGAAGTGTTCCCTTCCATTTATATTCTTTAGTGTAGCTCCCTCTCTCCACGGGCCTCCATCTGTTTCCAAGGAAAGGAACTCAGAAAACAACAGTTTTGCTTGAGATGAAGTAAGAACATCAATTGACCTCACACAGCTCTTAATAAAGAGCTGATTCTTTATTCCATCCAGGAGTTTGTGCTTGTAACACTCCTATACTGTCTGTGAAATCTCTATTAAAGTACAATTTTCAAACATGACACTGATACAAGTATAGAATGAACACATATGTCACATGTTGTATTCTCCCAGGACAGTTGGGGGCAAGACATTTATTAAGGACCAACACCTGTGACAGAAGGATACAGAAGTGGAAGTGGGCAGAGGGAGTAGTCAAACTGTGATTGAGAGCCTGACAAAGCCTCGGCCAGCCAATCCAGGAGGGAACCCTGGAGTGTCTTAGTCTGCTTGGACTGCTACAACAAATTACCAGGGGGCTTCAGCAACAATATTTATTTCTCACAGTTCTGGAGGCTGGAAGTCTGAGATCAGGGTACCAGAATGACTGGGTTCTGGTGAAAGCCTTCTTCTGGGTCACAGGCTGCCGACTTCTCATTGTATCCTCACCTGGCAGAAAGAGAACCAGCTAGGTGTCTGGCCTCTTTTACAAGAGCACTAATTCCACTTGAGGGTTCCACTTTCATGACCCATTTACCTCCCACAGGCTCACTTCCAAATACCATCACATTGAGATTAGGGTTTCAATACATGAATATGGGTGGGGGGACACAAACATTCAATCCATTGCAGTAAGTAATGCTCATCAGAGTGTCTTGTGTTAGGTGGAGCTGGCTGGGCCTTCATCCCTCCTGTCTCCCTCAGTCACTGCTTGTGTGCTGTCCTGGGGAGGCTATAACCCAGGTGGTTCTCTGAAGCTGAGGCAGATGCCAAAGGAGCTTGAAGCGGGCCTGGGGGACTCACGTTTGTGTCTGCACAGCCCACCCCTTGTATCACATGGATCTACTTCTCCACATATGATCAGGTGCTCCACTTCCAAAGTTCTGGTGGGCCTCTTTTCCTGAGGGGTAACTTAGAAGAGGGAGATTAGTGGGATGAACCATAGCTCCTGCCATTGCAACTGGTCGTGGACAACTATACTAGGAAGGGAAATATCCAGATGTCTTAAGGACTGTTGGACATAGGGTCTGAGTTGACATTGATATCTGGAAACTTTGTGTCATCATGGCCTCACTGTTAGAGTGGGGGGTGTATAAGGACAGGTAATAAATGGAGTCCTGTCCCAAGACCAGTTCACAGTGACACTTGGTCTAGTTTATGGTGGGGGCACTGAGTCCATGGTCCCAACCCGTGGTCATTTTGCCAGACTTTGAATGTATGATCGGGATTGACATGATGGGCAGTTGGTGCAACTCCTATATTAGTTCCTTGGCCTGTAGGATAAGAGCTATGATAGTGGGGAAGGCTAAGTGGAAACCTCTGGAACGGCCTTTATTCATTTCCTGGGGCTGCTGTAACAAAGTACCACAAACTGGGTGGCTTAAATAATAGGAATTTATCATCTCACGGTTCTGAAATCTAGAAGTCTGAAATCAAGGTGTTGGCAGGAAAGGTTCCTTCTGAGGCTGAGGGAGAATCTCTTTGTGCATCTTCCTAGCTTCTGGTGGTTTGCTGGAAATCTTTGGCATTCTTTTTTTGTTTGTTTGTTTTTGTTTTTTTTTTTTGTGATACGTGGGCCTCTCACTGTTGTGGCCTCTCGCATTGCAGAGCACAGGCTCCGGACGCGCAGGCTCAGCGGCCATGGCTCATGGGCCCGCTGCTTTGAGGCATGTGGGATCTTCCCGGACCGGGGCATGAACCCGTGTCCCCTGCATCGGCAGGCAGACTCTCAATCACTGCGCCACCGGGGAAGCCCTCTTTGGCATCCTTTGGCTTCTGCTGCATCACCCTGATCTCTTCTTTCATCTTCACATGGCATTCTCCCTGTGTGTGTGTGTGTGTGTGTGTGTGTGTGTCTAAATTTCCCCTTTTCATAAGGTCACAGGTCATATTGGATTAGGGGCCTACGCTGCTCTGGTATGACCTCATCTTAACTAATTACATCTGCAACAATCCTATTTCCACATAAGGCCACATTCTGAGGTACTGGGGGTTAGGACTTCAACATATGAATTTTAGGTGGACACAGTTCAACCCATAACATTACCCTTCACTCATCAAAGGTAGTAAATCCAAAGCAATATTACATCCTTGTGGGTATGGCTGAGATTAGTGCCACCTTTAAGGATCTAAAGGATGTAGGAATGGTGATCCTCATCGTTTATCCATCTAATTTGCCAGTCTGGATAGTTGCTCCATGGCATGTGGCATCTTCCTGGATCAGGGCTCGAACCCGTGTCCCCTGCATCGGCAGCTGGATTCTTAACCACTGTGCCACCAGGGAAGTCCCTGTCAAACTGTATATTGATAAACTTGCTGACTTGTGTATGCGTTTCATGTTAGGTCTCTCTTTTATTATTTTTTAAATTAATTAATTAATTAATTTTTGGCTGCATTGGGTCAACTGGATTCTGAAGGTTGACAGTGGACTGCTCCAAGCTGAACCTAATAACAGCAGTTCCAGTGGCAGCCAGATATGATATCATTGCTAGAGAAGATTAACATGGCCTCAGGTACATGGTATGTGGCCCTCGATTTGTTGAATGCATCCTTTTCTATCCCTATCAGAAAATAAGGTAAAAAACAGTTTACAATCACATAGAATGGACAATAATATTAATTTACAGTTTTGTCCCCAAACTCTTTTAACTCTCCTGCCTTCTGTTGTATTTAGTACAAAATAATCAGGACTGTCTGGCCACTTCACAGAACATCATATTGATTCATTACATCAGTTATCATGTAAGAGACAGCCAGCACACTGGACAACCGGAAAACATGTGCTCCAGAGGGTGGGAGATGAACACTGAAAATTCCGGAATCTGTCACATGCTTAAAAATGTTAGGAGTTCAGTGGTCCAGAGTTCAGTTCCAGAACATCCCTTCTGAAATAAAAGATGAATTATTGCATCTTGCATCTCCCGCCACAGAGGAAGTATAGTGCCTGTTGGGTCTCTTCAGATTTTGCAGGCAGGGTATTTGACACCTGGTGTTATTGCTTTGGCCCACATGCCAGATGACATAGAAGGCTGCTGCATTTGATTGGAACCCAGAGCAGGAAAGGGCCCTGTATCAGGTTCAAGGTGCAGTTCAAGCAGCTCTAGTGCTTGGGACGTATGATCTGGCAGACATTAGGCTGTTGGAAATATCAGTGGTGGGAAAAGATGG
>NW_020173227.1:155678-157125 GCF_003031525.2 Neophocaena asiaeorientalis asiaeorientalis
TTTTGGCTGCATTGGGTCTTTGCTGTGTGCGGGCTTTCTCTAGTTGCAGCAAGTGGGGGCTACTCTTTGTTGCAATGTGCGGGCTTCCCATTGCGGTGGCTTCTCTTGTTGAGGAGCACGGGCTCTAGTCGTGTGGGCTTCAGTAGTTGTGGCACGCAGGCTCAGTAGTTGTGGCTCACGGGCTCCAGAGAGCAGGCTCAGCAGTTGCGGTGCACAAGCTTAGTTGCTCCACGGCATGTGGGATCTTCCCAGACCAGGGCTCGAACCCATGCCCCTGCATTGGCAGGTGGGTTCTTAACCACGGCGCCACCAGGGAAGTCCTGGCTGGTTATTCTTCAACTCGTTCACACTTAAGTGTAAATAATCAGGACTGTCTGGCCATTTCACAGAACATCATATTGATTCATTACATCAGTTATCATGTAAGAGACGGCCAGCACACTGGACAACCGGAAAACATGTGCTCCAGAGGGTGGGAGATGAACACTGAAAATTCCGGAATCTGTCACATGCTTAAAAATGTTAGGAGTTCAGTGGTCCAGAGTTCAGTTCCAGAACATCCCTTCTGAAATAAAAGATGAATTATTGCATCTTGCATCTCCCGCCACAGAGGAAGTATAGTGCCTGTTGGGTCTCTTCAGATTTTGCAGGCAGGGTATTTGACACCTGGTGTTATTGCTTTGGCCCACATGCCAGATGACATAGAAGGCTGCTGCATTTGATTGGAACCCAGAGCAGGAAAGGGAAGGTCTCTTTTTAAAGCATAGATTTACATGTTATAGACTATAAAATACGGATGTTTCTTTACTTTCTAAAATACAATACTTTATTTAGAATGTTAAGATATCCTGTGCCCTTTTATAGAGCCGTAACTATCTTGAAAAATTGTTTGTTGCATAAATATTTTCAATAACTCTGACTGTAATCCTAAAGTGGTTTCTAACCATTGTGACAGGAGAGGAGCTGATCACTGCTATAAACACAGGAATTCATGCATCCTACTGGCTACTTTAGCCTGAGAGGCTGGTTGCAAAAGTTGCAAAACAACTCCAGAGTCCAACGGCTGTATAGGGGGTGCAGGTGCAAATGTCATGAAAGAGCAGCAACAACAAACTCTGATAAGAGTATTAGGAACAATCATCTTTATTATTTTTATTTATTTATTTTGTTTTTTTACAGTTCAAGCAGCTCTAGTGCTTGGGACGTATGATCTGGCAGACATTAGGCTGTTGGAAATATCAGTGGTGGGAAAAGATGGCGGAGAATTTATAGCAAGCCTCAGTGGGAGAATCCCAACTCAGACTCCTGGGGCTCTGGAGCAAGTCCGTGACATCTTCAGTGGAGACTTATACATTAAAAATATGGCCCTGGAAATCCTGACACATGCTACAACATGGATGAACCTTGAGGACATTATGCTAAGTGAAATAAGAGAGTCACAAAAAGA
>NW_020173227.1:157503-159669 GCF_003031525.2 Neophocaena asiaeorientalis asiaeorientalis
TCACAAAATTCCATAGACATTTGCCCTCATTGGGATCTGGTCTGTAGATACCCAGTCTCACCAGATTCGCTAGCTTCATAATACACCTCTAACCCTCCACATTGTTCAAGGGTCAACTGTATATATTTTTCATTTTTAAAAAATTTATTTATTTATTTTATTATTTATTTTTGGCGTCATTGGGTCTTCATTGCTGCGCATGGGCTTTCTGTAGTTGCAGCAAGCAGGGGCTACTCTGTTGTGGTGCGTGGGCTTCTCATTGTGGTGGCTTCTCTTGTTGCAGAGCACAGGCTCTAGGCGCACGGCTCCAGAGTGCAGGCTCAGTAGTTTGTAGCACATGGGCTTAGTTGCTCCGCAGCATGTGGGATCTTCCTGGAACAGGGCTCCAACCTGTGTCCCCTCCATTAGCAGGCAATTTAACTCTCCTGCCTTCTGTTGTATTTAGTACAAAATAATCAGGACTGTCTGGCCACTTCACAGAACATCATATTGATTCATTACATCAGTTATCATGTAAGAGACAGCCAGCACACTGGACAACCGGAAAACATGTGCTCCAGAGGGTGGGAGATGAACACTGAAAATTCCGGAATCTGTCACATGCTTAAAAATGTTAGGAGTTCAGTGGTCCAGAGTTCAGTTCCAGAACATCCCTTCTGAAATAAAAGATGAATTATTGCATCTTGCATCTCCCGCCACAGAGGAAGTATAGTGCCTGTTGGGTCTCTTCAGATTTTGCAGGCAGGGTATTTGACACCTGGTGTTATTGCTTTGGCCCACATGCCAGATGACATAGAAGGCTGCTGCATTTGATTGGAACCCAGAGCAGGAAAGGGCCCTGTATCAGGTTCAAGGTGCAGTTCAAGCAGCTCTAGTGCTTGGGACGTATGATCTGGCAGACATTAGGCTGTTGGAAATATCAGTGGTGGGAAAAGATGGCGGAGAATTTATAGCAAGCCTCAGTGGGAGAATCCCAACTCAGACTCCTGGGGCTCTGGAGCAAGTCCGTGACATCTTCAGTGGAGACTTATACATTAATCCTCTAAAGCACCTTACACCCTAGATCAGGGTCTCTCAGCCTCAGCTCTACTGACATTTTGGGCCAGATAATTCTTTGTTGTGGGGGCTGCCCTATGCATTGTAGGATGTTTAGCAGCAATATGGCCCTGGAAATCCTGACACATGCTACAACATGGATGAACCTTGAGGACATTATGCTAAGTGAAATAAGAGAGTCACAAAAAGACAAATACTGCATGATTCTGCGTATATTACATAGAACAGGACCTACAGTGTTGCAGACTCCCGTCCAAGTGTTGCTGTTGCTAACAAATCCCATTGAAATCTGCATCCCCCAGCTCATACTCACAATAGGATGTACATTTCCAGGTGAAGACCTTGGCAGAATTTTTTTCTGAGAATTGGTTTTGTTAGAAGTATGATGGGGTTAAGGTGGAAAGAATATGGCTTCTAACATCTGAGAGGTGTTCCTGAGGGAAACCAATAAAGCAGGCAAGGGAGGCTCTGACACATAAAGACACACGTTTCTGGTTTCCCAACGTTGTAGAGTTGCCCCTATACAGAGTTTATTTCCATGAACTTCAACTTGCCTGCCTGTCACAAAATTTTTCCATAGACATTTGCCCTCATTGGGATCTGGTCTGTAGATACCCAGTCTCACCAGATTCGCTAGCTTCATAATGCACCTCTAACCCTCCACATTGTTCAAGGGTCAACTGTATATATTTTTCATTTTTAAAAAATTTATTTATTTATTTTATTATTTATTTTTGGCGTCATTGGGTCTTCATTGCTGCGCATGGGCTTTCTGTAGTTGCAGCAAGCAGGGGCTACTCTGTTGTGGTGCGTGGGCTTCTCATTGTGGAATTGCCAAATGTCTCCTGGGGGACAAAATCACCTCCTTGTTGCCCACTGAGAACCAGTGCCCTAGAGTAAAATGTTCTAAAATGTTTAAATTTTTAAAAAAATGCTTTATTGAGATACAATTCACATACTATACAATTCACTTACTTTTTTATTTTTTTGAATTTTATTTTATTATTTTTTATATAGCTGGTTCTTATTAGTTATCTATTTTATACATATTAGTGCATATATGTCAATCCCAATCTCCCAATTTATCCCTCCCCAACCCCCAACCAAGGA
>NW_020173227.1:159742-162494 GCF_003031525.2 Neophocaena asiaeorientalis asiaeorientalis
CCCCTGCATCGGCAGGCGGACTCTCAACCACTGCGTCACCAGGGAAGCCCACATTTAGGTCTTTAATCCATTTTGAGTTTACTTTTGTGTATGGTGTTAGGGAGTGTTCTAATTTCATTCTTTTACATGTGGCTGTCCAGTTTTCCCAGCACCACTTATTGAAGAGACTGTTTTTTACAGTTCACCATTTAAAAGTGGTTTTTAAAATGTATTTATAAGGTCAAGCAGCCATAATCACAATCTAAGTTTAGAACAATTTTGTCCTCCCCCTCAAAGAAACTTCATGCCCGTTAGAAGTCAGTCTCTATTCCCCCCCTCCCCGAGGTAACCACTAATCAACTATTTCTATGGATTTGCCTATTCTGGACATTTCATATGAATGGAATCATACAATGTGTACCTTTTGTGACTGACTTCTCTCACATAGCATAATGTTTTCAAGGTTCACTCACTTTTAGAATGTATCAGTTGTTCATTCCTTTCTTTTTGTTTTTTTTTTTTGGCCGCACCACACAGCTTTCCGGATCTTAGTTCCCCAACCAGTGATTGAACCCCCGGCCACCGCAGTGAAAGTGCCGAGTCCTAACCACTGGACTGCCAGGGAATCCCTAGTATTTCATTCCTTTTTAAGGCTGAATAATATTCCATTTTATGGATAAACCACATTTTATCTCTTCATCATTTGATGGACATTGGGCTTGCATCTACATTTTGGCTATTATTAATAGTGCTGCTATGAACATTCATGTACAAGTTTTTGCATGGACATATATTTTCATTTCTCTTGAATAAAAGAAATGGAATTGCTGTGTCATCTAAAACACTTTTCAAACAGCAAAATCTTCTTTTCAAGATACATTTTATGGGAAACCCCAAAATACAAGATAAATTGAAGTCGAGTACTTGAGGTGAGGTTAGTTGGAGTTCCAGAGCCCTGCCTGTACTGCCACTTGACAGCCCTGGTGGCCTTGAGATGTCTACCCAGAGCATGAATGGGGAGAGAGGAGGTGGGGGACAGGGTTTCCAGGAACACAACCTCCACATCTGCACCTTAAAGACTTCCAAGACCTTTCAACAAAATATTTTTTAAAATTAATTAATTTATTTTTGGCTGCGTTGGGTCTTTGTTGCTGTGCGGGCTTTCTCTAGTTGTGGCGAGCGGGGGCCACTCTTCACTGTGGTGCACGGGCTTCTCATCATGGTGACTTCTGTTGTTGCAGAGCACGGGCTCTAGGGCACACGGGCTTCAGTAGTTGTGGCACGCAGGCTCAGTAGTTGTGGCTCGTGTACTCTAGAGCGCAGGCTCAGTAATTGTGGCACACGGGCCTAGTTGCTCCGCGGCACACGGGACCTTCCTGGACCAAGGCTCGAACCTGTGTCCCCTGCATTGGCAGGCGGATTCTTAACCACTGCACCACCAGGGAAGCCCTCAACAAAATTTTTAAAAAAATGAGTGATTATCAACTAAGCTCAGACCTTGAATCAAGAAGGAACAAAAGCACAAAACAGTTTGGCAATTGCTCTCTGCTTATTTGTGTCTAGGGCACCTCCATGTTTAGTTACCCAAGATGAAACCTTATCCTTCATCTCTTACAGGCCACAAGTCTTGGCTTGAAATGCCTTTCCAGTTTGCTCTTTCCTGTCCAGGCCCAGTTCTACTGTCTGGATCTCTACCTTTGTCTCCTCACTCCGTGATAGTCACAGGTCCCTTGTTTGGCTCCTCTGGTTTCCCCTTCTCTGACCTATTTGCCTGCCTCAGCCAGGCTAAGCTTTGGAACAACATTGCTTTGATTTGGTCTTTACCTTTCTGCCAATGACATGAATTCAATTCAATTCATTCATTCATCAGATATTTATGATGCCTAGAATTTACTGTGCTAGGAGTGCTAGAGGAGTTCTGGATATGCATTAGAGTCCCTGTCTTTCAGTAGGATAGATAAGACAGTTAAAAAATACCCATCTGAGGTGGTATGTGGTAATAGCCATTGGAATGGTACAAGCACAAATATAGTTAGCGATCTTTTCTGGTGGGTGAGATTGGGGATGATTTAGTGACTGGGAAGGCACTGAAGAATTGGTAGAAATTCTTTATATAGAAATGGTAGCAGTGGGACATCTGGTGGAGAGGATGGCATGAGCAAGGGCATAGAAATAGGAAAGCACAGATTCTATTCTGGGAATCATGAGTCAGATAATTAAAGTAGATGAGTAATGAAAGATCAAGTAGTACAGTTATGTAGAACAAAGAGAATGGAAGGCTTTGAAAGCCAGGCTGAGGGGTTTGAATTTTATGTAGTGGACACTGGAGAACAAGTGACCTGGGGTTTCTCTGTTATTATAGCCCCACCCCCCAGCCTATTGTTAGGAGATGCTGTGATGCAGTGAAAAGGTTTTTTATTTTCTTTTCTTTTTTTAAATTAAATTTTATTTTTTATTTTTTAAGAGTAGGAAAAAGTTTTATTTGAGCCAAACAGAGGACTGTAGCCCAGAAGCCAGCTTCCCAGATTACCTTGAGAAACTACTCTGAAGAAGCATGCTTTTCAGCACAGTTTCATATCTTGTCAGAAGAAAGAACATTAAACAAGTCAGGGACACATTTCTTCAAGGTTTCAAAAAAACAAACATACCAGCACATACATAACTAATCAGTATGGCCTTGGCACCTAGTAAGGGAATCTTTTTTTAAAATTTAATTTCATTAATTTCATTTATTTTTTATATAGCAGGTCCTTATTAGTCATCAATTTTATAC
>NW_020173228.1:0-855 GCF_003031525.2 Neophocaena asiaeorientalis asiaeorientalis
AAAAGAGTCATACAATGTTAATTCACATACACCCAAATATTTGAGTTCTGAACTTAGAATCATATTTAAAGTAATATAGAAAACTAGAAAAGACAAGTTCAACAAACATACTTAGCAGCTCAGTGTATGTGAATGGAAGCTGGTGTTCTGTAAGCTTACATTTAAACATTGTAACAAGAATAAATGTTCATTTTCATTAAAAAAAAAAGAGTCATGTACCACAATGTTCATTTACAATAGCCAGGACATGGAAGAAACCTAAGTGTCCATTGACAGATGAATGGATAAAGAAGATGTGGCACATATATTCAATGGAATATTACTCAGCCATAGAAAGAAACGAAATTGAGTTATTTGTAGTGAGGTGGACGGACCTAGAGTCTGTCATACAGAGTGAAGCAAGTCAAAAAGAGAATAACAAATACTGTATGCTGACATATATATGGTATCTAAAATAAATGGTTCTGATGAACCTAGGGGCAGGACAGGAATAAAGACACAGACGTAGAGAATGGACTTGAGGATACGGGGAGGGGAAAGGGCTGGGACAAAGTGAGAGAATAACACTGACATATATACACTACCAAATGTAAAATAGCTAGTGGGAAGCAGCTGCATAGCACTGGGAGATCAGCTCGGTGCTTTGCGGCCACCTAGAGGGGTGGGAAAAGGAGGGTGGGAGGGAGACTCAAGAGGGAGGGGATATGGGGATATATGTATACATATAGCTGATTCACGTTGTTACACAGCAGAAACTAACACAACATTGTAAAGCAATTATACTACAATAAAGATGTTTTTAAAAAAAGTGAGTAGCTTCATCACTGGCATTAGAGCTAACAAGAAAAATCATAT
>NW_020173228.1:24322-29944 GCF_003031525.2 Neophocaena asiaeorientalis asiaeorientalis
GAACAGTATGGACGGTCCTTAAAAAACTACAAATAGAACTACCATATGACCCAACAATCCCCCTACTGGGCATATACCTGAGAAAACCATAATTCAAAAAGAGTCATGCAATGTTAATTCACATACACCCAAATATTTGAGTTCTAAACTTAGAATCATATTTAAATTAATATAGAAAACTAGAAAAGACAAGTTCAACAAACATACTTAGCAGCTCCCTGTATTTGAATGGAAGCTGGTGTTCTGTAAGCTTACATTGAAACATTGTAACAAGAATAAATGTTCATTTTCATAAAGAAAAAAAGAGTCATGTACCACAATGTTCATTTACAATAGCCAGAACATGGAAGAAACCTAAGTGTCCATTGACAGATGAATGGATAAAGAAGATGTGGCACATATATTCAATGGAATATTACTCAGCCATAGAAAGAAACGAAATTGAGTTATTTGTAGTGAGGTGGACGGACCTAGAGTCTGTCATACAGAGTGAAGCAAGTCAAAAAGAGAATAACAAATACTGTATGCTGACATATATATGGTATCTAAAATAAATGGTTCTGATGAACCTAGGGGCAGGACAGGAATAAAGACACAGACGTAGAGAATGGACTTGAGGATACGGGGAGGGGAAAGGGCTGGGACAAAGTGAGAGAATAACACTGACATATATACACTACCAAATGTAAAATAGCTAGTGGGAAGCAGCTGCATAGCACTGGGAGATCAGCTCGGTGCTTTGCGACCACCTAGAGGGGTGGGAAAAGGAGGGTGGGAGGGAGACTCAAGAGGGAGGGGATATGGGGATATATGTATACATATAGCTGATTCACGTTGTTACACAGCAGAAACTAACACAACATTGTAAAGCAATTATACTACAATAAAGATGTTTTTAAAAAAAGTGAGTAGCTTCATCACTGGCATTAGAGCTAACAAGAAAAATCATATCATTTCCATTGATGCAGAAAAGGCTTGTGACAAAATACAATATACGTTCATGTTAAAAACACTTAAAAAAGTAACTAATAGCTAATTCCTTAACATAAAAAAATGCATATGCCACAACCTCAGAGCAGCACCTACTTCTGGGGAAATGCTGGAAGCTTTCTTACTAAAGTTAGGAGAAAGACAAAGATATCCACTACCTTTACCACTATTTAGCATTGTGTTGGAGCTACTACATAATGCAGTCGGACAAGAGAAAAAACAATTAGAAGCATAATAATTGGAAAGAAACAGGTAAAATATTATTTGCAGACGAACTAATGATATATCAGAAAACCTAAAAGAAGAAAAGCCACTATCAGAAGACAGGTAAACAACAATTTAAAAGCAGCTTGTATATTATTCATATGCAAAAATAAAAAATGTGGGATTTTCCCCGACCGGGGCATGAACCCGTGTCCCCTGCATCGGCAGGCGGACTCTCAACCACTGCGCCACCAGGGAAGCCCAAGAACATTCTTAAGTACAAGTTAAGTCTAAGCAGATTGGTCAATTAAATGGAACAGCAAATCAATAATTAAGCCTAATTGTATATGGAAATTTAGTATATGTTAAAGACAGTATCTCAGATCAGTGGGGAAGAATGAGTTCTCAGTAAGTATATTGTGACAAGTGTGTTGGTGAGAGTGGCCCATTGTATTTTACTTAAAATTTTTTTTTCTTTATTTTTATTGTATTGTATTGTATTATTCTTGGCTGTACTGCAAGGCATGTGGGATCTATTTCCCTGATCAGGACTTGAACCCATACCCCCTACAGTGGAAGTGCAGAGTCCTGACCACTGGACTGCCAGGGAATTCCCTGTCCCATTTTAGACCAGTAGTCTTTGAACTGGGATTCCTATACTCTTGAAATTATATGAAGGTTTGCCAAGGTTTATGCAGGCATAGATAATTCTAATGGAATCTAGTCATGTGTATGTGTGTGTGGGTGTGTGTGTGTGTTTGGGTTTGTGTATTTTTCCCTAAAACTGCTTTAGAACATGCTTGAGATCCAGATGTCATGCTGCCTCTTTCCCATTTCACTTTTCCCTCTTAACTTTCCCTTAAAAAAACCTCCACCATCCTGAATCTTACTGTGATACATTGCTCCAGAGCCTAAAATCTCCAAGGTACTAAAGAAGTAAGCAATTCATTGGCTCCTGGCTTCTGAGGGAAAGTCCTGAACAGCTAGGCAAGAAATATTGCAAGACAGGGAGGTGTTTTAACTAGGCAGCAACATCGAGACAAGATTCCTTGATCTTATCTATCTATCTATCTATCTGTTATCCAGTTCTAGGATGCTGTTCTAATAAAATGATGAGAAATTCAAATTTTTATTTAAAGGCGTATACCATAATGCTATTTAAAATGGTGAAAAACTGGAAATAAATAATCAAGATATCCCCAAACAGGAAAATTATAAAGTTAAGTGTGGTATATCTATGGTGTAGAATAGTAGAATAATCAAAACTATGAATACAAGGTATTTTTAATGACAAAAGTGAGTGTTAATAAAAAGGACATAAAATTGTCTCTATAATATGATGTAACAATGTGCAAAATTGTGAAAAAGATAGAAATAAGTAAAAATAATGAGTGCTTGTCTATGTGGCAGAGTTGTGGATGTTTTCAGTATTTTTCTAATTTTTCCCCATCAGAAATTCTTAAAACATACATAGGATTAACCTGGTTCATATTTACTATAATGAAGGTAGACCAGTGATGATCTCTATCTACATAACTCTAGTTAGTTTGACGGAAAAATGCTTCTCAGCACCATAAATTCAGCTCATAAAATAGTACAAAACCAAAAGGCTCCCCCCCACCTTCTTCTGTATTAATTATGGATCTATTTGTTGTAAATGACAGAATCTCAACTCATGCTGGCTTGTTCCCAATGAGAGTATTTTGACTTTTGCCGTTCCAGGCAGAACTGGATATTTAGCCTCTGATGATGCTCTCAGATCTGTCTTTCTTCATATCTCTGCATTGTCTTTCTCTATATTTTAGGCTAAGTTGTGAATGATGTTCCCTAAAATGGTCCAGTGATTAACTTCCACAGCTCAGAATGATATGGCAGCTCTACCGTGTAGAAAAAACCACGAAAACCACAGATATCCACGTAAATGAATAGGTCTGCAAAGCAGATGTGTTCATGGCCTGCATCTTTGTGCTTACCCTCTTTTCTACAATGGTTTCTAGTTTTGAGAGTCTGTGAACCTATGCTAATAACTCTTTCAAATTTCAATGTTAATGATAGATTAAAGCAAATCTTGAATAATCTCTTTCGGACAAATCTTCTCTGTCTACGGTCTATTCTTATTTCCCCTCCCTTTCTCTTAAATTGTTTTTGGTCTCTTCCACCATTCAAGACCCCAAATATAGCATTACCCAACATTCAGTTGTATATAGTATATAGCATTACCCAACATTCAGCACCAAGAAAACGTTTCCTTGATGAAACAATGGTGAGTGGGACTATTCTAAATCTATGGGTTGCTTTTCTGGGATGGATCATAGACATTTCATGAAAGTAAAATGTACTAACTTTGACTGGAAGTTACCACATCTCTCACTTCATCCATCACTGAGTGTTACAGAAAGTCTTTTATTCAATAAAATAATTTCTCTTCCTCACGCTTCTTAGTTTCTACTTTTGAAGAAAGTCTCTCTCTTTCTGAACGATGTGGATATAAACTAAATCACCAAACGGTGGAATAACAATTTTAGTTTTACTACGGTGTTGTTGTCTATTTTTTATGTGCTTACTTGATTCTGAACCCTGCACCATTTAATAGACAAATGGAGCTATAAGACCCCTAAAAATTTAGTATATTGCTGCCTGAAGGAATATCCTTTTTCAAGTACATCAAACCATGCTCTTCTAAGAATGAACCAAATTAGACAACAAACATGTTTGTGATGATAAAAGGCACAGTGGGGGTAAATTAGAGATTAGCCTTAATGTTTAAGGACTATCTGCCTGGCTTATCCTTGTGGCAGCTCAGTACCCTGAAGAGCAGGGAAGTAGATGGGAACATATCTAAACTATACCAGTACAAGTACTGAGGAGGGCAAAATCTCACATGAATTCAGCAGTTATTTTCAGTGAAAATCATGGAAGGGTTTTTGCAGCCAGATGAGGAAGAGAACAAAGTACAAAGCAAAGCAGAATGTAGTTATTTTTATTTGTTTGGTCTGTATCATTTGATTTAAAAGTTTGTCCTTTACGGGAGGTTAATGAATGCAGAGAAGCTATTAGTCTCCCCCTGTGTGTAAACAAAACTCATGCTGCAAAGTGATCATAAAATTGCAACACATTGGGAAAGTGTTTAGATTTTTCCTTTCCTGCAATATGGCGATCAGTTGGTGGTAGAATTGCTCAGGGAAAACGAAATTTATTTGTTCATTGAATCAATCATTATGGAAATCCAGTTTTTCTATACATTTAGAAGTGTGCTTGTAAAAGTAAATCTTTGATATTATCTACCAGTTTAAATTTAGATTAATAGCTCATTCTAAAAAACAATTTCAAGATATTCCTTAATGTTGCTTATGCTAAAGACAGGTAATCTCATGACATGTTGTATTTTTATCTGGAAAGAAACCCAGTTCTGAGCTGTGTGTGGCCCTCTTGGATGAACTACCGCCTCAAGCTAACATTTCATATTATCTCACAGTACCATCCAATAAAAATTGTTCCTTTCAGTAATACTAAAAACTTTTAATTTCCGAAACTCTTCTTGCTTATTGTTTCTTGATCTTTGCTCTTAATAAGTTTACCCTGCTTGGAATGTGTTCTCCTACCATTTTCCTCACTTAAATTCCTACACATGCATCAAGTAAAAATTCAAAATCCAATTTCCATGAATTTGGAAGTGTTTTTTTTTAATCTGTGTTGAATTTTACAAGCTTTTTCGTCGTTCAGTTCTTTCACGGTATTTTCCCTCATTTAAAACTTAAAATTCTTAGTTTGGTGCAAAAATCATATTGTTTTGTAATCGTTTCTGCAAATCACTGGAAAATGGACATTCCACTTTTCTTTGACTAGTTCCTGTAATGAGGAATATTTTACACCTCAAGGCAATCTGTTTTGTTTTGAAAAACCTCTAATTGTTCATTTTTCATTGTAGGAAGATGAAATTAGTTTCTATACAAATTCTAACCATTGGCTGTAAATTTGCCTGTATATATGGGTATAAATATTATCAGCCATTCATTCTTTCAACCATTGTTCAGTGAATGCTTATTGGTAAAAAAAAAATTGATATCTTCATAAAGCTTAAGTCTAATGAGAGAGATATTCCTATGACTCTTAGGTAGTAAGCTCTTTATGTACAAGCATCGTTCGTAAAATATTTTTGTATTGCCTAACGAAGTGTGCAGACAGGAGGAAACAAAACAACCTCAGGTATGAATTCTGAGAAACATCACTTTGTGTGAAAGTGAGTGCCTCCTTCTGTGGGATTGTGAAAAGACTGAACGTGGGCGGGGTCCCCATGATTACAGAGCAGAAGGTGGAGTCTGAGCCTATGACCTGTACAGAGAGATGTTCTTAATGGTTGGAACTCTCACTCTTGCTGCGTGTGTGGCTGTGTTAAAAATAGAAACCTCTCCCTCCTGGCACTTGTGG
>NW_020173229.1:0-152 GCF_003031525.2 Neophocaena asiaeorientalis asiaeorientalis
AATTATAAATATATATGCACCCAACATAGGAGCACCAATACCTAAGGCAACTGCTAACAGTTATAAAACAGGAAATCGACAGTAACACAATAATAGTGGGGGACTTTAACACCTCACTTACACAAATGGACAGATCATCCAAACAGAAAATT
>NW_020173229.1:571-791 GCF_003031525.2 Neophocaena asiaeorientalis asiaeorientalis
GACACCTCAAATAAACAACCTAACCTTACACCTAAAGAAACTAGAGAAAGAAGAACAAACAAAAGCCAAAGTTAGGAGAAGGAAAGAAATCATAAATATCAGAGCAGAAATAAATGAAACAGAAACAAAGAAGACAATAGCAAAAATCAAAAAAACTAAAAGCTGGTTCTTGAGAAGACAAACAAAATTGATAAACCTTTAGACAGACTCATCAAGAAAA
>NW_020173230.1:0-19039 GCF_003031525.2 Neophocaena asiaeorientalis asiaeorientalis
AGGATAGTAAAGGACACAACCTCAGTGAATATAGAAAGTTGCAGGAGATAGGTGGAAAGGGAATTTCATTTGTGTGGGCCGAAGGCGGCTCAGTTTTGATGTTTATTCCAGAGGTTCTCAAAAAAGAGCTTCTGGTTCTCTGAGTTTCAAATGTTATATCGATGCAAAGCTGGAGTTTGGTTTTCTCTCTGTAAAATGATAACTGTTTCTAGTGGAGTGTTGGTCTCTTTAATAAGTGGTTGGAAATTCTCTACATCTGCCTAAACAGCAGAGCTTCCGTGTCTCACTGGAAGAGCTTTCTGCCCCTTGTTCTGAATTTATCCGGTCTTATTATGTTTTGAAAATAAATGCACAGGGACTTCCCTGGCGGTGCAGTGGTTAAGAATCCGCCTGCCAGCGCAGGGCACACGGGTTCGAGCCCTGTTCCGGGAAGATCCCACATGCTTTTAGAAACTAGAGCACGGAGAGAGTAAGGTCATATGAAATTTGAGATGCTAAATATTGTCATAGTTTAAGCAGTGTGAAGATTGTTGGAAGAAATTATTTGTCATTCATTCAAGCCATAAACATTTGATGAATGCTTGCAAAAAATAGAAAATAAAGAAACCTCTAGAGGCCGCAAGCCACAGCTACTGGAACCCACGTGCCTAGAGCCCATGCTCCGCAACAAGAGAAGCCACCGTATTGAGAAGCTGATGTACCACAAGGAAGAGTCGTCCCCGATCCCGCCAACTAGAGAAAGCGCACGTACAACAACGAAGACCCAGTGCAGACAAAAATAAATAAATAACTTGATACATGTATTTAAAAAAAATGCACAACAAAATTTCAGAGAAAGTTAACCTTTCTTAAAACTGTGTTCCTTTTGGTCTGTTTTTTTTTTTTTTTTTTTAAGTGTAGTGTCAGGAATTCCCTGGCATTTCAGGTGTTAGGACTCTGCGTTTCCACTAAGGCCTGTTTTTGATCCCTGGTCAGAGAACTAAGATCCTGCAAGCTGTGAGTCGTGGCCAGAAAAACAGCAAAGACAAAATAATCATACTTTAGCCATTAAACACAGTCAAGGACCTTTAGTTCCTCCTCAAGGGCTATCGAGTAATATTCTGAGCCATATCCTTTGAACAGCTTGGCAGAGACTGAAACCCCCAGAAGGTGGAAGAAATTAACTGCATGCTGCCCACAAGCACGTAGACCCCAGACCAGTTGGAACCAGAAGGCTGATGATGTTGGGTCCCCGTGACCTCACCACCAACCAATCAGAAGAATGTGCGTGAGCTGATCACGCACCCTGTAACCCTCTCTTCAACATGTAGCCACTTTCTCTTTTCCCTGTATAGTCCTCAAGCAAAACCTCAGGAGGGGACAGTTGGTTCTTCGGGACATGAGTCCACCTTCTCCCCTGGACTGCCGGCTTCCTCAATAAAGCTATCTTTCCGTTTACCCAACGCTTGTCTCTCAGTATAGGAGTCCTGAATGATGCAAGATGTGCCTCATCTTCTGTAGTTTTCTCTACATGAAAAATAATTCAGGAATCCTTTTCAGAGTTAAGCAATGTGGTTGGGTAATCACAACACCATTAAGCGACACCTCGCTGCACAGCAAAGAGGCAAAGCTGACTGGTAATGACCACGCACATCATGACTGTGGGAGGACTTTCATCTTTATTGTATTTTCCCAAAAGCTGCATTGCACGGTGCTCTTTAATAATCTAAAATAACATACAAACACGTTGAGACAAGTTAAAAAATTACGACTGAATTCCCACAATTCAATAATGAGAACTAAAAAAATAAAATTTATGCTTACAAGATTTGGGAGGAAATACCCACCTAGCTATAAGTAGAATGGGAATATTATGTAATATATAAAAGGTATATTATGTAATAGATAAAAATCTCTCTTGAAAATGTGAATAAAATTGTATATATGTGTAAATATAGGTGACATTTTCAAAATAAGCCTGTGAAAGTTAAGTCATCAGTCACGACCCTATGGCTCTCATTATATATTTTAAACTTTTTCTATCCTATTCTGAGTCCCTGCACTCCATCTTCAAATGCTTCTAGACCGGGGCAAACAAGTGTATAAAAAATGGGACCTCCAGTGGGACCTCAGGGGAGATTTGAATGAAATGATCTGAAAATTGGGGTGGTGACTTCCAAAAGGATGGAATCTGAGAAAAGCCTGTTTTCTTATTGTCCTGCCACAGACTCCTAGAAGCATGCCCCGCTCCTAGGAGTATGATATGAAAACTCTTCTCAGCTCATTCTAGAAGATGCTGGGTTCTTCGCGATTATCTGCACAAGAGGCTTTCTCCCTTCCTTCCTCACAGCTGTCATCACCGTCTGGAGTGCCCTCGTGTTGAACATCCTCATCTCTCCTGGGCTCTGTGATCTGGACGTAAGAGAAAGAGCAAGGATGTCAGATTTCAAAGTGGCAACTGTGCAGATATAAAGGTCTTCACATGCTTAGTCAACTCTAGCCAGAACTGAGGCTCCTTTATGATTGCAGTTTTATCTCAAATTCTCCATTCTGAACCCCAGTCCTGAGCCATTCATTGTTTTCACGTGTGATTCTTAGACTCTGGTGACCCTGACTCCAAAAACTACTGAATACACCTAAGGTCAGGCCCAGCAATCTGCTTCATAGCGAAGACCCCAGGTGATTCTGCTCAGGGTGCTGGCATTTGGAGAATGCAGCTTTAGTCTTAACTCACCTTGGTCCTTTGGCACCACTTCAATTCTGGACTTGGCACCACACTATAGACATCTCTGACAAGTCAACATCGTGGACCAGGAGACCTGATGCCGGATCCCTAACCCTGACGCTAACCCTGCATCCTAATGTCTATTTTATTATTAATTTTTCATTTATTTACTTATTTCCTTTATTTTATTTTTGGCTGCATTTGGTCTTCGTTGCTGCACGTGGGCCTTCTCTAGTTGTGGTGAGCGAGGAGTACTCTCCGTTTCTTCTCATGACGTTGGCTTCTCTTCTTGTGGAGCATGGGTTCTAGGCGCACAGGCTGAGTAGTTGTGGCTTGCGGGCTCTAGAATGCAGGCTCAGTAGTTGTGGCTCGTGGGCTCTAGAGCTCAGGTGCAGTAGTTGTGGCGCACGGGCTAAGTTTCTCCACGGCATGTGGGGTCTTCCCGGACCAGGTCTCGAACCCGTGTGCCCTGCGTTGGCAGGCGGATTCTTAACCACTCTGCCACCAGGGAAGTCCCTGGATCCTAATGTTTAAATAATACTCAGTCCTAAACTTGGTTAGTGTTACGGGCTGAATGTTTGTGTCCCCCAAAATTCTTATGTTGAAATCTTAAAATCTTAACCACTAAGGTGCTGGCATTAGGAGGTGGGGTGTTTGGGAGGTAGAGCCCTCATGAATGAGATTATTGGCCTTGTAAAAGAGACTGTGGGGTGTTCTTTATGAGCCACGCAGTCTGTAGTAGATAGGGCAGGTCGAATGGACTAAGACAGCTAGTTTGCAAGATTTAAGCCAAATGTTTGCTCAGTCCTCTGCGCACATCTAGAATTCTAATGTGTCAATTGTAATGAGCCATGCTGAAGATGGCATTCCTTAACCTTCGCTCGTTGTGAGAAACCCCCTTGACCGTAAACTTGAGGGGGAAAAGGTGAATTGTACAAGAGGAATCATTTGTCCAGAAGTGGTGATTCAGGGGAAATAAAGAGTCACAGGTCATCTGGCCATAAGCAATTTGAAAGTAAATTTGGATGAAAATAAAGACATTTACTTTGTTGTAGATGAATGCTAGAACCCATATCCCTGAGGGATGTAAGGCCAAAAATGAATGAAAAAGAGAAACTGGAAACACAGTATATGGAAGAAAATCACCGTCTCGTCAAAGCTGTTATTTGGACCCAGTTGCTTTGGGTGAAATGACTTCAGTGAGACCCATGCGTCTGGGATAAACTGGTTTCCCCGAGGTCTGGCGCCCACGGGCCCCGCGGTGCTGGTGTCTGTGTGTGGCTGTCAGTCCGTGGCTGGGCGCTGAGTTGGCATGTGGCTGCGTGCCCATCTGGCCCCCTTCACAGTGAGAGAGGTGATGTGGGTGCAGCAGTGGGATTCCTCCGATATCCTCAGTACACAACACGTCATTCTGCCGGCACCTTTGCGCACGCACGCAGACCTACCTTTGCGCAGGCCGATGACCTGAGGCCTGCGTGCTCCTGAGGCCCCTGGGGCAAGAGGGTGCGATCTCTTCCCCACACCCAGAGCTCTGGATCAAAAGCCTGGATCTGGAAAGAAAAACAGCCCCTGGCAATGAGGATGCCACTGCCTCCTGTAGCCCGGCCTCTGGTTCTTTCTCGTCCATCCCCAAGTCCCAAACCGAGTTCCCCGTGATCCCCCCCTCCTCTCCGGCCCTCCCTCTCCCCAAGACCGCCACAGCCCACCCACCTGCTCGCACTCTTCCCGAGTGACCCTCGTCTTCCAGCCCATGGAACGGGTGAACTGGGAACGCAGTTTGTGGAACAAGGGACGCTGGGAGCGGTTCTTTCCGTAGAGGAACGAAAAGATGGCTTGTTTGGGGGCCTGGTTGTCCTCTTCCATGTCGCTGGCCACATAGCTGGGGAAAGACATCAGGCCGCTGTCATCAGGACAGGAAGGGCCTCCACTTGAGATCAGCTTCCCAGGAAAGAGGCAGGCTGAACATCCTCACACGACCCACCCAGCCCTGCCCAGCGTCACCGTCACCGTCACCGAGAGCCGCCCAGTCATCAAGGAGGCACCGCCAGGCAGGACCTTCGGAAGGGTGCCTCTCACACCTTGAGGATGAGGACAAAATCCAACCCCCTGTTCCCTTCAACTTGTTTTATGTGCACACACCTCTCTCCCTATGTTGTAGGTACATGTACAGTTCCTGAGGGCAGGAGCTGATCTGATCTGTTTCTGCATTCATCCCTCTCCAACCAAATGACACATTTAGGGCTTGGTTCATATTGATGCATGAATTCAACAGCCTTTTGTGAATCTCTGTTCCCATCACCTCATATTCCCCGGCATGTAGGGTGTACTTTATAAGGTTTCATTAGATGAATGAATGAATGAATGAATGAACCTTTAATCTCATAGCCAAATGCAATACTGATGACCTCGAAGACTCACAGTAACGAACATTTGCAAAATGAAAAGAATTGTGCTGAGTGTTTTGGGAATGCAGTGACATTTTGACAAGACCTGCCTTCCACATTGTGTCCAGTCCAGTGGGACTGGGGAAGGGGAAGGGGGGAGATAAGAAATGACTATAATGCAAAGCATCACGTTATAATACGATTTTAACTCAAGTGCCTCCGGGATGCAGAAGTTAGGGAGATCAGGCATCGTGAAGGTTTTGGTGTTTGAACCCACTTTAAGGATAGGGTCATTTTCTTCAGATAAATGTGTGAGAAAGATACCTGGACAGAAAGCCCAATAGAAACTTAGAGGGCAGGGTATTTGGAAGGAACAGTGGAACACAGGAATAAAGTATCAGGACAGTGTGATGGAGATTGCAGAGAGAGTTGAATTCCAACCCAGAACTCTGGCCTTGATTTGGCACGTCATTAGCCAATGAAATTGTGTGAAGCGGTCAGACCTGTGTTTTGGGAGGATATTCAGGCAGATAGAGCCGACTGGCTTGGGAGACTTGGAAGAAACGTCAGTGGGGAGCATTTTACACCAGATCCGCGCTATGTGATAAGGGCCCGCCGATTGTGGCATTTGTCGTGCGAACGCAGAAACGGAAGATAATCACACTTGGTGCTGATGTGGGAAGACCCGAGACTGGAAAACCAGAACCGGAAACGTCTCAAGTCTGTTTACTCGGGGGCAGGATGGTGTCAGTTCTTTCTTCCTCTCCTCTTAGGAAGGTTTTGTGTTTTGCTTTGTTTCGTTCAGTGTTTTAATTGACATTAGGGTAGTTTGTTTTGACAGTGAATGGTATAAAAAACATAACTTTGTTTGAAAAAGAAACCACTGTACCGTAATCCTGTCATTTTCACACCAGAGTAAACGGTACAAAGGGGTTTAAAAAAAATAGATGAAAGGTCAGAGCCCCACGTCTCTCTCTCCGCCCTCCCAGGGTGTTGAATACTGATGGCGGGGATGGAGCAAGGTACTCACAGAGCTATGAAGAAATGGATTCTCTGGAATTGCCAGGGGAAGAACCCGGCCCGGCTAAAATAAGCTATCACCATCGACAGGAGATACTGATGGAAAGAGGGAGAAAAACGTAGGAGAGAGGTCACCTCCTGGAAGAGGAGAAAGAGTGGGAGGGAGAAAGGAGCAGGGGACGAGGAATGGGTGGTGCCACTTGGAGAGGAGACCCCCCATGTTGGGTGAGCCTGATTATTTGGGGAAGGGGAGAGGACAGAAGGTCAGAGTTTGCGACGCTCCAAGGATGGGAGGCTGTGGGTTTGAGGTTGTGGACTTAGGGCCACTGGCACTGGATTGTGTTTGATGAACCGGAGCCAAGGCGAGTCTCCAAGAGCTGAGTGGAGAGGGGACTTAGGCAGCAACTACCAAAGGGGCACACCTGGGGCTCAGATCCCAGAGGGGACCTCGAGGCCCCTGGAGGGAAGTGTTGACAAGGCATCAGGTTGGGTGGGAACTGGAAACGTGGGTGTAGAAAGCACCCCGTGCGCCCACCCAGGACAGGCGCTGGAGCTGGAATCCATCTCAGCGGGTGATTTACCTTGTCAGATACTTCCAGCCTTTTGTCCCAGGCAAGGAATTTCTTAACGACGGGATCCTCTGTGAAAAGAGGGCAGATGTTGCCAGTGGGAACAGGGCTGTCATGGGAGCATTGCAGAGCCAAGAGGGAGAACTGCGCTCCCCCCCGGGGAAATGCCAAGTTGTGGCCCAGGGTGAAGGTGATGGGAAGAGGGTATTGAAGACCATTCACTGTGGGAGGAAAGGGGGTGACTCCCCTTCTAGGGGGGCCAGTGACAGGGAGTGATGCCCCTTCATCATGCATTCACGTATCAGTGCAGAGGGCATCGAGTTACTCTCAGCCAGTTTCTCAGTTGAGAGTCTTGTTGGGGCGAAGATGGACTGTCAGCCCCCACCCCTCTGCCCCGCACCAGTAAGATTCAAAAGGCCAGTAAGAGCTAGAGTCTCAGGGGTACAGTTGAAGCCAAACAAACCTAACCCTGTATCATTTCTAAATCTAACCTCATCCTGCATCATTTACGTGTCCCCTGTGTCCTTTATTGCATCATTTACGTGTCCCCTGTATCCTTTATCCGTAGACAGTCCGCCAGGGACGGAGAGCGCACCAACTAGCAGGGAATTGTTTTCCACTGGAAAAGTGTAGTCATGGGAAGATTTGTTTCTTTGTTGTTCAAGTATAGGATTGGAGGGTGCTGGGCGAGGGGGCGGGTCCTTACCGAGCATCCTGTTGAAGACCTCGTGGTGCTCAGGCAGCACTGAAGACACCCGCTGTCGCTTCAGCTTCATCTTGAGCCCAATCAGCCACTCCACGACCCAGGTGTCCTGGGCCTCAGCGGCCGGGTCGCCCTCCACTTCCGCTCGGAACGCCACTGACCTCTTCCTCTTCCCGCCGGGGCGCTGAGGCGGGGAGGTGCAACCGGCCCAGGGGGCTGACGAAGGAGAAGAGACTACAGTATGACGCTCTCGTCTTGGGAATTCAGCCACTGGTGACCACCCAACCCCACCCCGACTCTGCCTCCCCCCTGAAGCACCCCCGTGCTTTCCAGTCTCACAGACCGCTGACCTTGCCCCAAGTCATCTTTCCATCTTTCTCTGTCCATATCTACCGATCCCTCCCCTGACTCCTGTTGTCATTTTTCCAGCTTGCTGTCCTCGAAACTCTTTCTCATGGTAGATAATTTCTCCCACCAGGAGAAAAAAAAAAAAAAAAAAACCCTCCCCTTGTTTCCTCTCTTCCCTTCTCTCATCCTTGGATCTCGTCTCCTAACCGTCTTTCTTGCTCCCCAGGTGTTCCGTGTCCCCAGCTCCTGTGCTCTCCTCCCTCAATCCCTGGCTTTCCGAATGTCTCCTTTCTTTCATAGGCACCTTTTGTGGGGGCTCTTTCCCGACCTCTGTACCCATTCCTCCTTACCGGTCAAGCCTCTGAAATTCCTTCTCGTGCCAGCTCCCTCACCTGACGGTCCTGGGATTTCTTCATAGACAGTCACCTCCAGGGGGTACCCTGAGGAGCTGGACTGGCAGGTCTCCTCCTCAGCCTGGGAACTCGGTGGAAGATTGTCCATGATGTCTCCCAAACTCTTCCCTTCCTCGAAGCCTAGACTCTGCTTTGTCCCAACTCTTGTTCTGGACTTGGGCTAAACACGAGTGGTCGTCCCTTCTCCAAGCTGCGGGGCAACTGGCAGTGGTGAGAAGCTCTGGCGAGATGCTATTGTCTACTACTGTTGCCGAGCACCACGGAGTCTGGTCCTTCCAATCAGGAAGGTCGGAAGCCTCTGATGTCATCATCCGTCATTCCAACCTGGCAAGCAGTTTGAAGGAAATCACAAGTAACTGTCAGACCTATGTGTGCACTTGTCCCAGAGATCAGGGGTAAACGGTATCTCCTGCCAGTGACCCAACCTCTGCCCGTCCTCCAAAACCCCCCTCAAGGTGTCCGGACCCCGCTTTACCGCTTCCCAGCAGGTGAGCTGTCCTGTCCTCTCCCTGCTGGACTCTCCCCATCCCGCCCATTCCTTTTCCACGGGCTGGTGGGAGAGTGGGGAGAGGGACGAGGAGACTTAGGGGAAGCAGCAACGGTTCAGCCTTATAAGAGTGAGATAAGGATGTCAAAAAATATCCCAGGTACATTGACTCACTGGATTAAAAAGTTACGTTAAAACATGGAATTTTGCGAAGCTCTTCTGCTCAGTGTTTACTGGCACTGTGTTCAGAATTCTGTAGTGGAGGAGCACACGTCCACTACCCTCAGGCACCTTTGAGCCCAAGAGGCATTTTGAGCAGCTAAAATCATACGGAACTACACGTGCTCACGCACCCTTCAACGGGTGTCTACAGACAGACACACACACACACACACACACACAAAGGGCACCTTTGGATTTCACAAAGTCCATGGATTGTCCAAAGCCTGCCCCTCGATTCCAATTAAGAAGTTCTCGTCTACTTATCAAAATTTTGAGAATGTAGTATCACTGTTGTCCCAGAGATTTCACTACCTGAATAAAAATGTCACATGTACAAAAAGCCTTAATGGGAAAATCTCCAGTTCAAGACAGGTGATTTTTCTATGAGGGTAGGAAGTACACGGTAGCCGAGATGCAGAGAAGAAAATAGCCAACTCAGGATCAAGCAGTGTCACTGGAAGCTTCTTCTGAACTTCCCAACTCATGCTTCCACTCATCGCCTGGAGGTCTGAGTCTTGCTTTTCCTTCCTCCCTCCCTCCCTCCTCCCTTCTCTCTCTTTTTTTATTGTGATAAAATTTGCATTCCATGAAATTTGCCCATTTTAAGGGTACAGTTGAGTGACATGAAGAATTCACATTGTTGGGTTTCCCTGGTGGCACAGTGGTCAAGAATCCACCTGCCGATGCAGAGGACACGGGTTCGAGCCCTGGTCCGGGAAGATCCCACATGCCGCGGAGCACCTTAGCCCGTGCGCCACCAGTACTGAGCCCGCAAGCCATAACTCCTCAGCCCGCGAGCCACAACTACTGAGCCCGTGCGCCTAGAGCCCGTGTTCCGCCGTAAAGAGAAGCCACCGCAATGAGAAGCCCGTGCACTGCAGCGAAGAGTAGCCTCCGCTCGCTGCAACTAGAGAAAGCCTGCGCACAGCAAAGACCCAACGCAGCCAAAAATAAGTAAAACAAAAATCTTAAGAACAAAAATAAAGAATTCTCATTGTTGTGCAACCATCCCCACTATCCGTCTCCAGAATGTTTTCATGCTGTCAAACTGAAACTCTGTCCCCATTGAACACTGACTCCCCATCCCCCCCCAGCCCCTGACACCCACCCTTCCACTTTCTGTCTCCATGAATTTGACCCCTCTGGGGATCTCTCCGAAGTGGAATCATGTAACATTTGTCCATTTGTATCTGGCCTATCCACTTAGCATAATGTCTTCAAGTGTCCTCCGTGTGGTAGCCTGTGTCAAAATTTCCTTCCTAGACCCCAAAGCCAGTGTGGACAGTACATAGTGAGTGAGAAGGAAATAAAACCCTGGGTCTGAAGAAGTTCAGATGTATGCCAAGTGCAGTGGGAAACCAGTGAATGAGAGGTGTCGAGATCCAGTTGCACTGAAATGGAAACAATTGATGTTGGCTGCTGTAGAAATGGATGGGGTGGGGATTCAGCAAGAGTGGAAGTCGGGAGCCCCAGATACGGTTAGGAATTTGGCGTGGTAGTGCAGGAAGACGATGTCTGAGGAGATGGAGTGAAGTCAACAGGTTCCATATATTTGGAGGGAGAATCAGCAGGGCTCATCGGGGGATCAGATTGGGGGGAGGTAGCGGGGCGGTATTTCTGTTTACTCTGTGTGCACGTGTGTGCTGAGACTTAACTGTGTCTACAAAGAAACACTAACCTTTCCTCTTATAAGTGGAATTGTTAAATTTTCACTGCTTATACAAAGAAATGTCAAACAATCATTGAGAAATACATAAATGCTCTTTCTATCAATTAGAAACTTTCCTTCCTGTTTGTGGATGAATAATATCTGTTGTATGAATATACACACTACATTTTCTTTATCCATTCATCTGTCAATGAACGCTTGGGTTGTTTCCACATTTTGGGTCTGAGTCTTGCTTTTGAATTATTGTTTGGACTTTGAGGAGAAGTATCTCTGTTGTTCAGGATGTGCCCAGAGTTTTAATTTGTCTTTTGATCACTTACATATTTCTAATTAGCCCAAGCAATGCATACATAGAGTCAAATCAGTTCCTCCAAGGTGCAGGGACTGAGTGTCTCTTTGGTTTGCACTCGTGGACTTCCTGAGATGTTCTAGGTCTCAGAGGCCATGCAAAGAGCGTCTGAGGTCCTCCAGAGCTGCCACAGCCCGGCTCTCCTCAGGGTCCGCACTGCTGGGAAAAGCACTGCTGCTTGAGGACCTGTGTCCCTCTGCTGTAGACGTTCCATCGTTAGGAGGCAAATGAGTTCAGATTTGCATTCGTCGTGCTTTCAACCATCACCGCTGACTGGGTCCTTGTATAACAGAATAGAAGTTCACTCTCCCTCTTCCTTAACAGGCTTTCAAATCTTAGAAGGTTGGTATTCTGTCCCCGTGAAAATTTCTCTTGTATACTGTGAAATACCCTGATTGCTTTATCTAGTCTTCAGATCTGGATTTGCATAATCCCACCCCACCTCACCTTGTCCAAATGTGGTACAGTCGGGTGGGACCCATCTTAAGATGTGTTGGTATGTTGTCCCAAAACGGCGTAAACAGCCCAGATCAAATCTGATGTTGTAAGTGAGCAGGACCTTGTGTGGCCTTCCTGGGACGGATTCTCTCCATGTCTTCTGCCTGCTTCTTGTCTTTAGAAAATTTTAGCCTCCTAGCCTTCCCTGAGTTCTAAACGGACAATTTAATCAGAGAAGGCAGAGAGTGCAAAAAGAAAGGAAATGAGTCCAAAACGACCAAATAATACTAGTGTAGCCGTTAAACAAAGCCAAGGACCTTTCCTTCTTCCTCAAGGGCTATAGATACTGTTCTGAGCCTCGTCCTTGGAGCTGTTTTGCAGAGACTGAAGCCCCCAGCAGGTGGAAGAAGTTAACTGCATGCTGCCCACAAGCACGTAGACCCCAGACCAGCTGGAACCAGAAGGTTGATGTTGACCTCAAGTTACCTCACCACCAACCAATCGGAAGAATGTCCACAAGCTGACCACACACCCCTCAACCTCCCCTCCCTCACCCCACTCTTTTGTAATTCACTTTAAACATTTTTTAAATTTTATTTGGGGACTATAGTTGATTTACGATGTTCTGTTAGTTTCCGGTGTACAGCAAAGTGATTCAGTTTTATGTACACAGATATCTTTTCTTTTTCAGATTGTTTTCCCATTTAGGTTATTACAAAATTTTGTGTTTTTTTTCGTCGCGCTCTGTGGCTTGCAGGATCTCAGTTCCCTGACCAGGTATTGAACCCGGGCCATGACCGTGAAAGACCAGAATCGTAACTTCTGCGCCAGCAGGGGACTCCCTAGGTTAATAGAGAATATTGAGTAGAGGTCCCTGTGCTATACAGGGGGTCCTCGTTGATTGCCTGTTTTATATATAGTTGTGTGTATACGTTAGTCCCAACCTCCTGTTCTATTCCTCTCCCCCCCATTTCCCCTTTGGTAACCATAAGTTTGTTTTCTATGTCTGTGAGTCTGTTTCCGTTTTGTAAAGAAGTTCATTGGTATCATTGTTTTAGATTCCACATAGAAGTGATATCATATGGTATTTGTCCTTCTCTGTCTGACTTCCTTCCCTTAGTATGATAATCTCTAGGTCCATCCATGTTGCTGCGAATGGCATTATCTCGTTCTTTTTTATGGCTGAGTAGTATTCCATCGCATGTATGTACCACGTCTTCCTTATCCATTCCTCTGTCGATGGACGTTTAAGTTGCTCCCATGTCTTGGCTATTGTAAATAGTACTGCTATACATATTGGGGTGCATGTGTCTTCTTGAATTATGGTTTTCTCTGGGCATATGTCCAGGAGTGTGATTGCTGGGTCGTACGGTAGCTCTAGCTTTAGTGTTTGGAGGAACCTCCACACTGTTCTCCATAGTGGCGGCACCAGTGTACATTCCCACCAACAGCCTCACCCCATCTGTAAACACCTTTCCCTGAAAGCCATTGGGGAGTGGGGGCCTTCTGAGCCCTAGATACCTGGACCCCTTGCTTGTTGCCCTGCCATAAACGCGGCACTTTCCTTCACCGTGACCCGGTGTCAGTAGATTGGCTTTAGTGCGTGCGGGCGAGTGGACCCAAGATTGGTTCAGTAACAGCGTGTTTGGAGACAAGCAAAACTATCACCTCTCCTCCTCTCTTTTCCTCCTGTGGATGCAGTTTAATATAACAACGGCTGTAGCTCTAGTGCAGAAATATCAGGAGAGTGAAACACAAGTGCTTCGTCAATACAATCCTTTCGGCATGAGAGTCACGTGGAGAAAATATTACAACACAGATGCCTGGACCCGGCCTCACAGATTCTAATTCCACAGCACTGAGCTAGGGCCTAATTTTAACTTTCTCAAGTGACATGCTTCAGATTTGGATATCTCTGGGTGGGATGTGCCACCAGGCTGGTTGCATTAGGGGGGCTTCAAGGTGTCGTTGAATGAAATAAGGAGGGAGGTGAACCGTGACCTGGATTTCACCCAGGCATCCTCTGGCAGGGCTGTGGCCAGGCCATGGGTCCACAGCTGAGCGGACGTCTGTGTCAGCCTCCAATCCTCCTGCCAACGCGTCCGTGACAACCCCTCCAGCAGCCTGGTGCTGCCGTGGATAAGGAGCCCTGGGATCGGAGTTCAGCCCAGGCACCTACCTGGTACATGCATAGTGCATGTGCTGGTGAGGAAACCGCCCTCTCCACCGGGAAGCCTGGAGCACATCCTCCCGTACAGCCCTCTGAGGGGACCAACCCTGCTGACACCTTGATCTCAGACTTCCAACCTGCGTAAATGTAGGACAGTGCATTTGTGTTGCTTAAGCCCGCCACTTTGTCATACTTGGTGACGCAGCCAAGCAAACTGCTACGACCTGTATTTTCAATAAGAAGGAATTCACATGGTATGGTCGCTTTCCTGCTTCCCCTGCCTTTATTTTTTTATTTTTATTTTTAAAAAAGTATTATTTTCTCTTAGGCTGTGTCGTGTCTTAGTTGCGGCACACGGGCTTAATTGCCCCGTGGCGTGTGGGATCTTAGCTCCCGGACCAGGGTTGCCGGGCTTCGAACCCGCGTGCCCTGCATTAGAAGGCAGATTCGGTAAAACTGGAACACGAGGGAAGTCCCTCCCCTGCCTTCAAATTAAGACGTGTTGCTGAACTTCAAAGAAGAACCTGTCCTTTTCTGTTAGATTAGAAACCTGAGTTTTCTTCTTAAATGTTGCGTTTCCCGGTTGTGGTAGATGTGTTAGTGTTGACAAAAATGGCTGAGAGACTTGAAGAGGAAAATGATTTTACAAATCCTGAAGATGGGTGCCAGTTATCGTGATAAAATTGCTATGTTAAGAGACCAAAAATAAACAGGAGAAAACACAGGTAAGTACTTAGGAAAGGCCGGATGGGAAAGGCTTCTTCAAGTACAGTGTCAAAGCAGATGAAAAGTATGAAGTGAAAGTGACAGATTTGAACACAACATATTTTTTAAGTGTCTGTATAAGAGAATGTGAGAGTAAAAAGTTAAAAAGATAAAGAACAGGGATTGACAGATACACACTTGTATATGTAAAATAGATAAACAGTGATGACCTAGTGTATAGCACAGGGAACTATGTTCAATACCTTGTAATAACCCATAATGGAAAAGAGGCTGAAAAAGCATACATATATTCTCACATAAATACATGTAACCGAATCAGTTTGCTGTACACCTGAAACATTGCAAACCAAATATACTTCAGTAAAAATAGAGAACTGACAAAATAGGGGAAATATCTGTAGTTAATAGAGATGCAGATCCACAAGGAGAAAGCTTTGTACTGTAAGGATCCGTATATATGAGGAGATCCTAAGGAAAGCAAAGTAAAAGGTGGCCGTTGTTGCTTCTGGTCAAGGTGAAGTCGCAGGGTCCAGGTTTACTCTCCGAACTTAAAACAGCTTTAAAAAGGGGGAAATGTATGAAATGACTGTTTTTCGCCTTTTGGAGAGAGGGGTGAGTCGTGAGGGACATCAGCTCACTGCTGGACATCCTATTCATTGGGATGACTCCGTACTTTTATTCCCTTTTTTAGAGCATTTCCTCAAGACAACTGGTAATAGAAATACTTGCAGAGAGTGTCCAGGGCAGAGTACAGGGCAGGGGGCTGGGGAGCCCAGCATGTCCCTGGGCTGAAGGGATAGAGTGAGGTGTTGAGGTGGGCACAGCAGCTGGGGTTCACAGGCCACCGCAGTGTTCTGCTGAGACCCGGTCGGTGCACGTGGGTGAGGTGAGAACTGGAGGCCTGGTGGTAGGCTGATGGGCGCACTGCCCACCCACGGTGCTTCCAAGCAAGGTACTCCATGTTGCTGACGTCTTTACGTGGTGAAAATGGAAAAGGCGAGAAATGCGCCCTGGAGGTTTGCCAGGCTCAGGCTCAGAGCAGGCGTGGTTGCTGTCATTCCCACACTGGCAGCATTTCATCGGTGAGAATTCAGGCAGAGGCCACAGTGAACAGCAGCAAGAACCGGAAGAGACCATTCCTGGCTCTAAGCAGCCACTTCCAAGCGCAATTTTGGAGAAGCACGCATTTTGTGCAGGATTAATTTAATGTGGCAGTTCAGCTGGGGAAATCAGGAATGGGTTATGTGCTTATTCATTTGGCCAAATCATCACTTCTCATTTCCGTTTTTAGAGGATTTCCTCAAGACGCTTGTAATATAAATAGTTCCTCTGTCCCTTTCATAAGTATCTAAATCTTTTTAAAAGCTAAATCAGTCTCTTGCCATCATTACAACCCAGGAATGTCTTTGTTAAGGACCTGAGAGCTATCTTCTTTATCTCTCTGTCACCGGGGGAGTTTAGGGTAGGTGTTAAGCACTTT
The DNA here is from genome assembly GCF_003031525.2 of Neophocaena asiaeorientalis asiaeorientalis. Taxonomy (NCBI): domain Eukaryota; kingdom Metazoa; phylum Chordata; class Mammalia; order Artiodactyla; family Phocoenidae; genus Neophocaena; species Neophocaena asiaeorientalis. Next base: position 15,683 of record NW_020173230.1, read on the forward strand.
GCTCTGAGCTGTAAGTACCTGCTTGTCCTAGAGGTAGGAGCAGTTGTCTTTCTCCTTTGGGTAAAGGGTATTAACTAGCATGGACAGCCACCGAGATTACCATGTGAATTTAGGATATTCTGTGAAAGAATGTATGCCATTTTTATGGTGTTGTCAAGTCTTTTCACGGGAGACAAGTTCCCCCCCGTTTATCTTGAGAACATGTATGCAACAGATATTATCTGCTGAGGTTTAAAAAAAAAAGTGAGGTTGATTTCATTTGCACAAACATTAGTGCTTCGCCTGTGGTGCACAACACAGTCTGGTTTAATGGTTATTCAACAGTAAAACCGTTTTCTTTACGTCTACATTTGTGGAGAGGATTTTCTCGGTTGGGGGGAGATTTTTTTTTATTTTGTTAATTACTTACGTAATTAATTAATGGGACTGCACTGCGCAGCATGCGGGATCTTAGTTCCCCAACCAGGAATCAAACGCGTACCCCCTGCAGTGGAACCTAGGAGTCTGAACCACCGTACCGCCAGGGAAGTCCCTGGAGATTTTATTTTTAACTTTTCCCCAACAGCTTTTAAGGAACAGTTGGCAAAGAACAGTTATATTATTTCACCCCCAAAATAGTGATAAATCATTACCCTTATGATCCCAATTTTGAAAAATGGTATTTTTACCTTACATAAACAGTATCCTCTTTAAGAGGTAAGATCCCTGGTATCTGATTTTCGTACAGTTTTTATCGCGTTGGTTGCGTAAACAGTTACAATTTCTATTTTCTTTTCTTTCCGTGGGTAATATTAGTTTGTATCATGGCTGGGCATTTATTGTATCCTAGGATTTGAAGGAAAGTTGTAGCGTTTCAGTTAAGCGAACGTGATACACTCCTTCCCCTCTCCTGGCGGTGGGGGAATCTCAGATGTAACCCGAAATGTCTCAGGGCAGGGAAAGGACCAGGGACCCTGGAGGCCATCACACAGCCCCCGCTTGAGGCCACAGGTTTCCTTGATCCCTACTAGGAGTGAAGACAAATGGGCAATTGAGTCCCTGGTCCAGACGGCCCACCGTCGCAGCCCAGCAGCTCCTCACTGCCAGAAGACATGAAGACATTTAAGTCGCTCACTAAGTGGACGGCGCGGAGACTTCTGGGAAATAGAGTCTTGGTACTTGTTTCCCTCTCCGGTCGGGCTGCAGGCGGACTTCCGGCGTTCTCCTGCGCAGGTGCGCCTCACGGTTTCTGAGGGTTGGCGCACGCGCGCCGTCGCCGCGCCGCCCTTGCTTCCTGTGCGTGCGCAGGTCGGCTATGGTCGTCGTTCCGTCGTTTTGCCCTGTTGCCGAACATTTCGGCGCTTGCGGGGCTGGACGCCGTCCGTCCCGGCCGGCAGCAAGTCCGAGCCGTGTGTGCGGGCGAGGGTTCGCGCAGGCCGGGCGGAGGCTGGAAGTGGGACCCCCGAGCTCGAGCTGCGGAGCCCGCGGCCTGGGCCGGAGTGGCCGAGCGGCCGGCGGCGGTGCAGTGCCCGACCGTCTGCAGCGCGCGGCATAGCGTGGTCCCGGGAGAGAGGTGGGCCTGAAGGGAGCTTGTGCCGTAGGCCCAGAGCCGACTCCTCGGGCCCAGTGGCCTCGGGAAGCGGAGCGGAGGGACCCCGAGAGAGGAGCTCGCCGGAGGAGCAGCTCCCGGACCGGAGCCTCGGGAGCCCGGGGAGGGTCAGGGAGTCTCGATGGGGTTGGTGCCTCTGCGTGCCTGCAGGCGGTTGTGGACCCTGCGGCCCTTGCAGAGCGGGGCTTGGGGTCCCGCGGTAGTGCGATCGGGACGGTTTGACCGCTTCTCGGAGGTGGAGGGGCCGGGCTGGAGGGCAGGGCCGGCTACTCCGGATGGGGCTCCCCTGGGACTTGTGACCTCCGGGTGTTCTGGGGGAGCAGGGGCCACAGACTCACCCGGGACGTGTCACGTCCTCCCCTCCGTCCAACCCCGATACTCCACGTCCTGTTGTCGCCGTGTCGGCATCTCGCACGTGTCTCTCAAGGCGCGTCACCACCTTGGTTGTCTAATCTAAGCGTCCGCTGCCCCCCTCGGTTGTTCCCTGTGGATTCGCACAGTGTAATCGGTGCAGGATGAGTCTGCAAGGCTTCTGTCCTGCTGCGTCGGTTGAGGAAGGAAGAGATTGGGCCTGAGAAGGGAGATGACTTGTCCTAGATCCTCACCGGGTATGCACGTGCGGTCGCTACCAGGAATCTAAACTACTGGGGCAGGTGTTCTGTCCACTTAAAGTCAGTTTTAATAAAAGTGCTTTTTGAGCGTCGCACTTAAGTTTGTAAAGTTTGTACAAATAATTGAAAGACTGAAACGTACCTGAGTGTGTCCTTTTATTCTGGGTATCCTGTGGATTTCCTGATCTAAGTTGTTAACAGACTTAGAAGAGTTAAACTATATGCGTTTTTTAATTTCATATTTAATGACGGAGGTTTATTTTAGTAGGACTCAATGTACACTCGCTGCTGAAAAAAAAGTATCCCCTCAGGTACCGCAGCCACGTGGGAGTTACAGACCTGAGGGTAGTTGCTCCCTCCTCATTCTAACAGGCCCTTCTGAAGATGAAATGGTGGGTCTCCCACAGGTGTGTCTTGTCGAGCTCGGGCGGGTGCTTGTGCAACCCCGAGCCGCTTCAGTCGTAGCTTCACTCCTGCGTTTTCCTTCTGCAGGTCCACCTCCACTGTCACAGTCCTGCACGGTGTTCCAAGAGCAGCGGAAAATGAATCAGCCCCTGGTGAGTTTTGCTGTTTACTTATTTACCTGCTGCTGTTCTTGTGTGATAACAGCTTGATGGTCTTGGTTCTGCCCCTCCCCGGAACCTGATCTGGTTGAGGTGACCTGGCATCCAGCATACAAACCAGTGGAGATTTGCCAGGCGTCACCTCAGACCACTGTCGCCTTCGCATCTGCAGAGTCTGCTATGTTGGTTCCTGTGACAGATCTCTCCTTGCTTTCTTCCTGACTGATTCTTTCTTCCCCCCTCTTAATGTGTTGTCTTTTCACTCTTGGTTCATGCCTCTTCAACCTGTCTGATCTCACCTTGTGGTGCTTTTCACTTCCAGCTCTGTCAGTTCTCCCAGCTGGACCAGATAGATGCCTCTGTCCAGCCACTTGCCAGCATCTCTATGGAGTTTGTCCAAAGAGCACCTCAAATTGCTAGATCCAGTAGATCCAAGAATGATTATTTACAGCTCCCCCGCCCCTTGCCTTCTCCTTTTGTCCCTGGCGGCTCATCGTTGCATCGTCTAGCCTGTCACCCTACCCAGAAAAATGGGTTCATTCTGAAGTCCTTCTCCATCCTCTGTTACCACGTTGTAGTATTAGGCTTGTTAATG
>NW_020173230.1:19238-30586 GCF_003031525.2 Neophocaena asiaeorientalis asiaeorientalis
CCCCGGTGCCCTGTCAGCAGGTGGGCACCGTCAGCCTTCCCAGGCCAGCAAAGCCTGGGTCTCGGACGTCTCTGCATCTGGAGCTGGGGGTCAGGTGACCTGGCATCTCAGGGGACCTTGGTAACAGGACCCATCCTGCCTCTTCGATTGTTACACATAAAGAACTTTGATTTTCCGTCAATGTCAGGAGTTTGTTGCCATCTTAAACGGCCTCTGAGCTTGGCGTGGTCTTTTCCTTAACCTCCTCCACACCATTCCTCCCTCCACGTTCTTTTGAAATCACCTGAACATTTTTAATTTTAACATGCTAGTCCTGTGTTGTATTCCTTTCTTGGCAATTGCATAAACTTAACAGCCACATTACATTTAGTTATTTAAATTTACTTCTCTGTTTTCTGCTTCATGTTTGTTCTCCTTTCACGAGTAATGGGATACACTTTATCAACAGTAATAGTAGGTATCATTGAGAAGCGTTTTATGTCCAAAGGACTATGTTAAAAGTGCTTTCCATGGATGAACCCGTTTGATACTGATTTGTATCATTATGTGATAGGTACCATTATTATCTTTATTTCAGAGGTGATGGTACAGAAGGAAACAGTTTGTAATGACTGGTGTGAGTGTTCGTGAATTTATTCAAAAGATCCATGCCGAAACATCTGGGTCTGGCAATTCCTAGTTCTTTTGTGAGCGCTCTGTCCCTTGTCAGGAGTGTGCTCCTCCCCTGGAAGGTGTTCATGGGAAGAAAGGATTCCATGTCCCCAGCTGGGAATTAGGGGCAGCTGACCCAGCTCTCCCCAACAGCTCGTTTGGCAGGTCAGGGTCAGACCACTGCAGGCTTATCTTCATAGTAAAATACGGAACTAGGATGTGTTGCCTGGCTTGCTTGTTACTTTGGGAAGTGTGGCCAGTACTGCAGCTCAGCTCCTTCTGTGAGCAGTAGGAGAAGCTTAGGACAGGAATGGGACACATGTGTCCGGAGTTTAGGAGAGAAGCCTGGGCTGGCGATATAAATTTGGGAAATGTTGACATGTAGATGGTAATTAAAGCCATGAGGCCAGATGGGATCACCATCAAAGCAAAGTGTAAAAGAAAATAACTGAGTCCCAGGTCCCTCTAACTTGAGGATGACTCAGGGGAGAGGAGGAGCCAGCAAACGAGACTGAGAAGGAGTGGCCGGGGAGGTAAGAGGAGGACCACGCTGTTAACAGTCTGGAAGCCAAGCGAAGGGGCACAGTGCATCCCGGGTTGGCACGCATGTCCTCAGGCCTGTGCTCCTCGGGGGCAGGGGCTTTGTCTGCTGTTGTAGGTCCCCAACAGCCAGGATTGTTCCTGGCTCACAGTGTAAGACAATATTTTCTTTCTTTGCTGTACACTGAACGAACTCAGAGCAGTGTATTGTATTTATTTTCCTCCCACGAGATCCATAACGTAAAAGAGGTATACAGTGTTAACTTTCTTGGTGAGCTGGGTGAGCTCTTGTCCCCTAAGTCTTCTCCACGTCACCCAGTTCCCATCACGGTGCCATTACAGGGGCCAGTGTCATTCAAGGACGTGGCTGTGGACTTCACCCAGGATGAGTGGCAGCAGTTGGACCCTGAGCAGAAGACAACCTACAGGGATGTGATGCTGGAGAACTACAGCCACCTCGTTTCTGTGGGTGAGGAGAGCCTGCTTTCTGAATTGCTGAGATAAACAGGATTTCCCTCTAACTTACTGACTTTAACTTTGAATTTAATGGGACAAATGTGAGTAATCTGGGGCACCAGGCAGGAGGGCATTTGGTCTTTGCCTCCAAGTAGGTTCTAATTTTGGTACAGCACAGATGGCCACTTCTGTTGTGTAGCTCGAAAGGCAGCCCTTTGCTTAGACGACAGATCTGGAAGCCCAGCAGCCAGGCTCAAGTTCTCTCTCATTTCTGTTAACAGGGTGTCACATTATCAAACCGGAAGTTATCACCAAGTTGGAGAAAGGAGAAGAGCCATGGATAGTGGGAGGAGAATTCCTACTTCAGAGTTACCCAGGTGTGTGAGTGAGGCAGTGAGGAGGTCGGTAACTCAGAAGTGTTTTTCCCTGGAATTTTTTAATGGTGCCAAGCCTTAGAAGTGACTAAGGAGAGTTGCTCGTGTGCTTTTAGCTACACGGATCTCACTCCCAAAGACTTTCTCCTTCCCCACAAAAGCTTATGTTGGTAGAGCTCCTCCACGCTTGCTTCTACCCAGAACCAAACCCACTCACTTCCTTCTTCCTCTTAAACCTCAGATCCTCTTGTTCTTACAGCATATTCAGTAACCTCTTATCATAGATTCTTTTTGCTTTCAGGCATTCATAGTCTGTTACTAGAGAATAACTCGTGACTCTCCATATTCTTTTTACTTCCCTTTTTTCTTCTTTCCCATGAAATGCCTCAGACTTGTTTCTGTCTGCAGTTTCACTTCTCACTTCTGTTTCCTTGAGGTCAGAGGTCAAACCCCCGTGTTGTGCATAAACCAGTAAACTCAGTTCACCTTTGCTGTCATGAGCACGGGTGCTGGTCATTCCTGAGACGAGTGCTGTGGAGTTTGGTATCTCCCTCTTCCTCCAAATGCCCATTTTCATCTTGTCTCCTATTTACTGTTCTGTGGCCAGGGCCTTGAATGCTGTCGTGTCGGAGTAGGTGCGGAGTGAGTAGGAGGTACAGAAATGAGTCGTGGATCGTTTATCCTTCCACCCCCTCCAGAAATGTCTCTGAAGGATCTGCTTCGCACTTCAGTGGTTTGTTCCCCGACTTCTTCAAAGGGCTCCTCCTGTCTGAAGTCTTGAGGGTTTTTGTCTGTTTAATGCTGCATTGTCCACCCTGTCCTCTGGTTCAGTGTTTCCTGTGGGAGCAGTAGGCGCTCCTTCATTCTGGCTGGATTTGCAAGATGTGTTCATCCGCCTTTCTAACCCATCTTATCGCTAGTCTCATAGGGTAAGCCTACAGCAATTCCCTGTTGATTGCTAAAAAGAATTTAAAGTCCTCCTCCTTATTACCCAATATCGGCCCTGTGTTACCTGGAAATTTTAATTTTCTATTGTTTTCCGAAACTCTGGATAAACTCCCTTTGGTCCACACTTCTAAATGTCTTATGTTTCACTGGGGTGTGGGTTATTTGTCCAGATTACACATTCTTTAAGTCTGAACTCAAATATTCAACCCCTCCTTGAAGTTTTTCCTTCCAGCTCTAATCATCACTCCAGTCTCTTCTTTGACTTTGACTCCACTTCATCATGGTGATGCCTTAAAAAAAAAGCTAGGTCTGATCAAGGAATCTGTTATTTGATTATGTATTTTTTGCTTGAGCTTCTGCACACCACGCCCCCCATAATCCAATAAAGAAAAGGCCATCATCATAATATGTAATATATAGTACATGTTTATTTCTTTGATTATCTGAGGAGCCAGGTAGGTGAAAGAACCTTCTTGTCCATTCAATCAGAAATAATTTATAGACAGGTATTTCTTTTTATTTTTATTTTTTTATTGAAGTATAGTCAGTTTATAGTGTTGTGTTAGTTTCAGGTGTACAGCAAAGTGATTCAGATATAGGCATTTATTTCTAAATATGCATTATGCATATTTAGAATATATGGGTGACATCCCATATATTCTGCTGGTAGTGGAAAGATGTCCATATGCTTAAAATTAAGAACAACTATGATTTCTATTGAGGGGTTCAAAAGAAATAGGAAATAGAGCCATACTTTCTAAGAGGTTTTGGTTAAGAAAAGAGAACAGAGATGCATGGGTAATTTAAAAGTCAGCATTGCACATGGAATGTTAATGTTCCAATGCAAGGCTGAATCAAAAATGTATGGAGAGTAATTATTTTCAACTTTAAGGGGAAATGGAGCTAATTAACTTGAGAAAGGACTTGAATAGTATTTTTTTTTAAGCATGGACACCCCCTAAAAGATAGGGTTTGAGTGGATCAAGGCTGGAAGTCCAGCAAACTTAGTAAAACAGGAGCAGAGACCTGTCGTTGAACGTAAGCTGGGGCATTGCTGGTACCAGACATCTCGGTGTAGGTGACAGTGCCTTAGCCTGTGATCTGTCTCTCCACTTGATGTGAAAGTGCCATGGTGTAAAGTGCTGATCCACCTCCTGAGACTGATTCCTCCTTGTCCTTGTCCAGTGGCTAAAGTCGTCGTCGCCCCATCAGTTTACCTGTTTGCAGTGAGTCCTTTCACATCTAAGAACTGGTCATTCACGCAGCATCCTTTGTCTTCTCATCATTGCACCACGTTTGTATTTTACCTTCTATACCCAGTTTTGAACAAAATCTTAAAAGTAGCAAAGATCAAAGGTGCTTGTGTGTGTTTTTATTGCATTGGGTCTTCGTTGCTGTGCGTGGGCTTTCTCTAGTTGTGGCGAGCAGAGGCTACTCTTCGATGCAGTGTGCAGGCTTCTCACTGCGGTGGCTTCTCTTGTTGCGGAGCACGGGCTCTAGGTGTGCGAGCTTCAGTAGTTGTGGCACACAGGCTCTAGAGCGCAGGCTTAGTGGTTGTGGCACATGGGCTTAGTTGCTCTGTGGCATGTGGGATCTTCGCAGACCAGGACTCAAACTCGTGTCCCCTGCACTTGCAGGCAGATTCTTAACCACTGCGCCATCAGGGAAGCCCGGTGTTTGTGCTTTTGTCAGCTTTTCTCACCACTGGAGATTGTGGAGGTTGTGTGTGTGCATGTGGGTGCTTATTCCAAACCAAAAGAATAAGGGAAAATAGTACACTTGGAATTGTTTTCATCTGTCCATGAAGCTAGCACCTGTGCCACAAAGAAATGGCTTGTGTACAAGTCACATTTCATATTTTATATAGGAAGATGTATAAAAATTGGTTAATTTTGCCTCTTTTTAGAAGAAGACTGGGAAGCCCATGATCTGATAGAGGGAGCCCAGGAAAATGAAGACAAACATTCAAGGCAAACTGAATCTGTCAACAACAAAACCCTGATTGAAGAGAGAGGTAATGTTTTTGGTAAGACTTCTAATGTGGAAACAAACCCTGATCCTTCAAGAAAAATATCCTGTAAATGTGACTCATGTGGAAAGAGTTTAAAATCTACTTCAGAATATATTAGTAGTGATGGAAGCTATGCAAGAATGAAGCCGGATGAATGTAGTGCATGTGGGAAATCACTTCTCCATGTTAAGCTTGAAAAAACTCATCCAGGAGATAAACCTTATGAATTTAATCAAAATAGGGAGGCTTATGCTCTAAATGAAGGAAGTATTTATCAGAACATTCGTATTTTAGAGAAACCCTTTGAATATATGGAATATCAGAAAGCCTTTCAAAAGGGTACAGTGTTTGTTAATCATATGGAGGAGAAGCCCTACAAGTGGAACGAATCTGAAATAGCTTTTCTCCAAATGTCAAACCTCAGTGTGCACCAGAGAGCTCATATGGAAGTGAAGCCCTATGAATGCAATGCATGTGGGAAATCCTTCTGTAAAAAGTCAAAATTTATTATACACCAGAGGACTCATACAGGAGAGAAACCTTATGAATGTAACCAATGTGGGAAATCCTTCTGCCAGAAGGGAACCCTCACTGTACATCAGCGAACACACACAGGTGAGAAGCCCTATGAATGTACTGAATGTGGGAAAACTTTCTACCAGAAGTTACACCTCATTCAACATCAGAGAACTCACTCAGGAGAGAAGCCCTATGAATGTAGTTATTGTGGAAAATCATTTTGCCAGAAGACACATCTCACACAACACCAGAGAACACATTCAGGAGAGAGACCCTATGTTTGTCATGACTGTGGAAAAACCTTCTCCCAGAAGTCAGCACTTAATGACCATCAGAAAATTCACACAGGCGTGAAACTCTATAAGTGCAACGAGTGTGGGAAATGTTTCTGCCGCAAGTCTACTCTGACTACACACCAGAGGACACACACAGGAGAGAAACCCTACGAGTGCAATGAATGTGGGAAATTCTTCTCTCGGTTGTCATATCTCACTGTACATTACAGAACTCATTCAGGAGAGAAGCCCTATGAATGTAACGAATGCGGGAAAACCTTCTACCTGAACTCAGCCCTCATGAGACATCAGAGAGTCCACACAGGGGAGAAGCCCTATGAATGTAATGAATGTGGAAAGTTATTCTCCCAGTTGTCATACCTCACTATACATCATAGAACTCACTCAGGAGTGAAACCCTATGAATGTAACGAATGTGGGAAGACCTTCTACCAGAATTCAGCCCTTTGTAGACATCGGAGAATACATAAAGGAGAGAAGCCCTATGAATGTTACATATGTGGGAAGTTCTTCTCTCAGATGTCATACCTCACTATACATCACAGAATTCATTCAGGAGAGAAGCCCTATGAATGTACTGAATGTGGGAAAACCTTCTGCCAGAATTCAGCTCTTAATAGACATCAGAGAACACACACAGGAGAGAAAGCCTATGAGTGTTATGAATGTGGGAAGTTCTTCTCTCAGATGTCATATCTCACTATCCATCATCGAATTCATTCAGGAGAGAAACCTTTTGAATGTAACGAATGTGGGAAAGCCTTCTCTCGGATGTCATACCTTACGGTACATTATAGAACTCATTCAGGAGAGAAGCCCTATGAATGTAACGAATGTGGGAAAAAATTCTACCACAAGTCAGCCTTCAATAGCCATCAGAGAATTCACAGGAGAGGGAATATGAACGTACTTGACGTGGGAAGGCTTCTCTGAAGTCACACCTCATTTAATGTCACAGAACCCTCAATATTCCTACCATCCTAAAACAGTTCACACAGGTGAGTGTGGACAAGCCTTCGAGCATTATAGTCAGACTTGGAATCTGGAAGTTCACAGGATGGAAACCACAACTGTAACTAGGCCCCATGATGGGTTGACAAGAGTAAAAATTTATTGATAAATTGTACATAGTTTCACCATGGATTCAAACTGTTTCACGTATCAGGGAATTCAGACCAAGGGAAAATCTCTCTACTTAAGGAATGTGGAGAACATATTCTGTTGGAAATTATGAATACTGAAAGTTATGTTTCTGATAAAATATAAAGCTTTTTGTAAAAAAGGAGCCGCAGAAGATGGCTGTTGTGAATAAACATGCTCCTTATGTAAATAGAAGCTGTAAAGTTGTCAGGTAGCTAATCAAGACAGCAACATGGCAACATTAAGCTCATGTATGAGTGGGTCCTGAGGATGTAGGACTAATGCTTTTGAGGGTGTTTTGGTCTGTTTGCTTTTTAAGATGCTGCATTACAGGAATTGTTTGTTCAGTTTGAATCATGTTTGAAAAGGCATCCTATCCTTATTAGAATAATTGCTAAGACATATGGTAAAGACCCATTTTATTAAGTAGCACCACTATGTTAGTATCTTAATATGCATTGTTACTGAACTAATATTTGAAAGATATGAAGTATGCTTCTTTTTGTAATCTTCCCTGGCATTTATAAATGCATTTTATCATTGGTAATGAACTAAGTCTTCCATAAGGGAGCCAGTGTTTTTAATAATGTTTTCAACTGTATCTGAATTAGCAAGAGATAGAAATCTATGCAAAAAATAGAAAATGGCATAGATAATTTACAATTGTTAATGCCAGAAGTCTGTAGTGAGGAACATAGGACTCATTGCACTCAGTACAGTTTTTTAGATGAACCTAAAATAGTTTCATTTTAATCTAATTTTTTTCATCTACAGTTTTTTATTTAGATGCCTACCTAAGTGTAAGTGTGCAGAGCACGCATAATGTGTAACCTAGGAATTAATTTTATTTGATACGATGGTATTTTTAAACACTGTGCTTTGCTCCTTCCTGAATGGATTAAGAGTGGGTTGTTCATATGGCTTTGTAGCTGGCATTGTTGGGTGACCACCCTAGTCACTTGCTCCTTACTGTTGGCTGGCCAAGTTTGGGTATCCATTCCTCCTGACAGAACAGAAAAATCCTGATTAGTTTCAGCCAATAATGATAATCCCTTTCTCATGGCCAGCAACTGGTTTAGAGTGGTCCAAGGACCCATTCTAGACAAATAAAGGAAACATCTGACAGGTTATTTCTGGAAAAGTTTTCTTCAAAGCTTCAAGGAATCATGCTGGGTGAAATGGAACCTTGCTGAACTTTTCCTCCTCTGGATGTGATGCCTGGCTCTGTCTTTCAGCAATGAATTATGATATAATTTGTACATGGCAGAGCAGAAAGATTGGAAGAACCTGGGACCTGGGCAATGCTCTTGAGCCACTGAACCAGCCAGCCATGTAGCCATTCCACCTCTGGACTGTTTCTTTTCTGAAAGACTAAATTTATTTTTAAGATGATTGATTTAGGTTGTTTTTAGGGATAACTAAAGATAGAGTTTGTAGGAGTTACACGATTGAGAAGTGGACTTTAGGCAAATCATTTATTTTGAGCTGTTGATTTCGAAATTATTTTCTGTAAATTTTGGTGTAAATAGTTTAAGCATTAGAAAACCTGAAACCATTAAATGTGTATGTTTTTCTAAATTGTTATGTTACTGATCTAAGAATCTCTGGAACCTGATATGATGTCAGGTATATCTTTCTTTTGGTAATGCATGACATAAATTTTGTTTAGGTTAATTTGTTATTCATGGATCGTTGCTACCATGTTGTTGACAATATATGGTGTCAGGTAAGGACCTACTTCTGTTGTCCAGTGATTAGCCTGATAGCCTGTATTATTTGAGTAATTCACCCCTTACCACGGAGATGAAATGCCATGTTTCCCATGTATTTCTATCACTCATGGCACCTGTTTTTTGTTGCTTATCACTTTTCCACCATATTTGTCTAGATGATCTTGAGTCTGCTACATAACAGGAATTAAAATTCTGGTAGAGTGTATAATAGTTTTGTGTAGCAGCTATATATAGTATATTTGTTGAAATATTTGCAGAGGTTTCCTACACCAGAGGGAAGTAGCTTAAATAAACACTATGCATTTTAAGTAAAATATTTGAGAAGTTTAAATGGTTTACCACATTCTTTTTCTCTTATGGAGTGCCTGACATGAAAGGGTCCTGTACATGTAAGTGGTCCTCAACTGCCTCTTCAGTAATGCAGTCGTGGGATTTCTTTATTGTTTCAGAGATGTCAGTGTTTTCATATTATTACATCTCTGAAGTTAGGATCGATAGCATGTTCTGATTCAACTGGCATTGATTTTTTTTCTTCCTTAGAGGTACTTAAAATAATGGGTTGTCTTAGATTTGATGGAATGCAGTATTTGAAAAGTTTTTAACTATTCCTGGCAAGGCCTAAGTTCATGAAAGAAGGCACCACAGGGGATGGTTCTGCTTCCCCACCCAGCAGCAAACCGAATGTGGAATTGGGCAGAGCCAGGAGTACTTGCTCTTTATACACAGTGACCTCATACTGTGGAGTGTGAGCAGATTTGGAACTCCCAGGGGGTTTCCAAGGGCTGAGCAGGACGTCGACCCCTCCTGGCACATAGAGGTGAGATTCCCCCCGTTTTTTTGGTCTGTTTTTTCAGTTATGTTAGTGAAATGGTGGTTCATTTGATGCTTCTGTGGCCTCTCAAACAGGTCAAAATGAAGACCATTCCTAACACCAGGGCCCTCTTCTGAGGCAACAGAGAGTCACCCTCTCTTTATTCCACCTCAGCGTGGCTGGCTGGGCTGTCCACTCTAGCACCCCAAAGAAAGTTGTATGGATAGATACTGGTAAGGATGTATTGGTATGTTTGTATACTGTGGAAGTATGTAAAATGATACAGGCATCTGGGAAACTAACCTGGAAATACCTTTTAAATTCAATAATACGTGTGCTTTATCATGCAGTAGTACCCCAATCTGTTGATAGATCCCGGAGAAATTCTATACACAGGAGGATGTATATACAGGGAATTTCACCACAGCAGGACTTTTGAGCTATCCTAGGTGACTGTCATTAGAAGAGGTGAGTGAAATGTGGATCAAGCAGTGGGGTGGTGTCCAGCAGTTAGCAGTGTGTGCTCTGTTGTAGCACAGCTGATTAACACTTTTAGATACGAATGAAAGAAGGAATGAGATTTCGTGCAACTAAAAAATGTTTACATCAATTAAAGTTACACACACACCCTCATAGAGGCGAGGCTACAGTAGTATGTGCTTAAGGTCATACCTTCATCAGTGTGAGTACCTGTGGGGGAAGGGATGGAATTGGGGTCTGGCATGAAGAAACAGTGGGGTCCACACAGAAACCAATGCTGCTAAAATAAGTATGTTTTTAACCAAGTAGTACAGTTAGCACTGTGCCCAGGCTCCTCCAGAAATATGAAAACAGGCACACAGGGAAATTAAAGGCCCCTAATTAAAATCCCCAATAATGTTTTATTCTGTTCAGTTTTAGCCAGAATTTTATAGCTTAGGTACCTAAATGGTGCCTTCTGTGCCTTTTCTGGCAACTTCTACCCAAGCCAACTTTCAGGAAAATGGCACAGCTGCTTGTAAACGTTCTTATGATGAAAGAGTTCTACATGTGAGTGTCTGCGTCACTTTGTAGAACTCAGTTTAATCAACTGGGCTGCTGACTGTACTACAGTGTTACCCTGCTTTGTTTATGAAAGAGATTCCCCCTTCAGTTTCAACTGGCACATCACTGGAGATTTGACTTCTCAACTTACCTTTCAGGTAGGTGCGGCCAGGTGATTATGTTGGAGCCCATTAGGGAAATCTGTGTCATCCTCTGAGTCACATTCTTAAAAGAGTCACATTCTTAAAAGTTGGTTCTTCACTGCCTTTCCTCCTTCCCTTGCTTGGGCTGTGTTTGATAGAACTTATTATTCTAAAACATACAAAAACCATTCTTGGGTTTATGCTGTACAAAAAAGAGGCAGTAGGCCAAATTTGGCCTATGATCCATATTTTGCCAACTCCTGCTTAGGGGATGGAAAAGTAATACGTTGAAGGGAAACTTTTCTCTGGATAACACCATGGAACGGGATGGGGAGGGTCCCCTACCTCCCTGGACCCCCTGTTTGGAATTGTACATGAGATTTCAATCTCTCGGTTCAGCCACTTTGCTTGGCAGCCAATCTGACACTTACACAGAATTAGCCAACAAAAAATGAACTGCAGTCATGTCTTCTAAATGCCTTCCTCCAAAACTTAGTAGTACACTAATGATGAAATACAAGAGTGAGTCTTAACATCTTTTCAACAGTAATCTTTTCAGCAAGATTATTTGTGGAATCAACAGAATCCTAATAAATGCTAGCACACTATAATAGTATTAAATTCCTAATTAAATATGCAGTATTTTATCTTCAGAAAAATGTGTGCACCAGCCCCCCCCCCCCCCAAAAAAAAAAAAAAAAAT
>NW_020173230.1:30684-81695 GCF_003031525.2 Neophocaena asiaeorientalis asiaeorientalis
CCCCCCCCCCCCCCCCACAAAGAAAAAGAAAAATGTTCACTCAGATCTTGGTTTGTAATTATTCTCCACTAAATGGAACCAGAGCTCTTAAGCTTTTATTCCAATGCTGATTAGGAAAATTAAGTGTAGAACAGTCATTTGTATTAGCAATCAGGAAGTGCTCGAAAACTGACGGGAAGTGATTTCACCAAAAATGGCAGAGTAGAGAAATCTGTCCCCCTTCCCCAACATGAACAATTAATGAGCTGGCAACGTTGGCAAAACTCTAGAATCTAGTGTGGGACTTAGAACCACCAAGGAAGCTTGATAAGGGCAACACTTTGCAATGAGAAAGCTGCCCACCCACTGTCCCCCACATCTCTGGTCACCAGCCTGATTGATGGCAGCCTGAGTCCCAGGCACAGGTTGCTGGGGGCAGGGCAAGAATGAGACCTTACCCCCCAGGGCTGTGCTTGTGGGCCTCACCTGTGGGCTGCTGTCTGTAAGTCAGTAACAGAGCTTCCCTTTGTTGTTTCCTTGACTCAGAGCAGTCTTCCCAGAGGGCTAGTGCCAAAGGCATTTAAAGGCACAAGTCCTGGGGGTGGGGGCAGCAACCTGGGGGGCAGGATGACAGTCAAAGTGAGTAGCAGACCTATTGAGAAGCCTGGGAAGGGACAGGTTGGAAAATGGAGTTGTGTGTGGCAATACGAGCTTTTGAAAAGCTTCCTAGTGCACATCGTGTGTGCCCAGTTGAGACACAGCTCAGAAAACACCTGAAAAGTCCCTATGCTCTCACCTGGACTGGCCTGCAGGCTCCATGTAAGCTGGAAGTGAAGGCTAAGGCAGAGTGGAACCAGCCTGGCTAAGCGCTGAAGGAGTGCCCAACACAGCCAGCCTGCAAAACTGGGGAAATGTCCCCTTTTTTTGGCTCCAGGTGTTTACAGAAGCTGACAAAACACAGCTGACCTCTGGAAGCTAATGGAACAGAATTAAGTGACCACACAATATACAGATTCAATGCAATCCCTATCAAGTTACCAATGGCATTTTTTTACAGAACTAGAACAAAAATTTTTTTACGTTTGCACAGAAACACAAAAGACCCCAAATATCCAAAGTAATCCTGAGAAAGAAAAACGGAGCTGGAGGAATCAGGTGCCCTGACAAAGCTACAGTAATCAAAACAGTATGGTACTGAAAAAACATATATATAGAGCAATGGAACAGGATAGAAAGCCCAGAAATAAACCCACGCACCTATGGTCACCTAATTTACAACAAAGGAGGCAAGAATATACGAGAAGACAGTCTCTTCAATAAGTGGTGCTGGGAAAACTGGACAGCTACATGTAAAAGAATGAAATTAGAACACTCCCTAACACCATACACAAAAATAAAGTCAAAATGGATTAGAGACCTAAGTGTAAGTAAGGCCGGACACTATAGAACTCTTAGAGGGAAAACATAAGCAGAGAACACTCTTCAACATAAATCGCAGCAGTATCTTTTTGGATCCACCTTCTAGAATAACGAAAATAAAAACAAAAAACCAAATGGGACCTAATTAAACTTAAAAGCTTTTGCACAATAAAGGAAATGATAAACAACAAAAAGTCAACCCACAGATGGGGAAAAAAATATTTGTAAATAAAGCCACTGACAAGGAATTAGTCTCCAAAGTATACAAACAGCTCATGCAGCTCAGTATCAAAATAACCCAATCAAAAAATGGGCAGAAGATCTAAATAGACATTGCTCCACAGAAGACATACAGATGGCCAAAAAGCACATTAAAAGATGCTCAGCATCGCTAATTATTAGAAAATGCAAATCAAAACTACAATGAGGTTATCACCTCACAGTAATCGGACTGGCCGTCACCAAAAAGTCTATAAACAATAAATGCTAGAGAGGGTGTGGAGAAAAGAGAACCCTCCTGCACTGTTGGTGGGAATGTAAATTGGTGCAGCCACTATGGAGAACAGTATAGAGGTTCCTTAAGGAACTAAAAATAGAACTACCGTATGATCCAGCAATCTCACTCCTGGGCATATATCCAGAGAAAACCATAATTCAAAAAGATAAATGCACCCCAATGTTCATAGCAGCAGTATTTACAATAGCCAAGGCATGGAAGCAACCTAAATGCCCATCAACAGAGGAATGGATAAAGAAAACGTGGTACATATATACAGTGGAATATTACCCAGACACAAAGAATGGAATAACACTATTTGTAGTGACATGGATGGACCTAGAGATTCTCATACTAAGTCAGACAAAGACTAATATGATATCAGTTGATATCACTTATATGTGGAATCTAAAAAAAATGATACAAACGAGCTTATTTACAAAACAAACAGATTCACAGACTTCAAAAACAAACTTACGGTTACCAAAGGGGAAAGGTAGGGGGGAGGGATAAATTAGGAGTTTGGGATTAACATATACACACTGCTAAATATAAGATAGATAACCAACAAGGACCTATTGTATAGCACAGGGAACTATATTCAATAACTTGTAATAAATCACAGTGGGAAAGAATACGAAAAAGAATACATATATTCTTTATGAATCTTTATGAATCACTTTGCTGTACACCAGAAACTAACATGACATTGTAAGTCAACTATACTCCAGTATAAAACAAAAACTAAAAAGAGTTAAGTGGCCACACATGACGAAGGACATAGACTTATAAAAATAGTTTAGAAAAGTCAGTAAGGACGCAAACGACAAGAACCCACAACAAAAATTCCCTGGGGCAGGGGGAGAATCTGATTTCCAGAGTTCCCACGTTATCTAAAATGTCTAGTTTTCAGCAAAAAATTACAAAACATGCAAAGAAAGTATGGCCCACTCACAGGAAAAAAACCAACAGAAACTGTCTCTGAGCCCTGCCTCTGGTTGGGGGGAAGTGGTCCAGCCAATGGGATTAGGAGTGCCACTCAGTAGGCAGCTACTTTAGACTAAATTTAAATTCAATCAGAATCCCAAAAAGGTCTGGAGAGGAGCCTGGTAAATCCGTTCTAAAGGTCGCCTCTAAGAATTAATGTGGGAAAAGCCAAGGAAGTCTTGAAAAATAGAAATGAAGAGGGACTTGGAGAAGTGTTACAAAGCAAGAACAATTAAAATGCCACTTTAGTTAATTAGCACAAGTGTAAAATATGAGCTATATAAATAAAACAAAAATCTGGAAAGAACCAGAGTACTTACAACCTGTGAGGACAGAGAAGGCAAATAAGACAATGTAACCAAGCTGCCTGCAGCTCCAAGGTCAAAACAGACCAACCACTGGTCTACAATCATCTGCTGAGCCTGTGCTCTAGAGCCCGTGAGCCACAACTACTGAGCCCATGTGCCTAGAGCCCACACTCCGCAACAAGAGAAGCCACCACAATGAGAAGCCCACGCACCTCAACAAAGAGTAGCCCCCGCTCATCGCAACTAGAGAAAGCCCGCGCACAGCAACGAAGACCCAATGCAGCCAAAAATAAACAAATAAAAAAAACAAATTTATAAAAAAAAAACAAAACATGGAGTATAGACTGTCATAGCCCCATGTCAATCCATGTACCCTATGAATCAGAATCTACAGGTAAGTGATGTAGCCCTATGTACTTAGGAAATGCTTTCTGAATAAACATAAGCATTAATAGATGAGCGTATCTATTATATACTATACATCAAGTTAAGGAAGAGTTAAAAAAAGACGCCCCCCAGATGGGGACAAAAGCCTCAGCAATAACCAGATGCTCTCAGGTGTCACAGTATATGATGAGGTCTGAATTCCTTGTGGCTCAGCTACTAAGTGAAATGGGAATTCTATCCTGGGGGTGGGGGCAGCAACCTGGGGGGCAGGATGACAGTCAAAGTGAGTAGCAGACCTATTGAGAAGCCTGGGAAGGGACAGGTTGGAAAATGGAGTTGTGTGTGGCAATACGAGCTTTTGAAAAGCTTCCTAGTGCACATCGTGTGTGCCCAGTTGAGACACAGCTCAGAAAACACCTGAAAAGTCCCTATGCTCTCACCTGGACTGGCCTGCAGGCTCCATGTAAGCTGGAAGTGAAGGCTAAGGCAGAGTGGAACCAGCCTGGCTAAGCGCTGAAGGAGTGCCCAACACAGCCAGCCTGCAAAACTGGGGAAATGTCCCCTTTTTTTGGCTCCAGGTGTTTACAGAAGCTGACAAAACACAGCTGACCTCTGGAAGCTAATGGAACAGAATTAAGTGACCACACAATATACAGATTCAATGCAATCCCTATCAAGTTACCAATGGCATTTTTTTACAGAACTAGAACAAAAATTTTTTTACGTTTGCACAGAAACACAAAAGACCCCAAATATCCAAAGTAATCCTGAGAAAGAAAAACGGAGCTGGAGGAATCAGGTGCCCTGACAAAGCTACAGTAATCAAAACAGTATGGTACTGAAAAAACATATATATAGAGCAATGGAACAGGATAGAAAGCCCAGAAATAAACCCACGCACCTATGGTCACCTAATTTACAACAAAGGAGGCAAGAATATACGAGAAGACAGTCTCTTCAATAAGTGGTGCTGGGAAAACTGGACAGCTACATGTAAAAGAATGAAATTAGAACACTCCCTAACACCATACACAAAAATAAAGTCAAAATGGATTAGAGACCTAAGTGTAAGTAAGGCCGGACACTATAGAACTCTTAGAGGGAAAACATAAGCAGAGAACACTCTTCAACATAAATCGCAGCAGTATCTTTTTGGATCCACCTTCTAGAATAACGAAAATAAAAACAAAAAACCAAATGGGACCTAATTAAACTTAAAAGCTTTTGCACAATAAAGGAAATGATAAACAACAAAAAGTCAACCCACAGATGGGGAAAAAAATATTTGTAAATAAAGCCACTGACAAGGAATTAGTCTCCAAAGTATACAAACAGCTCATGCAGCTCAGTATCAAAATAACCCAATCAAAAAATGGGCAGAAGATCTAAATAGACATTGCTCCACAGAAGACATACAGATGGCCAAAAAGCACATTAAAAGATGCTCAGCATCGCTAATTATTAGAAAATGCAAATCAAAACTACAATGAGGTTATCACCTCACAGTAATCGGACTGGCCGTCACCAAAAAGTCTATAAACAATAAATGCTAGAGAGGGTGTGGAGAAAAGAGAACCCTCCTGCACTGTTGGTGGGAATGTAAATTGGTGCAGCCACTATGGAGAACAGTATAGAGGTTCCTTAAGGAACTAAAAAAAGAACTACCGTATTATCCAGCAATCTCACTCCTGGGCATATATCCAGAGAAAACCATAATTCAAAAAGATAAATGCACCCCAATGTTCATAGCAGCAGTATTTACAATAGCCAAGGCATGGAAGCAACCTAAATGCCCATCAACAGAGGAATGGATAAAGAAAACGTGGTACATATATACAGTGGAATATTACCCAGACACAAAGAATGGAATAACACTATTTGTAGTGACATGGATGGACCTAGAGATTCTCATACTAAGTCAGACAAAGACTAATATGATATCAGTTGATATCACTTATATGTGGAATCTAAAAAAAATGATACAAACGAGCTTATTTACAAAACAAACAGATTCACAGACTTCAAAAACAAACTTACGGTTACCAAAGGGGAAAGGTAGGGGGGAGGGATAAATTAGGAGTTTGGGATTAACATATACACACTGCTAAATATAAGATAGATAACCAACAAGGACCTATTGTATAGCACAGGGAACTATATTCAATAACTTGTAATAAATCACAGTGGGAAAGAATACGAAAAAGAATACATATATTCTTTATGAATCTTTATGAATCACTTTGCTGTACACCAGAAACTAACATGACATTGTAAGTCAACTATACTCCAGTATAAAACAAAAACTAAAAAGAGTTAAGTGGCCACACATGACGAAGGACATAGACTTATAAAAATAGTTTAGAAAAGTCAGTAAGGACGCAAACGACAAGAACCCACAACAAAAATTCCCTGGGGCAGGGGGAGAATCTGATTTCCAGAGTTCCCACGTTATCTAAAATGTCTAGTTTTCAGCAAAAAATTACAAAACATGCAAAGAAAGTATGGCCCACTCACAGGAAAAAAACCAACAGAAACTGTCTCTGAGCCCTGCCTCTGGTTGGGGGGAAGTGGTCCAGCCAATGGGATTAGGAGTGCCACTCAGTAGGCAGCTACTTTAGACTAAATTTAAATTCAATCAGAATCCCAAAAAGGTCTGGAGAGGAGCCTGGTAAATCCGTTCTAAAGGTCGCCTCTAAGAATTAATGTGGGAAAAGCCAAGGAAGTCTTGAAAAATAGAAATGAAGAGGGACTTGGAGAAGTGTTACAAAGCAAGAACAATTAAAATGCCACTTTAGTTAATTAGCACAAGTGTAAAATATGAGCTATATAAATAAAACAAAAATCTGGAAAGAACCAGAGTACTTACAACCTGTGAGGACAGAGAAGGCAAATAAGACAATGTAACCAAGCTGCCTGCAGCTCCAAGGTCAAAACAGACCAACCACTGGTCTACAATCATCTGCTGAGCCTGTGCTCTAGAGCCCGTGAGCCACAACTACTGAGCCCATGTGCCTAGAGCCCACACTCCGCAACAAGAGAAGCCACCACAATGAGAAGCCCACGCACCTCAACAAAGAGTAGCCCCCGCTCATCGCAACTAGAGAAAGCCCGCGCACAGCAACGAAGACCCAATGCAGCCAAAAATAAACAAATAAAAAAAACAAATTTATAAAAAAAAAACAAAACATGGAGTATAGACTGTCATAGCCCCATGTCAATCCATGTACCCTATGAATCAGAATCTACAGGTAAGTGATGTAGCCCTATGTACTTAGGAAATGCTTTCTGAATAAACATAAGCATTAATAGATGAGCGTATCTATTATATACTATACATCAAGTTAAGGAAGAGTTAAAAAAAGACGCCCCCCAGATGGGGACAAAAGCCTCAGCAATAACCAGATGCTCTCAGGTGTCACAGTATATGATGAGGTCTGAATTCCTTGTGGCTCAGCTACTAAGTGAAATGGGAATTCTAAGAGGGGAAAGAGTAAGAAGCACTTCAAAACAGAGGTGAGTACTTGAGCTCAAACATAAACTAAGTGTAAAATACGCACAACAAGCATTAACTACATGCCAGGCACAGTCCTAAGCCCTTTCTTAAGGATCTGGACAGGCAAACCTCAAGAAGAGGTGCAGATGTGGGTAAGATACATGAGCAGTATTTAGAAGGAGGATCATATGGAACTTACCATGAGTTTTTGAGTAACATCAACAAAAAAAGATGAATATGGACTGATATGTTTAAGAAAAGGTATCTTAAGTAATAGAGGACAACCCTAGGATTATATAAGGCCAGCAACAAGCCGAAACAGATGCTTTAGATTTAAAAGTGTATACTTAAAATTAGGAATGAAATAAGGCATCAGAGAATAAGGTTCTGGTTTTAAGTAAGGTGACTGGAAGGTAAGAATAAAAGCTATAGAAGACAGTTTTCAAAAGAAGATTAAAAATAAGAGGAACTATGGACAGATCAGTATTACAGGTACTTTTCATGGTAGTCAGGTACGGAAGAAGAAAAGGATGAGAACCCAAGTAAGTGGAAATAAGGAACGTGAGAAGATTTACAATTTGGAAGAAATGATTTTAGGGTTAGTTTCTGCCACACTGACAATGAAAAGACTACACCTCAGGTAAAACAGAGAGTAGAGGGCAGACGAGGCGGAGATAGAGGACGTGGGAATTTTTCAGTCACTGGGTAAAGTGAAAACCTTAACTCTTAGGAACAGATGAGGTACAGGGAAGGGACATTGTAAGACCTAGTTCTTGACAAACTCTTCCCAGCAGAGTGATCATGTGATCAAAACTGCTTGCTATTGAAAGACGTCTTAATTTTTGCCAAATTTGAGCACAGAAAATGCTATTTCACTGTCATACTTTTTACTTCTCTTATTACGAATGAAGTTGTAGATATTCTCATTTATCATTTGTATTTTTGTTTCCCACTTGTGTCTCCTTTTCGTGTATGTCTTTTGTCCACTTCTCTGTTGGGTTGTTTGACTTTTTCTTATGAATTGTAGTTCATTATTCAACAAACTTTTATTGAATGCTAAACTGTGGCTGGCACTATCCTAGACAGTGGAAACACAGACATGAAAGAAAACAAACCCTGTTCTCATGAAGTTTACATTCCAGTGGGAGGAAGCAGAAATTAAGTAAAATGAATAATGTATAATGTCTTATTTAAATTTGTTTTGAGAAAAGCCATGAATGTATTTTGGATATTAAGCCTTTGCTGGTTATATATGTTACAAATAACTTTTCTCACCCTATGCCATGAATTTTGAATATTTATGGTGTTTTGTAATGAGTGAATGTTCTTAATATAATCTATTTTTTTCTTCTAAAACAGTATTTTTGTGCTGTTTGAGAACCCTTTCGTAAGGATTGTACATAGATGATGATACATATATATCAAGAGCGTACATATATTCCCCTTTTATATAGTTATAAACATATTCCACTATACTTTCTTCTAGAAGTTTTATATATTTTACTTTTAAATTGATTTCTGTATAATGGTAAAAGACAAATGTTTTCTCCATATGAATAATTTTCTCAACAGCACTTATTGAATTACCTCCCCTTTGTTTCTCACATATCTGATTTCCATATGCATGGAGCTAGTTCTGGAATCTTCTGATCCTTTTTTTAAGCCCTGCCTTCCCTGGCTCTTAGCCTCATTCTCCCATCTTCAAAGGCACCAATGTTGCATCTCTCTGTGCCTTTATTCAGTAGTCAGGACTTCCTCTGACCACACTGGGAAATGTTCTCTCTGATTTTTTCTAATAATTTATTTTTGGCTGTGTTGGGTCTTTGTTTCTGTGCAAGGGCTTTCTCTAGTTGTGGCAAGTGGGGGACACTCTTCATCGCAGTGCACGGACCTCTCACTATCACAGCCTCTCGTTGTGGAGCACAGGCTCCAGACGCACAGGCTCAGTAGTTGTGGCTTACAGGCTTAGTTGCTCCGCGGCATGTGGGATCCTCCCAGACCAGGGCGCGAACCTGTGTGCCCTGCATTGGCAGGCAGATTCTCAACCACTGCGCCACCCGGGAAGCCCCCGATCCGTTTATCCTTACATTAATATCACACTACAGCCAATAGCTAGCACTGAATTTGAAAGGGCAAGCTCCCCCTAGTTTTTCTTAGCCTTCTAAACTGCTTTGTTTATTTTGGGACGTGGCTATTCCACACAAATTTTAAAATTTTATATCTAATAATCCTAAAATCTTAAGTCCTTTATGTTTTAATTCTATCCTGATAATCAATCCCCACTTCAGTTTTAGACTTAGTTCTCACTTAAATAGCACTCAAAAACAATCTTCTGCTATTTTATACTTTACCATTTCTTGATTAAAGTTCATGTTCTAGAAAATTCTTTACAAAGAATTCACGAAAACAATATTTCCCTGCATTCTTGCATGTTCAAACTTACTGTTGTTACTTTCGCTGAATAACATTTTGTCTACATATAAAATTATTGGGATTTACTTTTAGTTCTTAAGGATTTTGTAATTCTTTCTCCAGTGCTTTTAAAAGCACTGAATGTTATTGTGGACGTCTGAGATCAACTTGATTTTTTTCTCCCCCTTAAAAATGACTGGGGAGTTCCCTGGTGGCCTAGTGGTTAGGATTCAGTGCTTTTGCTGTTGTGGCCCAGGTTCAAACCCTGGTCAGGGAACTGAGATCCTGCAAGCCGAGCAGCACAGCCAGAATTTAAAAGAAAAAAGACTTAATTCAAGTGCTGGGGATCTAATGTAGAGCATGGTGACTATAGTTAATAATATGGTATTGTACCCTTGAACGCTGTTGCAAATATATCTGAATCATTCTCACCACCACTGAAAAAAAACACACATACAAATTACCTGTTAACTATGTAAGGTGATGGATGTGTTAATTATCTTAATCTTGGTAACCATTCTACAATATATGTACATCAAATCGTCACACTGTACGTTTTAAATATATACAATTATATTTGTCAGTATTCCTCAACAAAGTTTTAAATGACTTAATTCTTTGGTTTTGCAGACCAAAAAGAACCTTTCTTTCTTTAAAAATCTAGTAACTTCCCTAGGATACACCATGGTGGCGACAGTTCTGAGTTAGTTTCCCTAAGTTAGTCCTTTTCATGTAGACTCCAGTCTTCTTTCATACCAGGAAGCTTCTTTGAAATGTATCTCTAAGTATTTGTTCTATTCAATTATCTCTGGCTTTCCACATGGGGGACTGGATGGTGTGCATGCTGAACCTCCTTTTCCAGTCTTCCACATGTGACCCCTTTAACTGTGCCCCGATTCCCATTTCATCTGCTCACTTCCTGTGCTCCTCTCTTCCAGGCCCCTCACTATGTTTTCAGATCCTTGTGCTCCTTCCAATTCTACACATTTTACTGTCAGGATGTTTCTTCTTCCAGTTCATTCCTGAGCACTGGAACCTTTCAGACAATCTCCTGTGTCTCTTCATCTCTCCCCTCAGTGCTTATATATGGTTCCTTGTGCTTTTGAATCATAAAAGCAATTGCTTCATTAAGCTGTGAAACATTCATAGTGAGATACTTGGTCACAATATTTCTCTCTTCTATGACAATATTTTTCAGGTGCGTGTTCTTCACTTACTATTTTTTTTTTTTTTTTTTTTTTCTTTTTTTTTTTTTTTTTTTTTCCTTTTTTTTTTTTTTTTTTTTTTTTTTTTTGCCTTTTCTTTTTTTCTCTTTCTCCCTTTTTTTTTTTTCTTAAGAAAACATCCATGCATCCTGCACTGGCTGCTTAGGACCAAGGACTTAACATTGTATTTGATTATTTTTTATTTCTCTCTGAAAACCTATGGGCATTTTCACGTGCAAAGTCTCGTTTATCCCCCAAATGCTACAAAGACCAATACTTTACACAGTTAAGGGTTATGTGTGTGATTCCACCCTGAATCCCACTTCTCTGCTTCTCAGAACCAAAGCAGGTAACAAGGAAGTTCCTGCCACAATCTTGTTCAATCCCTTCCTGATGTTTTGCTAAGGGTTAGTCACCTTGCATTTCTTTCTGAGGTCAGCAGCCCTGGAGAGGTCCCTCTCTGGTTCCAATTCCAGGTGCCTGTACCCAGCTTGATTTTTTTGTTGCTTTCAACAGTTCTTCCCCTTATGTCATGGTTTCAAGTTTAGCTATTTCTCAGATTTATACAAAATACCAGTCTGCAACTCATTTCTCAATCTCCTAGTTGGTTTTAGATGGTTTACAGGAACAAAGGGGGAAAAGGCTGACTTCATATTTCCTATTTCAAACTAGAAATTCATTGTATCCTTCTTGACAAGCACCTTTCTTGCCCTCCAGACATCTCTCTGGGTTTTCTTCTCTGTTACACTTGTGACTCCTACGTGTTGTAAGGCTGTGGGTTGCAGCCTCTTTTCCTGTCTATCCACATCCACTGCCCAAGGCCCAGTTATGTCTGCATACCACCTTTCAACTCATGACTTTCAAATTTAATCTGCACTCCTGTCTGTTCTCCAACTCCAGATCTCCAGATCTGTATGTCCAAGGGCCTTATCAACATCTAAATTTGAATAATCATCTCAAGTCACTGACGCTTCTCAAAGTCACTTCTTAAAAAATTTGCCCCGAACTGCTCCTCCCCACTTTTCCCATCTCAGCGAACGCTTCCCACCCCAGCAGGTTGCTCAGACTAAATACTGAGGTCATCCTCGGCTCCCCCCCCAATTCTCTCACTCCACATCCTACCCAACAGCAAATCCTACTCTCCCAACGTGGAGCCACATTTCGTCACGTCTACCCCCTCCCTCACTTCACATCTGAGCCACTGCAAACACCTCTTTGCTGTCAAGAGCTGAAACCGTCAACATCCACACAGCTTACTCTCTGCATTACCATGACTACTGTTTTACTGTGTTACCGGCGGACTTTCCTGCCCCGTGAAACTCATGCCCAGGAAAATAAAAGTTGCAAATGATCTTACTGTTCATTTCAGAAGCTTCCTCAAAACCCTTTTAAACAAACTTCTCACCTTTCCCATAGATACTATACTACTTATTCTCCAAGACCTGTCCACAAATCCTAAACTGTTAAATCATAATTCTTACCCAAAGGTTATTAAGCCCCTGAATTAAAAAAATATACTTTAAACTATACCCTCAAATCTCATAAATAACCTGACTTTGTTCACTCTTTTCCAAGATGCTACGAAGACTGTCAGGGTGAGCAATGAATTAAGATTTGCCTTAACAATGGTGGTGGTCAGTATTTCAGGAGCCAGCGTTTCACACTGTCTTTATGCTTTTACTTTGTCCACCACCCTTGTCCCTGTCCCCAATTTCCTCTGCACAGTAGCAAAAAAATTCTTTTAAAACATACTCTTTTGCAGAAATCCAGTAATAGCTACACAACCCGCCCCAAATGAAGTCAAAGCCCTCACCGTGTCCTGTAAGACATCATTTGGCCCCTGGCTACCTGTCTGATGTCACCTCCCACCAGCATCCCTCTCAGGTGCTCCCCTGCCACCACTCTGGCCTCCCTGTTTTCCTCAGAGCACTTCCAACAAACTGCTGCCGCAGGAACTTGGCCCTGTGGCTCTTCCTTCGCCTGGAACCCCCAGGATCCACATCTCACCTCCTTACTTCTTTATCTGCTCTAATGCTGACATCATCAGAAAGGCATTCTCGGGGCTTCCCTGGTGGCGCAGTGGTTGGGAGTCCGCCTGCCGATGCAGGGGACACGGGTTCGTGCCCCGGTCCGGGAAGATCCCACATGCTGCGGAGCGGCTGGGCCTGTGAGCCATGGCCGCTGAGCCTGCGCGTCCGGAGCCTGTGCTCCGCAAGGGGAGAGGCCACAACAGTGAGAGGTCCGCGTACCGCAAAAAAAAAAAAAAAAAAATTTATAAAAAAAAAAAAGGCATTCTCCAACCACCTTTTACAAGAGCACACCCCGCTCTCTATCTCCTGTTTTAGTTCTTTTCACCATTCTCGTCACCACTGGATGTGTAAACTTATTCATTCACGTCTCCTCCTCCTGCTAGCTTGTAAGCTGTAGGAGCTCAGGAACAGTGTTTGTTCACTGGTGTACCCCCGACACCAGGAGCGTGGGTGGCAGAGTAAGAATATCTGCAGACTGAATTAATAAATGCCTGCGGGGAAACTGAAAAGAAAACGGTCCACGAAAATGGAGAGGAGAGGAGTACTAGAAAGGAGAAACCAAGAACAAAGGTCAGGAGGCAGGCAGGGGGTCAACACTGGGCACAGAGTGGTCACCTTCCCTAAAAGTCAGGCCAGAGAGGAAAGCACTGGTACTTAAGAGTGGTGGACGGAAATGGGGTTCAGGTTATCTGAGGCAGGCTGGCTCGCCGTTCAGTTACTTCCCAAGGTCTGAAGCCCCTACATAGAAGTACTGAGACAGACCCCAAAGGTCTCAACTTCTGGACCAATCCATCTGGGTCTGCTTTTCCAGTGGCTTCTTTTTTTTCACCTGATAATGACTAACTCACCTGGATCACTCCGGCATGGAAATGCTCTCTCTAATGGCCACGGCTCTTCTCCTTGCTCTAGCTTGAAGATCACCGCTGGTTTGGTGACGCAGTACCCTGTGAGTGAGATACAGGGTTAAGACTTCAGACAAGTCGCTTGGACATCGGGGGCCCTGAAGGACAATGAAGCTGCCGGTTCAGGATTCACATGATAATGGTGCCCATGTGAACCTTTCTTTAGGGAAGTGAGAACAGAAACACTCTTTCGTGCTCAGTAGCAGCAGGCGTTTCTGACCCATGAGATGCACAAGTATCATAAAGCTCCACCAAGGGCTCCTAAGTTTCGGCAGCCAAGGCAGAGTGCACACGGGGAGGCACGACACAGGGAAGGCTCCTCACCCACGGAGACCAGGGGGCTGCACTTTTCCAGCATCACATCCTGGTACAGGGTCCTCTGCGTACAGGTCAGCTGTAGCCACTCATCCCAGGTGAAGTCTACAGTCACGTCCTCCTTGAATGACACGGATCCCTGGCCAGCACACTTCTGTTCAAGCCAAAGAGATCAGTATTGGGTGATGTGAGAGAGATGGGAAATAATTCTTAACATGCTGATTTTGAGAGTTTACCATAAATATTATATAGGCTGCCTATTCCATACCTTGTTTTGTGGTTTACTTTGTGGGATAAAGTGATATCATAATAGGAAAATCCAGATTGTAGATTAACTTATTAATTCAAACAAAAAAAACAAGTTTCTACCATGTGTCTGAAACTATCCTAGCTTGCCAAGAATATTGACCTAAATCAATCTTTTTTGTTTTTCTTTGTTTGCAGTACACGGGCCTCTCACTGTTGTGGCCTCTCCCATTGCGGAGCTCCAGGAGAGGAGCTCCAGATGCACAGGCTCAGCGGCCATGGCTCACAGGCCCAGCCGCTCCACAGCAGGTGGGATCTTCCCGGACCGGGGCACGAACCTGTGTCCCCTGCATCGGCAGGCGGACTCAACCACTGTGCCACCAGGGAAGCCCCTAAATCAATCATTTTTATTTGGCCTTTAAGAAGCTTAAATCTTGGTAGGGAGACAAATCATACCTATGAATACTTATTGTGTAATAAGGTATTATTAGAGCTATGCTAGAATCAGTGTTATATAATGTAGGAGATATGACTATTTTGGTTTGTCAGGTCGGGATTCACAATAGCAGATCTTCATTAATGTGGTGCAGGCACATACACAAAGTCAAAGAAGTATGAAAAACACACAGCAGTATGACAGGAACAGGGCAGGGCCACGAGAAGAGGAAGAACTGCAGAGGTGTTCAGCGGCACACCGTGCAGTAATTCTGGACTCATCCGTGTAGTTCAGTGGTCTCCAAAATACTTCATCACCATCCTGGCAGTAAAGTTTTGAGCACCCCCAATTTATTTATCTTTAATAAGTACTATATACATTCTGCTAATCCACATGATAATAAGCTTAATTTATCTTTTTCTTCCTCATTAAAAGTTTAAATGTAATCAACCTGTTTTCCTCCCAATGGAGAAGAAAGCACTGGGATATCTTGTGCCTCCACAGGTGGGAGGTGTGGCCCCTGAAGAAATGAGGAGCTGGTGAAGACACACATGCAATCACCACGGTAGCTGTAACGTTTACATTAAACAGCAGCAAGGAAGATCTCAAATCAACAACCAAACATTACAATTTAAGGAACTAGAAAAAGAACAAATTAAACCCAAAGCTAGCAGAAAGAAGAAAATAATAAAGATTAGAGCAGATGTAAACAAAATAGAAAACAGAAAAACAGAGAAAATGAAACCAAAAACTTTTTTAAAAAAGATGAACAAATTTGACAAACTTTTACCTAGATGGAATAAGAAAAAAAAGGAAAACCTCAAATTACTAAAATCAGAAATGAAGATATGAACGTTACTACCGATTCTGCTTAAGTAAAAAGGATTATGGGAGAGTACTATGAACAATGGTACAATAAATTGGATTACCAAGACGAAATAGAAAAATTTTTAGAAACATAAACTCTACCAAGACTAAATCATGAAGAAAATAGGCACGCTGAATACACCTATAACTAGTATGGAAATTGGGTCAGTAACCAAAAATATCCCGACAAATAAAAGTCCTGGACCATGGCTTCACTGGTTCATTTTACCAAACACTTAAAGAAAAGCTGGGCTTCCCTGGTGGCGCAGTGGTTGAGAGTCTGCCTGCCGATGCAGGGGACATGGGTTCGTGCCCCGGTCCGGGAAGATCCCACATGCCGCGGAGCGGCTGGGCCCGTGAGCCATGGCCGCTGAGCCTGAGCGTCCGGAGCCTGTGCTCCGCAACGGGAGAGGCCACAGCAGTGAGAGGCCCGTGTACCGCAAAAAAAGAAAGAAAGAAAGAAAGAAAAACTAATACTGGGACTTCCCTGGCAGTCCAGTGGTTAAGACTCCACGCTTCCACTGCAGGGGCCATGGGTTTGATCCCTGGTCGGGGAACAAAGATTCCACATGCTGCACAGCACAGCCAAAGAAAGAAAGTAGAGCTAATACAAATCCTTCTCAAATTTTTCCAAAAAATTGAAGAAGAGCGAACGCTTCCTAACTCATTCTATGAGGCCAGCATCACCCTTATAACAAAGTCAGACATAGATGTTGCAAGAAAACTACAGACCAATATCCCTTATAATACTACAAAGCTACAGTACTAAAAATGGTGTGGTACTGGCATAAAAACAAACAGACCAAAGGAATAAAATAGCCCAGAAATAAACCCTCAAATATATGCTCAAATGCTTTTTGACAAGGTTGTCAAGACCACCCAATGGGGAAAAGATAGTCATTTCAGCAAATGGTACTGGGAATACTGAATATCCACATGCAGAAGAATAAAGTTGGATCTTAACCTCAAATAAAAAAATTAACTCAAAATGGATCAAAGACCTAAATGTAAGACTTAAAACTATAAAACTTTTAGAAGAAAACAGGGCAAATGCTTCATGACTCAGTATCTGGCTATGAGTTCTTAGATATGACACCAAAGGCACAGGGAACAAAAGAAAAAACAGACAAACTGGACTCCCTGAAAACTAAAAATGTTCTGCATCAAAAGACACTATCAGGGCTTCCCTGGTGGCGCAGTGGTTGAGAGTCCGCCTGCCGATGCAGGGGACACAGGTTTGTGCCTGGGTCCGGGAAGATCCCACATGCTGCAGAGCGGCTGGGCCTGTGAGCTAAGGCCGCTGAGCCTGTGCGTCCAGAGCCTGTGCTCCACAATGGGAGAGGCCACAACAGTGAGAGGCCCGCGTACTGCAAAAAATAAAAACAAGACACTATCAACAGAGTAAAATGCAACCCACAGAATGGGAGTAAATATCTGCAAATCATTATGTCTGTTAAGGGATTAATATCCAGAACATATAAAGAACCCCTAAAACTAAACACCAAAAACTCCCCGAACATCCAATTCAAAATGGACAAAGGACCTGGACATTGCTCCAAAGACAATACACAAATAGCCAATAAGCACGTGAAAAGATGCTCAATATCACTGATCATTAGTGGAATATGAATTAAAACTACAATGAAATACCACCTCACACCCATTAGGATGGCTACTATGAAAACAAAAAACACAACAAAACACAACAACCACTACAAAATAACAAGTGCTGGAGAGGATGTGTAGCCATGGGAACTCTTGTGCACTGTTGGTGGGGGGGTGAAACAGTACAGCTGTTACAGAAAAGGGTGTGGCAGTTCCTTAAAAAATTAAAAACGGAATTACCATGACCAAGCAATTCCACTTCTGGGTATATACCCAAAAGAACAGAAAGCAGGATCTTAAATATCTGGGGCTTCCCTGGTGGTGCAGTAGTTGAGAATCTGCCTGCCAGTGCAGGGGACACGGGTTCGAGCCCGGGTCTGGGAAGATCCCACGTGCCGCAGAGCAACTAGGCCTGTGAGCCACAACTACTGAGCCTGCGCGTCTGGAGCTTGTGCTCCACAACAATAGAAGCCGCGACAGTGACAGGCCCACGCACCGCGATGAAGAGTGGCCCCCGCTCGCCACAACTAGAGAAAGCCCACACACAGAAACGAAGACCCAACACAGCCAAAAATAAATAAATAAATAAATTTTTTTAAAAAAAGAAATATCTGTACACCCATATTACTCACATTAACTAAAATGTGAAAGCAACCCAAGTGTTCACTGACGAATAAATAAGCAAATGTGATATGTATATACAATAGAAAGGAAGGAAATTTTCACATATGCTACAACATGGATGAACCTTGAGGACATTATGCTAAGTGAAATAAGACAAGCACAAAAAGACAAATACTACATAAAACCATTTATATGAGGTACTTAGAATAGTCAAAATCACAGAGAGAGAGAATATAATGATGGTTGCCAGGGGCTAGGAGGAGGAAGGAATGTGAAGTTATCATTTAATGGGTACAGAGTTTTAACTTTGTAAAGTAAGGAGTCATGTGGATGGGTGGTAGTGGCGGTTGCACAACATTATAAATGTACTTATTTAACACTACTGAATACTTAAAATGGTTAAAGGGATTTTTTTTTTTTGGAGTACAGTTGATTTACAATGTTGTGTTAGTTTCAGGTGTACAGCAAAGTGAATCAATTATACATATACATGTATCCACTCTTTTTTAGATTCTTTTCCTACGTAGACCATTACAAAGTATTGAGTAGAGTTCCCTGTGCTATACAGTAGGTCCTTATTAGTGATCTAAAAATGATAAATTTTATATGTGTATTTTACCACAACAAAAAAACTGGGGGGGGGGGAACTCCCTTAAAGATAAGAGTTTGAACACCCCTCCCCACCATGTACATGGATGGAGAAAGACACACCATGATAATACTAATCAAAAGAAAGCAGGAGTGGAGTGGCTATATTATTTTCAGACATAGCAGACTTCAAAGTAAGAAAAGTTATCAAGGATAAAGAAAGTCATTCATAATGATAAAGGGGTCAAATCTCCAAGAAGAGGTAACAATCCTTAACACGTATGCACCTAACAACAAAGTGTCAAATACATCGGCAAAAAGTGATAGAACTACGAGGAGAAACAGATGGAATCTAATGTTGGAGACTTCAACACAGCTCTATCACAAACAGCGGGCAGGAAATCAGTAAAGACACAAAGACAAACCTCATTTTACTGTGCTTCGCAGATACTGCCGTTTTTTTTTTTAATACAAGTTGAAGGTTTGTGGCAACCCTGCATCGAGCAAGTCTACTACCATCATTCTTCTAACAGCATCATTTTTTAAATTATGTGCATTTTTTAGGCATAATGTTATTGCACACTTAACAGACTACAGTACAGTGTAAACATAATGTTTTTTTGTTTTTTTTGCGGTACGCGGGCCTCTCACTGTTGTGGCCTCTCCTGTTGCAGAGCACAGGCTCCAGACACGCAGGCTTAGCGGCCATGGCTCACGGGCCCAGCCGCTCCGCGACATGTGGGATCTTCCCGGACCGGGGCACGAACCCGTGTCCCCTGCATCGGCAGGCGGACTCTCAACCACTGCGCCACCAGGGAAGCCCTGTAAACATAATTTTTATAGGCACTGGAAAACCGAAAAATTTGTGTGACCCATTTCATTATGATATTCGCTTTACTAGGATGGTCTGGAACCAAACCCACAATATCTCTGAGGTTTGCCTGTAGTTGAACTCAACAATACCATCAGTCAATTGGCTCTAATTGACATCTATAGACTGCTTCATCCAACAAAAGCACAATACACATTCTTCTCAAATTCACGTGGAATATTCACCAAGATGGACCACATTCTGGGCCATAAAACACACCTTAATAAATTTAAAAGAACAGAAATCATACAATGTCTAACCTCTCAGACCACAATGGAATTAAACTATAAATCAGTAACAGAAAGATAGCTGAAAAACTCTAAAATACAAGAAGATTAAACAACACATTTCTAAGTAACACATGGGTGAAAGAAGAAATCTCAAAAGAAATTTTAAAATATTTTGAACTAAATGAAAATTAAAACACAATTTATTGTGTGACGCAGCAAAATCAATACTAAATTTATAGCATTGAGTGCATATATTTAGAAAAAAGAAAGATCTAAAATCAGTCATCTGGGCTTCCCTGGTGGCGCAGTGGTTGGGAGTCCGCCTGCCGATGCAGGGGACACAGGTTCGTGCCCCGGTCCGGGAGGATCCCACATGCCGTGGAGCGGCTGGGCCCGTGAGCCACGGCCACTAAGCCTGTGTGTCCGGAGCCTGTGCTCTGCAGTGGGAGAGGCCACAACAGTGAGAGGCCCGCGTACCACAACAAATAAATAAATAAATAAAATCAGTCATCTAAGATTCCACCTTAGGAAACTATATGAAGAACAAATTAAATCAAAAGTAAGCAGAAAAAAAGAAATAATAGAAACTGAAGTAGAATCAAAATGAAATTTCAAAAGAAACTGAAAATAGGAAATCAATGGAGAAAAATCAATGAAACCAAAAGCCAATTCTTTTTTTTTTTTTTTTTTTTTGCGGTACGCGGGCCTCCCACTGTTGTGGCCTCTCCCGTTGTGGAGCACAGGCTCAGCGGCCATGGCTCACGGGCCCAGCTGCTCTGCGGCATGTGGGATCTTCCCGGACCGGGGCACAAACCCGTGTCCCCTGCATCGGCAGGCGGACTCTCAACCACTGCGCCACCAGGGAAGCCCCAAAAGCCGATTCTTTGAAAAGATCAATAAAATTAATAAACCTCTAGCTAGACTAAGAAAAAGAGAAAACACAAATTACTAATATCAGAAATGAAAGTGGGGATATAACTACAGATCCCATTGACATTAAAATAATAAATATAATGAGTAACTCTCTGCCCACAAATTTGACAATGATGAAGTGGACCAATCTGTTCAAAGTCACAATCTACCCAACTCACACAAGAACAAATACACAATCTAAATAAGTCTGTATTTTTAAATTGAGTCAATAATTAATAACCTTCCAAAACAAAAAGAACCAAGCCTAGATGGGTTCACTCATAAATTCTACCAAACACTTATGAAAGAAATTATACTAAATATCTACAATCTCTTTCAGGAAATAGAAACAGGGAATAGTTCCTACCTCTTTGTCTCAAGACAAAGACATTACAAGATAAGAAAACCATAGACAAATATCTCTCATGAATATAGATGCAAAAATCCTTCACAAAATATAAAAAGAAATACACACCACAACGGGAGAGGCCACAACAGTGAGAGGCCCACGTACCGCAAAAAAAAAAAGAATCCGTTTGCCAACGTAGGGGACACAGGTTCAAACCCTGGTCCGGGAAGACCCCACATGCCGCGGAGCAACGAAGCCTGCGCACCACAACTACTAAGCCTGCGCTCTAGAGCCCGTGAGCCACAACTACTGGAGCCCATGCACAATAACTACTGAAGCCCACGTGCCCTAGAGCCCACACACCGCAACTACTGAGCCCATGCGCCTCAACTACAGAAGCCTGTGCACTCTAGGGCCAGTGTGCCGCAACTGCTGAGCCTGCATGCTGCAACTACTGAAGCCTGTGCACCTACAGCCCATGCTCCGCAACAAGAGAAGCCACCGCAGTGAGAAGCCCATGCACCACAACAAAGAGTAGCCCCTGCTAGCCGCACCTAGAGAAAGCCCACACACAGCAATGAAGACCCAACACAGCCAAAATAAATAAATAAACTCTCAGTAAATCAGGAACAAAGAGGAACTTCCTCAACTTGATAAAGAAATCTACAAAAGCCTACAGATAACATCATACATAATGGTGAGAAACTAGCAGCTTTCCCACTAATATAAGGAACAAGGCAAGGATGTCCCCTTACACCACTCCTTTTCAACACTGTACTGGAAGTCCTAGCTAACGCAACAAGACAAGAAAAGGAGACAAAAGGTATACTGATTAGGAAGGAAGAAATAAAACTGTCTTTGTTGTCAGATGACAAAATCGTCTATGTAGAAAATCTGAAAGAATCAACAAAAAAGTCCTGAAACTACTAAGCGATTATAGCAATTTTGCAGGGCACAAGGTTAATATATAAAACTCAATCATTTTTCTATATAACATCAATGAACAAGTGGAATTTGAAATTAAAAACAGTATCATTTACATTCACTCACCCCCCCAAATGAAATACTTATGTATAAATCTAACAAAATACATACAAGAGGTATATGAGGAAAACTGTAAAACTCTGATGAAAGAAATAGCGGAACTAAATAAATGGAGAGATATTACATGTTTGTGGACAGGAAGACTCAATGTTACCATGATGTCAGTTCTTCCAAACCTGATCTACATATTCAATGAAATCTCAAAATCCCAGTCAATTATTTTGTGGATATCAACAAACTGGTTCTAAACTTTTAAAAAGGCAAATGACCCAGAATAGCCAAACAATATTGAAAGAGAGGAACAAGGTTGGAGGACGGACACTACCTGACTTAAAGCCTTACTGTAAAGCTACAGTAATCAAGACAGTGAAAGAATAGACAAATAAATCAATGAAACAAACTGGAGATCCAAGAAATAGACCCACATACATGTAGTCAACTGATTTTTGACAAAGGAACAAAGACAATACAATGGAGCAAAGACAGTCTTTTCAAAAAATGGTGCTGGAATAACTGGACATCCACATGCAAAAGAAATAATCTAAACAGAGACTTTACACCCATCACAAAAGTTAACTAAAAATGGATCACAAACTTAACTAAAATACAAAATTACAAAAGTCCTAGAAGATAACACAGGAGAAAATCTGATGATTTTCAGTTTAGCAATCACTTTTTAGACACAGCACAAAGGGCATGATCCATGAAAGAAATAACTGATAAGCTGTACTCCATTAAAATGAAAAATTTCCACTCTGTCAAAGACACTGTCAAGAGAGTGGAAAGACAAGCCTCAAACTGGGAGAAAATATCTGCAACAGACACATCTGATAAAGGACTATTATCCAAAATATACAAAGAACTCTTAAAACTCAACAATAAGAAAACAAACAACCCAAGACTTTAAGGGACTGCTTACCAAAGAAGATATACAGAATGCAAACAATAAGCATATGAAAAGATGCTCCACATCACATGTCATTAGGGAACTGCATATTACACCAATGAGATTCCACTATACACCTGTTAGAATGCCCAAGATCCAGAACACTGACAACACCAAATGCTGGTGAGGATGTGGAGCAACAGGAATTCTCATTCACTGCTGGTGGGAATGCAACACGGCACAGATACTTCGGGAGATAGTTTGATGGTTTCTTACAAAGATAAACATGCTGTCCCCGTACAGCCCAGCAATCATGCTCCCTGGTATTCACCCAATGAAGTTAAAAACTTACGTCCACACAATAACCTGCACACAGATGCTTATGGTAGCCTTGCTCTCAACTTCCCAAATCTGGAAGCGACCAAGATGTTCTTCAGTAGGTGAATGGATAAACTGTGGTACATCTAGACAATGGAATACTATTCAGCACTAAAACAAAATGAGCTATCAAGCCATGAAAAGAAGCGAAGAAATCTTAAATGAATATTACTAGGTCAAAAAAAGCCAATCTGAAGAAGCTACATACTGTATGATTGCAACTATACGACATTCTGGAAAAGGCCAAACAATGGAGACAATGAAGTGGCTGGTGGGGGGAGGGGAGGCAGGGAGGGAAGAGAGGGATGAACAGGTGGCGCACTGAGGAGTTTTAAATGCAGTGAAACTACCCTGTATGATACTATAATGGTGAATACATGTGACACGTTCATCAAAACCCACAGAACGTACGCCACCAAGAGTGAACCCTAACGTAAACTATAGATTTTGGGTGGCAATGACGTGTCAGCATAGGTTCATCCACCTTAACAAGCGTACCGTCTGGTGGGGATTGTTGATAACGGGGAAGGCTGTAGGTGTCTGGGGGCAGGTGGTATATGGGAAATCTCTGTACCTTCAGCCCAGCTTTGCTGTAAACCTAATACTGCTCAAACAAACACGAATTCTTACAAAACCAACAATAACAAAAATACTCCACCTTGCATGATCCAAGATAGCATTCAGAGAAGGGAAAGGAGACCCCAGTTCTCCTGGATGACCCTGCTCTGTATTCAGGTAGGGTGATTATCCAGTCAGGGCAGAGTTTGGTTCCCAAGCCTACCATTTGCTTACTCAGCCACAAACACGTGATGAGCACCTACCAGGAGCAAGGCACAGGGTGAGGAACGGAAAATATGAAGATGAACACGGCATGAACATGGACTTTGAAGGGCTAATGGCCTGTCAGCGCAGACACAAACAGCTAATTTCCACGCAATGGACAAAGTGCAGTGACAGGGACAGCAGGGGCATTGTGGAGCACAGAGGGGAAGGGCAATTAATCCAGAGGGGGACAAAGAAAGAGGAGAAGGGCTTCCTGGAAGAGATCTCCCCCAAGTTAGCTCCTGCTGGAGACTCAGGAAAGGAAGTGGAGCAGGGCTCCCAGGTCAGCCCGCAGGACAGAGACGTGAGTGAGATGCACAGGTGGGTGGTAACCGGATGTGTTCAGGAAGTTATGTCACGTTTGGGGTCACTGGAGACCACTGTTACATGTTTACTCTTTAAATGTCACCTTCTCTAAACTGTGAACTCCATCAAAAAGGGACCAGGTCTCGACATCGTTTTGAGCAGAGTCTGTGGCACACAGTTCAGTACCTCACACACTAATCAATCACTGTTGAATAAAATGTAGAATATGAGAATTTTTTAAAATATTTAATAAAACAAAGAGAAATAGGAAGTGGTTCTGTTCTCAACAGCCTTAATTTCATGATAAGAACTCAGCCTTTCCCCTCTGGAGGGCCAGAAGCTATTCAAGTGGTTTCCATACTGAAGTGCCATCATCTGAATAGCATTTCAGATTACTCAGGAGGACAGACTTAACCTCGGGGAGAAAGAAGCAAAAAACTGTTCCAACAGTGCAGGGGAGAGAAGATGAAGCTCTGATAAGGGGAGAAAGAATTAAGCAGAAAACACAGGTTTAAGAAATGATGACATCTTAAAGGTAGTAGAGCCTAGATGCTACCCAGGATGAGGTGAGGGGTGGGAAGGATAGGATGAATCCCATTTTGGGGGCTTTTTATCTATTTCCACTTTTCCATCTTAATATATGAACACCCTAAAAAAAGCCATGAAATCCACTGGAAAATGAAATAGGGAATAGAGAAAAGAAATACTTCACCTGGGATTTGTTCATTTTCTGTTGTTCTTGGAAGACTGTCAAAACCTGGGAAGGCATTCCTGGAAGAGGAGGAAAGGGATGATGAGAGCTCCTCAACGCTCTTCCTAGAAACTTCCAAACGCCAGCTGGGTAAACTTTAATCCTGGAGAAGGAGAGGAAGGTTAACACCTGCCCCTTCGTGACTCCTTAAAACCACAATGTTCCCTACTCCTTTACCTATTTATGTTCCCCTCTCACTAACACAGAAGTATTTAAAGCAGAATTATTAAGCATATGATAGCATCTCAAAATATGAAATACGATGCCTTCATTAAAACATATAGCAGGGGGAAAAACCCTAAAGGCTATTTTGCGTAACTGTTTTTCTACCAAGATGTTAACCCCGAGTCCGAGAATCCTCATAAAGTTTTGAAAAAAGGGACAGGTGCCTTAAACTTGTTTTTTTAAAAAGAAAAACTGTTTCTTCTAACTTGCTTCTTCTCAAAAGGATTTTTTTTAATAGTTATCTTTTTTTTTTTTCCTTTTTAATGGCTGCACCGGGTCTTAATTGCAGCACAGGGGATCTTTAGTTGAAGCATGTGGACTTCTTAGTTGCAGCATGCATGCGGGATCTAGTTCCCTGACCAGGGATCGAACCCGGGCCCCTGCATTGGAAGCATGGAGTCTTACCCACTGGACCACCAGGGACATCCTCAAAGGATTTTTTTAAGAGGAAATGTGTTTCCGTGCGATCGTGTGGACAGCACATGCCAGGACTTCTATGTGCCTCTTACTGATTCTTCACAAGTCATTTCCCCTTTCAGGCTTTTTCCCTTCTGTCAAATGAAAAAAAAAATAGATAATCCTGGCAAACCGTCTGGGAACTACTACTCTTGACTCTAAGAACACGAACGACAGAAAAGCGCTGCCCAGCTTCTGGAAAGAACTGGTGGAGAATGAAGGGAGGGGAGGTTGCCATTGGGGGTGGGGTTAAAGATAAAAGCTTCCCAGCTGCGGAATCCCCCAGCATCCCACCACTCCCGCCACATGTCTCACTGAGTCCCAGCTCCCTTCTCTCTTCCAAAGTGACTCACAGCTGATGGTGGTGAAATCCCTCAAGCCTCCGCCCTCCGGGCGATACAATCCTTTTCTGGGTTTCTTCCGCTTCTCTTCTGAAGCTCCGATGGGTCTTGGGTCAGAGGCTAAGAGGGAGCGGGGCTTCTTCCCTGTGAGATTCCCGTTCCTGGAGTCCCCCTCCTTCCGGCTCAGTAGAGATGCTCTGTTCCAGTAGAGCCTAGGGGACAAATTCACTTCAGCGGGAACCTTCATCCGGGTGCCATATCTGCCTCTCTGAGAACACGCAGCTCCAGAGACCTCAGGCCGCACTTCTACGACCGCAGAGGAGGCTGAGGACAAAGGCGGGCCAGCCGCGGCTTAAGTGCCCTCGGCCCCTGGACGACACAGCTGCGGGGCGTCTCCGTCGCGGCCGGAGGCTGCTCCGGACCGCGCTGGGCCAGACGGATACCAGTCTAAGGGAACTAAGGAAACCCGGGATGCACACCGCCGCCGCAAGCCTCGGGCACACACGCTTCGGTTACGTATTCGGGCCCGAGGAACGCGCGCCACGCCGCGCCGAGAAGCATCACGGGGCTAGTCTTACCTCCCCGGGCTGCGGGGCCCGATGGGGTCTGTCGCTCAGTCCTCTGGGCCGCGTTCGGGCCGCCTCGGCGATTACGAGGATGGAGACCCCGCAGCCAGCGCGGCCTCTCCCACAAACGCGGCCCTTCCCGCGCGTTCGCTCGGGACCCCCAGTCTCCCTCCATTCAGTGTGGACGCGGCCCAGGCGGCGCTGCCTCTGCCTCCGCCCCGCGCCCCTCTTCGCAGCCTCGGGAGGCCCGCGCTGAACAGGACGCCGACCTCCAGGGCCTCCCGCCCGCCCCACGCGCGGCCGCGCCTAGACAGGCCCGAGACCACCAGGGAGCCCCGCCGAGGACCGACGCGCGCCTGCGCA
Source organism: Neophocaena asiaeorientalis asiaeorientalis (assembly GCF_003031525.2). Taxonomy (NCBI): domain Eukaryota; kingdom Metazoa; phylum Chordata; class Mammalia; order Artiodactyla; family Phocoenidae; genus Neophocaena; species Neophocaena asiaeorientalis. The sequence goes on from NW_020173230.1 coordinate 57,484, forward strand.
CAGAGCCCGACGCCGATGTAGGTCCTCGGCGAGCTCCGCCCACTGTGGGGCGGGGCCTGCGCGGGGCCCTTCCCTCTCCACCCAAGCACCCCAGCCCCTACCGCTCTGCATCACTATCACCCCCACCTGGAGATGACGGGCCTCCTCGCAGCCGCCAGCTAGAGAGAGATTTAAGAACACAGATGAAAAAGTTAACCAAATTAGCCCAGCCAAGCAATTTTCTTTTTCTTTTTTTTTTTTTTTTGGCATTGCTGCCGGGCTTGTGGGATGTTAGGTCCCCTACCAGGGATAGAACCCGCCCCGCCGCAGTGAGAGCTTGGGGTCCTTACCACTGGACCGCCAGGGAATTCCCCAAGCAATTTTTTTTTAATGTGAAAGAAAAAGAAGTAACGGGGGTGCAAAATTTAAGATTCAATACACGAAAATTGAAGGTAAGTCAAAATGCACACAAGTGAAGTGGGGTGGGAGGAAGTATCTCACACATTCTCCCAGAGATGACTGTGCTGAACCGTTAGGCGCGCATCTTTCTGACATTTTTACCATAAGGAAAAAATTCAAAAGGATCATGAGCTAGAGAACAGGCCTAGGAGAAAGGGTATTTAGCACTTTACCAAATGGTAAAGGGGCCTTTGGGATTAGTGGAAAGTATTCAATATACCATGTTAGCTCAACCAGTGACTGCACTGAAATACAATTAGTGTTAAATTCCTAGTTCACACATTAGAATAAATGAGTTTTACCTGGATTCAACATTTTTCAATTCAAAAGAAAATTCTTAAAGCATAGTGAATTTTAGAAATATACAATCAATAGGGAAAACATATGACAACAGAGAAACCATTAAACTAAAAACTTCTTATTTTAGAAAGTTACACATTTCTGTTTCAGATTAAAAACTGGAACTAAGTTTAAAGAAAAACTAAGAAAAGGTCTTTATAACATATATAAGAAACAAAGACTTTATAATTTTAATGTATTAGCAGCTTTTATAAATCATTGAGAAGATCAACATTATTGTCACTTCTTTAAGATATGAAAAGGGAATTAAAAGACAGGATGTATCAATAAGTGAACAATAAATATATTTAAAAGTCTCGTGATAAATAAAAGACATCAAAATTTAAGATATTTTTTGAAAATAAAATTTGAAAAGAATAAAATAATAGGAATATCCAGGACTTCCCTGGTGGCGCAGTGGTTAAGAATCCGCCTGTCAATGCAGGGGACATGGGTTTTATCCCTGATCCGGGAATATCCCACATGCTGCGGAACAACTAAGCCCGTGAGCCACAATTACTGAGCCCGTGAGCCACAACTATGGAAGCCCACGTGCCTAGAGCCCGTGCTCCGCAGCAAGAGAATCCAATGCAATGAGAAGCCCACACACTGCAACGAAGAGTAGCCCCCGCTTGATGCAACCAGAGAAAGCCCGCACGCAGCAACGAAGACCTAACACAACCAAAAATAAATAAATAAATAAATAAAAGAACAGAACTTAAGGGCTGTTGGGTTGAGCTACTCAGAATCTGAGGTCAGTGATTTGTCACAGCAAAGCCTAAGACACTGTACCAAGCTCTTCCCACGTGTACCTCACAGCAACCCTATCATGTAGATGTGCTGCCCTATATATGTGGGGAAACTGAGGCTTTTAGAAGTTCAGTCACCTGCAGAGGTCATAAAACTGTGACCATTTCCCTCAAATCCAACTCTTAAGCATGACGCCAGATTCGTACCACTAACAAAAGTACCGGTTCCGCCATGCCGCCAGACAAACTTGTGGGAGCTCCATCCAAGGGGCCACATCTCTCTTTGACCATGAGGAAGGACAGACATCCAGAATAAAGAGGCCAACTGAGTCAGAAGAAGAAACATGAGCCCGTATTCTCATGATGTCTTCTTCCCTCCTCTTACACCTAAAAAGTGAGAACAGAAGTGGGTAAGGACACAGCTGCATCTCTCTCACTTTCCGTCCTTCACCTTTAAGGAGGAGAGGGAAGAAAGCACTCATTCCCTGAGGAAATCCACCTGGACCCTCCCAGAGCTCCCTCTCTTCCCTCCTCCTTGGGGACTAGAGCATCCCGATAATGCTTTCTCCATATTTACTGAATAAGCTGGATTTCAGCCCAAAGGCTCTGTATCTGTGAGGGACACTGACCCTATTTTTAGGAGAGTCTCGAGGAGCATAGAAAGGGCAGAAATTCAGAGCCACAAGAAAAGCAACCTCGTCCCAGGGCACTTGGTTAAGTTAGGGGGGAAACATTCAACTTTGTTTTGAAAAGAAAGGCATGCACGTGAAGTCCTGGGTAAATTCAGACGCCCAGGCTGGATTCGAACACCAGAGACCAGGATCTTCCATCACCCCAGGTTGGAGTCCCACTGATGTCCAAGGTCAAGGATCAGAGGCAGAGGTGAGCTCCTCCAGACTTGACTTGGACCCACAGGGGCACTGGGAGGGGTCAAGGCCTCGGCCCGGTTAGGGAGACCCTGCTTGCGGGTCCCCCACCTCTGTGCTCCGTGAGCAGGCCAAGGAGAGGACATCAGCCTGAGCCCGGGAGCAAAAGAGGTCGGGAAAACTGCCGGGACCTGAGGGGAGGCATGCTGGGAGTCACCCCCGTGGTCCTGCCGCTCCCTCCAGAGAGCTGAGCCACCCGCTGGCCTCCGGGCTCCACCGCGGGCTGACTGATGAGGGCCTGGGGAAAGAAAGCAAGATGGCGGCCGGGGAGAAGGCGGGAAGAACTTCAGAGACTCAGCCAATCCAGAGGGAGAATCACGTGAACAGCCTGCCTCAGCCAATCCTAGGAGAGCAGAATTGCTCTTGGAAACTCTGCCTCAGCCAATCCTGAGGGAGCAGAAGTGAGTGTGGAGAGCCTTCCTTAGCCAATCCCGAGGGAGCGGTCCTGGAGAACCTGACTCCGCCAGTCTTGAGGGAGCAGTCCAGCGACGGGCCTGCCCCAGCCAACCCCGAGGGTGCATAGGGCATACAGGGCAAGCTCTTCAACCAATGAGAGAAAGTTGTTCATCCCTCCAAGGTCTCTTTGTAAAAACCACTTTAGGCTGCATACGTTTTTTCTGGGGTTGCAGGAACTGGTTTTTCACTCAGACACGAGCTTGTCTTAGGAAATATAAGTTCTCGGTAATTAATGTTTAACAGTAATGTCGTCTGAGCCAAGAAAGACTACCTACTTGGTTCTTTCTCTCCCACAAACCTGTATTCCTGGGAAAATCTCCCAGGATTCTCCAAAGGATTTAAACCCATCGCAAAATGAGAATTATAGGGAATTTGGGGAAATTGTCATGCAAGCATCCTTATTTAACACCTGAAATTGGCTGTGCTGTCAATAGGATTATTTTTCTTTTACTGTATTTTTTAAGATAAAAATTCACTTTTTAAAGAAGGTACAAAAAACGGATTTCAGGACAACTAAGAAACAAATTTTACTTTTATTTGCAAGTCATTTGATTCCTATACTATTTTGCTTTCTATGTAGGTGGTAATATTGACTGCTTACTAAGAAATAAATTCCTTTCTTAAAACTTTCCTCTGAGCCTCCGTGTTTGTAACAACAGTAAGAAACAACACGGTTTTTTTTGTTTGTTTGCGGTACGCGGGCCTCTCACTGTTGTAGCCTCTCCCATTGCAAAGCACAGGCTCCGGACGCGAAGGCTCAGCGGCCATGGCTCACGGGCCCAGCCGCTCCGCGGCATGTGGGATCTTCCTGCACCGGGTCACAAACCCGTGTCCCCTGCATCGGCAGGCGGACTCTCAACCACTGCGCCACCAGGGAAGCCCAAGAAACAACACGTTTTCAGCCCTCACTACTAACGAGCCAAGAGCCATTCTAAAAGTTTCTACTCATTTGATTCTAATGACAAAGCTGGGAGGTAGCCATTGTGTTGAGGCAACAGAGGCACAATTTTATTGAGGTAGAAGTGACATACAGTGAATTGAACTCGTAAAGAAGTATACAATATCATAAGTTTGGGTGCATGTATATATCTGTAAAACCATCACATCAAGATAATGAACAGATCAGACTCCAAAAAGTTTCCTCATGCTCCTTTATAATCCCCCACCTCTTACTTCTCCCTGCCCCCCGAATCCCCGCCAATTCCCAGACAATCACTGCCTGATCTTTCTGTCGCTGTAGATGATTTTGCATTTTCGATAATTTTTGAATTTTATCTAAACGGAATCATACGCCTTTTTGAATGGCCTCTTGAAGGCAACATAATTATTTTGAGGTTCATCAATGTTATTGAGTGTATCAATATTGTATTCCTTTTAATTGTCAAGTTGTATTCCACTGCATGAACAAACCATTCCTTGTTTACCCATCCACCTGTTACTGGACATTTCATCCACCTGTTTCAGTTCATTCATCTTATGTAAATACCTAGGAGTTGAAGAGCTGAGTCATATGGTAGATGTATAGTTAACACTTTAAAAACTGCCAAGCAGATCGTTTTACATTCCCACCAGTGATGTATGAGAGTTTAAGTAGCTCCACATGCTTGCCAGCATTGGCTCTGGTTAGTTTATTTAGTTATAGCCATTTTCATAGGTGGGTAGTAGTATTCTATCATGGTTTAAATTTGTATTTTCCTAATGACTGATAATGCTGAGCTTCCTTTCACATGCCTAACTGCCATCCATATAGCTACTTTAGTGAATTGTCCAAATCTTTTGCCCATTAAAAAAAAAAATGGGGTCCTTTGTTTTCTTATTATAGAAATTTTAGAGTTTTTTTTCAAGTTGAAATGCATAATTTAATTATTAGAAATCATCAGTAAATCTTTATATCCACTAATGTAATAAAATACAAATTACATAGTCAGCACAATTCAGTGCTTACAAGCTATGAGGAGAATGCAAAACAATAAAGAACAGCTGCTCAGTTAATCAAACATTTCCATTTTTATTAACTGGAGAACTATATGGCAATCACTTAACTTGAAAAGAACTGTGTTTAGTGGATAATACATTTAACCATTCCAGATACTTTCTTCAGTGAAATATTTATTTTCATCCTGTTATCAGATTATTTTTATTGTTGAGAACTTTTAAAAATTGAAGTATAGTTAATTAACAATTTTATATATTTCTGGATACAACCCCTGTATCAGATATGTGACTTGTAAATATTTTCTCCCAATTTTATCATTCTCTTAACAATGTCTTTCAAAGTTCTTGATTTTAATAAAGTCCAATATATCATTTATTTTCTTTTATGAATCTTGTAACTAAAAAAACTTTGTCTAACATTTCTAAATGTTCAGAAATTTTTCTCCTATGTTTTATCAGAAGCTTCACAGTTTTAGGTTTTACATTAGGTCTCTGATCTAATTTGAGCTCATTTTGGTACCTTGAGAGAGGGGTGGATAAAAATACAGTTTAATCCAGTGTTCCAATAGGAATTGAGAAGAATAGAATGATGGAAAGGCAATATTATAAGGTACGGTCTAAGAACTTTACAGATTTATGAAATATGTTCATACATCAATTCAGAAAATAAAATAGGTTCTGTGCCAGACAAAATTTAAAAATATACACCTTCCCATTAGACTGCTGTCTTCTTTTATTAATAGGAGTTTTTTGAGTATTTTAGACATTGCAAATATTTTCCCCCTCTGATATCTGTTTATTGAGTTTATCTCTGGAGTCCTTCATAGTACAAATTTACAAACCTTGAAGTAATCAAATTCATCAATTTTTTGCCTCATGGCTATGTTTTAGAGTTTTGTTCAGTCCTTTCCTACCCTGAGGTCACAAAGATATCACCTACATTTTGTTCTGATAATATTATGGTTTTACTTTTACATTCAGTTCTTTAATGTATCTGGCATCCACTTCTTTATACAAGGTTAAATAGTGATCCAATATTATCAGCCAGTTGCCCTAACGTCATCTGCCAAACAGTCTGTGCTTTCTGCCTATTGGTAGGGTAAGTTACCCCCTCTTTACGCTTCTTCTTCCACAGAAATTTATCAAGGCCTTCAAAAAGCTCAACTGACCATATGTGCGTGGGTTTATCTCTGGGCTTTCTATCCTGTTCCACTGATCTATCTTTCTGTTTTTGTGCAAACTGAAAATTTTATTTAAATTGCATTGAATTTGGGGAGAATTGACATCATTCCTTCCAAGCACATGGAATACCATTTACTAGGATTGCATTAGGATTGCTGGGTTGCAATTACAAATGCAATTGCAGAGAAACACTGCTGATATCTTCAGGTTGATCTTGTATGAACACTTCTATAAGTTCTAGTATTTTAGCAATGGATTCTTATGTTTTTCTAGATCATGTTATCCGAGAAGAATGACATTTTTATTTCTTCCACTTAAATTCTTGCCCCACCTCTGCCCTTGCACGGAAACTCCAGCACTATGTTAAACAGTTGCAGGATGGTGGATACACTTGTTTCCAGTTCTAAATGAAATCCATCTCATGTTTTCCCAACAAGTGTAAAGTTTGTATAGGTTTTTGTTATATACCCCTTACAAGGCTAAGGAAGTTTCCCTCTATTTCTAATTTGTTGAACTTGATCTAATGTCCTTTTTGTATCAGTTGTAATATATGAAGTTGATGACTAATATATACAGTTTAAATAGTTATATATAACTATAAAATATAATTAGTATATATTATTCATAGTAACATGTATAATATATAGGCACACTATGTGTGTGTATGTATACATATATTATATATGGTGAAATATATAATTTTGTATAGTTATATATACACAGAACCTGATGACTAATATGTACGGTTTAACAACATTCAAAAATATTGTTTTAGAGACATAACTATGTAGTATAACTCTAAAGACAGACACAGGAATGATGAACAGCAAATTGATGATAATAATCACTTCCACAGAGGAAAGGAAGAGAATGAAACTAGAGAGGGAAACGTAGATGAGTTCTTCTGCACCTGTAATGCTTGTTTCTAACAAAATAAAAATGCTGATGCAATATAGGAAAACATTAAGTCTGGATATAGACGCAAGATTCACGGTTATTCATTATAGTATATTCTCTACACCAGTTATTTTTACATTTTTAGTTAAAACAATTGCATTCTGTTTTACCCATCAGGTTACGAAAGATCACGAGGTTTGCTAATACGTACTGTCGGTAACGGTGTGGGAAGACAGGAGCGAGTGTGCTGCTGACGAGAGCGTACACTGTTACAGTTACTTGGGCAAAACTCAGCACGAACGTACCCTCTGACGCAGCGATCCCACCCCTAGGAATTTATCCTACCAATCACATTAGCAAGTGTGGGCAGAGGACATACATGCCTTCCAGCATCGGTTGTGGTAGCAAAAGACAGGAAGCATCCCAGGTGTCCATTAAAGGGGATCTGAGTGAAAAACAAACAAACAAACAAACATTCATACAATGCAACTATGTAGCATTAAAATGAAGAGGTAAATCTCATTGTGCTGGTATGGAACTAGCTTCAGGAAATATGGTTAAGAGGATAAAAGCATTGTGTTTAGTAACGCACCATTCGTTTAAAAAGAAGGGAGGGATATATATGTATTTGAATATGAACGTAGTTTCTCTGATTCACACGAGAGGTTAATAACAGCAGGTGCCTTTCAGGAAGGGAATGGTGAGCAGGTGGGGCTCTGAAATAGCTATGAGGAAAAGAATAACATTTTTTGCCGCTCCTAACTAAAGCCTTTTAACGTGTTTGAATTTTTATGATATGCATGTATTAATTTTTCAAAAATATGAAATCATTTGTATTAATGGTCTTTTAATGTCCATGTCATCCTTCTATCCTGCCTTTATTAGTAGCAGTTTCTAAAAAGGCAGTCTGTCTTTGCTTCCTTTGGGCTGGGGAAGTTATGGGGCTTTGAAGATTAAGATGGGCTGAGAGGCTCACCAACTCAGTAAAGAATTGTCACTAGCTGGAGACCACCCCAAACCGGGTGTCTCTAGGTCTACATGTCACCCATTCAATGATTCATTCATTCAGGCATGTTTATTGTACAAATTGTTTTTACTAAAAGGCACTGCACTGGTCAGTGAGGAGAGGTCCAAACAAACTCTGTCCTTGCCTTTTTGGATCACATGATCCTTCTCTTGAAGGAGACAGTCTTTAAACCAATAACACGGATAATAATGTAATTTGTGATAAGAACTGTGAAAGATAGAGCCCATGCAGTGCTATAAGAGTGTAGAATAGGGACATCTGACATAGATTAGGGGAGCAGAGAAGACATGTCCAAGGAACAGATGTTTAAACAGAAACCTGAAGGATGCTTTGCCATTTAGGACCCTTTCTGCTGCAAGTACAGAACTCCAACTCGAATGAGCTTACATCAAAAAAGGAAAACTGTTGTCTTTAATAAAAGTCCAGGATGGGTCTTGCTAGCTTAAGACACAGTCAGACCTTTGGGCCCAAACAGTCACATCAGGGTTGTGTCTGTTTCTGTCACTTGGCCATGTTTGCCACTTTCCCTTGTGTTATAGGCTGAATTGTGTCTCCCCCAAAAGATATGTCAAAGTCTTAACATCTTGTATCTCAGAATGTGACCTTACTTGGAAATAAGGTCGTTGCAGGTATAATTAGTTAAGATAAGGTCATAGTGGAGTAGGGTGTGTCTTTAGTCCAGTGTAACTGGTGTCCTTATAAGAAGATGAGACACACAAGGAGAAAGATGCCAAGTGAAGATAGCCACATGACCATGAAGCAGAGTTTGCAGTGATGCATCTGTAAAGCCAAGGAACATCAAGAATTGACAGTACACACTAGAAGCTAGAAGAGACAAGGAAGAATTCTCCATGACAGGTTTCAGAAGGAGCATGGCTCTGTCCACACCTTGATTTTGGACTTCTAACCTTTGAACTGTGTGACAAAAAATTTCTGTTGTTTTAAGCCACCCAGTGTGTGGTGCTTTGTTACACAGCTCTAGCTAACTAATACACTTTGGCTTTGTTCTCGGGAGGCTGTCTGTAAAGCCAAAGTCAGCCATGGAATCTGCATGCTTTTCTCATTCTTAGTCCCCACAATCTTAGGTAAGGGACAGCCTATCCTCACAGTGTTCTCTTTGCCCCCATAGATTTTGTTATCAGTTCTCATGGGACTGCTTGAGTCTATGAGGATTTGTTGTTGGTCATAGTTAAATGAGATTTGAACCTAAGAAGCAGTGTTGGGAAGACAAAGTGCCATTTGGAAGTCAAGTTCCAGGTTTGCATAACCAGATCAAACGCCTTCCTATCTTGGAGAAATAAATCAAGTCACACAAATTGACAAGCAACAGGGAAGCCTTCCTGTCCCAGAAAATTCTTAAACCCTCTGGTCCAAACGATGGGCTCCAGACCTTGCCAAGGGCAAGGTCCTGCCTGGTCAGAACTAGAGTGGGAAAAATCAAATCTTTACTTCTCTTAGTTGTAAACCTGTTAGTTCACTGGGCATTTCATCCAAAATGTGTACCATTTTCTTCCCTGTTACACCGGCATCAAGGCAGATGTAGGTCTTAGGTGATAATTTTCTCCTTCAGATCACTGGGATGCAATTCAGTCCCATGGAGAAAACTGTCAAAAGAATGTTGACTAATTTGTGACCCTGGGCAAATTTTCCTCATCCATTTTGGTTTGTGGATGGGAAATTCTTATGCCTACACCCTGTTTATCAGTGCCCACACCCACTAGGATGGCTATAATTTTTTTAAAAAGGAAAATAATAAGTGTTGGTGAGTATGTGGAGAAATTGGAACCCGCATACACTGCTGGTGGGAATGTAAAATGGTGCAGCTGTGTTGGAATATAGTTTGGTGATTCTTCAACAAATTAAACGGAATTACCGTATGCCCCAGCAATTCCACTCCTAGACTTATACCCAAAAGACCCGAAACAGGGACTCAGACAAATACCTGTACACGAATGTCCACAGCAGCACCATTCACAACAGTCCAAAGGTGGAAACAGTCTGTATCCATGGATGAATGGGTAACTAAAATGTGGTCTATACACACAATGGAATATCACTCAGCCTCAAAAAGGGAGAAGGTACTGATACGTGCTACGGTGTGGATGAGCTTTGCGAACACTGCAAAGGGACGTGACTAAGTGACTGTGGTCACATATTGTGTGCTTCCGTTTATATGAATTATCCAGAACAGGCTAATGTACTGAGAGAGAGTAGATTCCTGGTTGCCAGGGGTTGGGAGGGGGAATCAGGAGAGACAGCTTAACGGGTGTGGGGTTTCCTTTCCAGGTGTTGAAGGTGTTTTGGAACTAGATAGAGGTAGTGGTGGTACAACATTGTGTATGGTGAATGCCACTGAACTGTACACTTCAAAATGGTTAATGTCGTATAAATTTCATCTCAGTTAAAAAAAAGAAGAAGAAAGAAACTGCGTGCGATTCTACTGCAAGGGTCTAGAACATTAGGAAGTGTGCCTGGATGAAGTAGTTAATATTGTCCTGTGGGAGAACAGATGTGTTCTGACCTCTCTAAGGTTCCTTAGTTCTCCTATGACACCTCCCAGAAGAGACAGTCCAAGTTTCTCAGATACACAAACAGATCCAGAACCTTCTGTGGATGGAAATTGCAGTGTTTGCAGGTTTTAGGCACGGAGCTTCATCCGTGGTCTGGGCAGGGCTGACACATTTCAACATTGGGGACGACCAGGTAGCCTCACCCCACAAATTCTGGGGTCCACAAGTGGCCTCCTGTGGGGTTCCACATGGATGGCAGGGGGTAAGGTTATGGTAAGTGGGCACACGTACCCATTCTCACTCTGTTTAGTGTGTCTTCCTGTACTACTGAGGCTGGAAAGCTAAATACTGCATTTCCCAGACTCCCTTGCTGCTAGGGTTCTTGATTCAAATTAGACTTGGCCGGTTAGATGCGCTTGTGTGTGACTTGCCAGGTGGAGGAAAGGAGGGTGTATCTTCCTGTTGCTTCCAGCACTGTGCTGGCAAGCACACTCAAGGTGGAAGCAAGACTCTGGCTCCTCCCTGATCCAATTTGTGCCCAAAGAGACTTCACTTAATGGCCCTGAGATGCCCCATGTCGTCTGTTCCCAGACAAAGTTCGTTGTTTATTTTTTTAATTTTTTTTTTTTTGCGGTACGTGGGCCTCTCACTGTTGTGACCTCTCCCGTTGCAGAGCACAGGCTCCGGACGCGCAGGCTCAGCGGCCACGGCTCTCGGGCCCAGCCGCTCCGAGGCATGGGGGATCTTCCCGGACCGGGGCACGAACCCGTGTCCCCTGCATCGGCAAGCGGACTCCCAACCACTGCGCCACCAGAGAAGCCCCGCAAAGTTCGTTTTTACATGCTGAACTGCATTTCACCACAGCTCTGCTCTTCCATGACCGACCATTCAGTCATGTTTTCTACTCTATCAGTTTCCCCCTGGTTCACAGAGACCTACTTCCTGAAGCTGCCCATCCACTTGCTCAAATTGGACTGATGTATAGCTGTTGGTCTGGGCAATTATTTCTCCCAGACTAGCTCCACTGTTTCCTACATTCCAAATTGTTCTCTTTCTTGGTTGATTCTTTACATTTCTGACATGCTTCCTAACATGGATTTAAGGGAAGGTAAAATTTATGAATTCTTGCATATCTAAAAATATCATTATTTGTCCTCATAACTAGAATAGCTTGGCTGGATATAAAATTCCAGACGGAAAATTACTTTTTCCTTAGGAAAAAAATTCCACCTAGTAGCATTGAGCACTCCAGCACCCAAATTGTGGTCCCTATATATCATTTCCCTCTAAAGGAATCAGGGCTTTTGGAGAATTGGCTGATTACAGGTTTGGGGTAGGAAATTGTCAAGGTAAGCCTGGGACATCTTGTCATACCAGGAAGTAAGGAAGCTATCAAAGATCATTAGTGTTGAGTAAAAAGCCATAGGGGCCACCTTCAGGAGGCTCCAATTAGCTATAGATGGAACAATTTGGACATTAATAAGAATAGTAACTGCAATGGGTTAAAATGATCCTCAGAAAATCAACTCTTTGAAACCTGTGGAGGATGCTAGAGAACCAAGTTTTTGAAAACTGATAAAGAAAAAGTATCAACTCAGAAACAGAGTAGAACAGTGGTTGCCGGAGCTGGGGGTGGGGGAAATGGGGAGGTGTTAGTCAAAGGGTAAAAACTTCCAGTTATAAGTTCTGGGAATCTAATGTACAGCATGGCGAGTAAACAACACTGTATTGTAGACTTGAAAGTTGCTAAGAGAGTAGATATTAAATGTTCTCATCACAAAAAATAATAGTGGTAATTATGTGAGGTGGCTCATCTGTTAACTAAGCTTATTATGGTAATAATTTTGAAATATGTATGTATATTAAATCATCACACTGTACACCTTAAACTTACACAATGTTATATGTCAATTATATCTCAATAGAGCTGGAAAAAGAATAAAATGCATTAACTTATTTTAAAAAGAAGAAAAAGACTCAAACATTTTTTCTTGTCTTTCCTACACAAACTGTACCTCAAGGTACGAAATAGTTGATGAGGAAAAGCTTCTATTTTGGGAAGTAAACAGCTAATACATGAGAAAGAAGTGATAGACTACAGTCATTTTGAAACCCCTAGTGAATTATCATATCTATGCAATAATCATCAATAGTGCTAATGCCATAACAGGAGAGACATCCAGACACATATGTGTCTCCTGATGGAAGTACACACCACCATCAATGAAGCAGTCTTGTTGGGGGGGGCGACATGAATTTGATTAATTTTCAAAAACGCAGGGTAAAATGTTAATAACATGACACGTCCACACCCAGCAAAGTCCAGACTGTGGGAACCTCTGTAGGACAAAGGACCTAGTCTCCCCAACAAATAAATTCCAGGAGGAAAAAGTAAGATTTGGGGACCCTAAAGATTAAGAGGGACGTAAGAGGTCTTCCCTGGTGGCGCAGTGGTTGAAAATCTGCCTGCTAATGCAGGGGACACGGGTTCGAGCCCTGGTCTGGGAAGATCCCACATGCCGCAGAGCAGCTAGGCCCGTGAGCCACAACTACTGAGCCTGCGCGTCTGGAGACTGTGCTCCGCAACAGTAGAGGCCGCGATAGTGAGAGGCCCGCGCACCGCGATGAAGAGTGGCCCCCCGCTTGCCACAACTAGAGAAAGCCCTTGCACAGAAATGAAGACCCAACACAGCCAAAAATAAATAAGTTAATTAATTTAAAAAAAGAAAAAACAACAACAACAACAGAAAAGAGAGACATAAGAGATAAATCAACAAATTGCAATGTAAGGACCTTATCTGGATCCTGATTCAAACAAACTGTTAAAACACACATACGTTTATGAGACAATGAGCAACACCTGGACACTGAATACTCGATGGTATTGAACAATTTTTGTCAGTAATTTTAGGCATTAATATGGTATTGTGGTTTGTGTTTCTTTAAGAATCCTTACCTTTTAGAGATACACACTCAAATAGTTACAGATGAAATGATAAGATGTCTGGAATTTGCCTCCAAAAAATCAAGGCACTGGAAGACAGGGAGGTCAGCAGGAGCGTAGGTGAAGCAAACTTGGCCATAAGTCAACAATTCTTGAAGGCAGGAGATGGACACAGTGCATTTGGTAGACTATTCTTTCAAGTTTTGTATATATTTGAAATTTTCCGGAGTAAATCTCAAAGTACAAAGAAGAGTAATTTCCCTAAGAAAGTTGCAGGCTTTGCTCCAGGTATGCTAATGAGGAATCTGATGTCAGTTGTATCTCTGTTCTTCTGCAGGTGACTGATTTTTCCTTTCTAGAAGCTTTTAAAATCTCCTCTATATCTGTTGTCCTGGATTTTCATGAGATTACATCTATTAATGGAATTCCATTCATTCTGTGCAGCACTTGGTGGGCCTTTTCATTCTGAAGACCTGGGTCCATGACCTCTAGGAAATTATCATCTGTTATATCTGTTAATTTCTTCAATCACTATTTTCTTTTTTCTTTCCTTCTGGAAAAGTTCGATGTGGAGACTCTTGAATTCATCCTTTGTGTCATGATTTCTGCCTCTTCCTTCTGCTCTATATTCTGAGAGATAAACTTTAACTTCTAATTTTTCTTTTGGGCCATTATTCTTAATTGCCAGGTTTTTTTCTTGTACCCTGATGTTCCTTTTCCCTAATATCCAGTTCTTATTTCATACAGGCAATGTCTTCATGAATCTCTGATATACTATTGGTGGGGGGGAGGGGCTTAAACAACAGAAGTTAATTTTCTCCCAGTTCTGGATCCTAGAATTCCCAGATCAAGGTCCAGCAGGGTTGGTTTCTGATGAGAGCTGTATTAGTCAGCGTTCTCCAGAGAAACAGAATCAACGGGATCTACATATGGGAAGAGATCCTTATAAGGAATTGGCTCACATAATTATGGAGGCTGAGAAGCCCCAAGATATGCAGTTGACATGCTGGAGACCCAGGAGAGCTGATGTTATAGTTCCAGTCTGAGTCCAAAGGCAGAACACCAATGTCCCAGTTCAAAGGGGGAATTCTCCCTTACTCAAACTTATTGTTCTATTCAGGCTGCCAACATATTGTTATATTCAGGCTGTGTTGAGTGACACAACCAACATTTGAACTTGATTCAGACATTAATCTCATCCAGAAACACTCTCTCCGACCAGCCCAGAATAATGTTTGACCATATGTTTGGGCATCTCATGGCTCAGTCAAGTTAACAAGTAAAATTAATTGTAAGAGTGGTGCTTCTGGCTTGTACAGGGCCACCTTCTTGCTGTGCCTTCACATGGCACCGAGGGGAGAGAGATAGAGACAGAGAGAGAGTCAGAGAGAGAAAGACTCTTTGGTGTCTCTTCCTACAAGGACAATAATCTTATTGGACAAGGGCCCCACCCTTATGACCTCATTTAACTTTAATTGCTCCCTTTCTCCAAATACAGCCACACTGGGGAGTTAGGACTTCAACATATGGATTTGGGGAGGACACATACCTTCGATCCATAATGCTGCCTGACAAGTTATCACAATTTTGCAGCTTAAAACTTACCCATTTCTTATCTCAAAGTTCTTTAAGTAAGAAGTATAGGTAGGCTCTGCTGGATTCTCTGCTCAGGGCTTCACAATGCCAAAGTCAAGGTGTTGTCCAGGCTGGGCTGTCACCTGGAGGCTCCTGGGAAGAATATGTTTCTGGGCTCATGCAGGCTGCTGACTGAATTCAGATCCCTGAGGGTGTAGGACTGGAGCATAATTTTCTCTCTGACTGTGGCACAAGAGCTTTCGTCAGCTTCTGGAGAAAGATTCCTGGGCATGTGGTCCCCTCTGTATTCAAGCCAACAAGCACTGTTGAGCTTCAAAGCTCTTTCTTCCTTTTCTGCTACCAGCCAGAGAAAACTCATTGCTTTTAAAGGTCTCGTGTGTTTAGGTCAAGCCCACCCAGTGTTGCAATACAAGGAAATGTCATTACTAGAATGATATCTCTTCCCATTCATAGGTCCCCCCCAACCTCAAAAGGGGGGCAACCATACAAGGGTGAAGGTCACTGGGGGTCATTCTTAGAATTCTGCCTTCCACACTCTCACAGAATTAATCCTACCTGTGGATGACAGAAACGGCCCACACCCATGAAATCCCATCCTGTTTGTGATCTTCCCGGAGACACTAATTTATAAATCCTTAAAGTCCTCTTGTTTCCTGAATTTTCTCTGTTTCTTCCTACACCATTTTTTTCCTGTTTATTTTGGTGGTTTGCTTTCATCTAGCAGGATTCCTTCAAATGTCTAGTGGTCCGTGGCTGGCTCTTCTTGGTTGAGTAATAGATCTGCAGGAATATCTCTCTGCATATCTGAGAATTCCTGGAGATACACATATGTTTCACATGTGGCAAGTTTCCCTTTAGGAAGAGCAGGGGGCAGGGGGCAGCCACTCTGCTGAGGGTCTCCTAAAAATCCAAATGAAGATGGCTTTATTCTAGGGGTCTAACACCCATACGAGGAATGATAGATGTGGCCATTAAAAAAATGACCATGAAATTCTCTGACATTCCTACTACTGAGAATTGGGGTTCTACATCCCTCCCCTTGAAATAGCTTTGACCAATGGAATATGGTAGAAGTGACACAACGTGACTTCTCAGGTGAGGTCCCAAAAGGCCATGCAGCTTCTGCCTTGTGTGTGGAACACGTTGGGATCACTGGTATCCAATCATCCCGAGACTAGCACGCCACACAGGGAGGCCCACCTGGAGGCATGCTAGCCCAAGTCCAGGTGTACGATTCCAGCTGCCAAGTCTCCCCCAGCTGAGGTCTCAGACATCACGAAGCAGAGAAAAGCCAGCCCCACTGTGCCCTTCTGAACTCCTGACCCACAGAATCCATGCATATCATCAAATGGTACTTGTGTTAAACCACTAGGTTTGGGGGTTGTTTCTGACACAGACGCAGTCAACAAAAACAACAGACAGGACAGAGCTTCTGACTCCTCTCCTCCACGACCACCCACGCATCTGCAGCAGGTGCATTCTGGTTGCACAGCGCCCTGTGACCCTCACACATGTAGAAACCTGGTCTCTGCACAGCCACCTCTGAGGGCACCTTCACAAGGGCACATAAGCCCCTGGGATCACACACCACGCCAGCCAGGCTACATGTCCTGGTCAGGGCCCCGTGCCTCCCTGAGAGCTTGAACCTTCCAAATGCAGAAAGTCAGGAAGGTGGGCATCGAATCTCTGTGTAACCTCCACTGTCATTTTGAAAGCTCCCAGACTCCCCTATACTGGTCAGGCCTCGACCTGCTGCAGGCAACGGAAACCCAACTCCAACCAGCTTTAGAGCAAAACGTTATCCCTGTAGGGCTTGGGCAATGGCTCTATCCGGGGACAGGAGGAACAGCATCAGCCTTTCTCTCTGCAAATCCAAGACAGGCTTTCTCCACACGGCAAACGCAGCACCTGTTGGCAACGCAAAACACATCCCACCAACATACCCCCAGAAAGAGAATTTCTTCCCCCCTTCACATTGAAGGGACCAATCTAACTCTTTGGTTGGGTCCTATGCTCTCCCCTGGGCCATCATCAGGGGGTCAGCACACCCAGTGTGGGTGGAATAGGTTGACCCCGAGAAAGACTTATTCCATTAAAGGAGTCCACTATTCTGCCCATCAACTCCAATTCCCGAAAGAGGCACACACCAGAGAACCACACTGCCTGGACTTGAATCATGGCGAATCTTGGGCAGGAGACTTCTGAGTCTCAATTTCCTCATCTGCAAAATGGGACTAACAATAATAGATTTGTTGTATTAAATTGAATTAATTCACATAAAGTGCTCAGAACAGAGCCTAAGATACAGATTCTGTAGACGTGTGAGCGGCTATTATTACCAGCCCTGGGATCTCCCCCTCTCTGAGAAGCGACAGGAAGGGGAAGAGGACAGAAGGGAGAAGAGGCAGCCATCCCCCATACCCAGTCCCTGGAGAAAAGGGTTCTGGGCATCCAGAAAGGTACACTGTCCTAGCTCCCCACCCTCCACACCCCTGCCCAGGTCACCAAGGTCCACCCTAGTCCCCTCATGGCCTTAGATGCAGCAGCTCAGACAGAGGTGCATCTGAACAGAAGTCTTGCAGGGTCCCAGCCTAGCCTCTTGTCTTTGCTTTCCTGGACACTGGGAAAGCGCCCCCCACCCCCATAGCCGGGGGAGGTTCTCACTCAGAAGGGGGCTGGAGTGCAGGGGAATCCAAACTGTGGTTTCCACACTGCAGGTCATGACTCATCATGGGTTGAGCTTTTTTTTTTTTTTTTAATGAAATAGATTAAATATGGTGGGATAAAAAAATGCAGTAAGGGTTAAGTACTGGTTCATGAAAGTGTGTGTGTGTGTGTGTGTGTGTGTGTGTTTGCATGCGCACATGCACTAGGTCACAACTATGTAAAATGTTTTTCTCACTGTGGATTACAAGCCAGTTTTCAAAGCACTGAGTTGGGGGATTAGAATGTTTTAATGGGCTTGAGGACGGAGGCCACTGAACATGCCCACAGTAGGGTGCTCTGCTCAGGGATTCTGCTGAACGAATGAACAGAAAGAAAGGGGACCTCCTATTGGCTCTTTGGAACCGTGGGAGAGGCTGCAGCAGAAAGCACAGGTCACACACAAACAGTGAAGGAGCTGTAATCTGAGAGAGGCCAACCTGGTCTGGGTGGGAATACTTTCTATCCACAGCCACAGAAACACCTTAGCAAAGGCCACGGGTTTAAAAAAAAAAAAACCACCTATTTATATGTTAAAAATAAATAGAGGGACTTCCCTGGCGGCCCAATGGTTGGGACTCCGAGCTTCCACTGCAAGCGCACGGGTTAGCTCCCTGGTCAGGGAGCTGGGATGGCATGCTGCATGTGCTGGGAGAAGGAAGAAAGAAGAAAGGGGAGGGGAGGAAGGAAAGAAAGAAAGAAAGAGAGGGAGAGAGAGAGGGAGGGAGGGAGAGAGGGAGGGAGGGAGGAAGGGAGGAAGAAAGAAAGAGAGAAAGAAAGAAGAAATAGAGGGATGCAAGCCATTCACTTCTCTGTAAAATGAAGAACCGAGACTCAACTGAATGCTGACGTGCCGTGTTGAGGTGGCCACGGACCGCTAGCACTCTCTCACTGCGCTGGGAACGTACAGTGGCGGGCTGGAGTTAGCCGTACTCGGTGGCAATTTAGCTATATCTCCCAATTTAAATATGCATGCCCTTTGACCCAGCAACAGCACTTCTAGGGCTTTACCTCATATAAACAGGTACATTAAAAATCTACATAACTGCACGGCTACGTGTACAAGAATCTATGTTGAAGCACTGTTTGCAACAGTGAGAAGTTGGAAACAACCAAATAGCCATTTATGGGGAAGTTACATAGATGGCGGTATAGTCACAGAATGAAAATACCATGATGGAGCAGTTAAAATGAGTGAGGTAGCTCTGTCAGGTAAGGAAGAATGTCACATGGTTAAATGATAAACGTTGTAAGAGAGCATGTAAAGCATGTCCCTAGTTTTACAACATTTCCACGTACAGAGAAGAAATGTGCTCCCACACCTCCTGGAGCAAGCATGGCACCTGATGGCTGGATGCAGTGTGACTCTTTAGGAAATGAAAAGTGTGTACTTAACACATTTTTGCACTGTTGGAATATTTACAACTAGCGTGAATTTTATAATCAGCAAAAAATTAAATAATGAACAAGGATCATAAAGCTTTATTTAATAAATATAACCAAAAAATTCAAAATACTTTATTCCATATGTAGCCAATTAGGAAAAGAAAAAAGTTAGAAGGAAGTGTTTGAAGAGATTACGTGAAAGGGTCAGGAGAAAGGGAGGATGGGGAAATTCAAGCAATAAAGGTTAAGTGGAGACCAGAGGGCGTTCAGGGCCTCATGACTCTCAAAGCACCAGCTTTCAGGGGTCACATCTCAAGGGGCCCTGGGGGCTTCCTTCCCTCCTTGGCAATGACGGGAGATGCTAGACTGACATCTGTGGAATTAATCAGGACTCCAGAAATTTGGAAATACTCTCAAAACCAGGGAGGCTGTCTACTTTTTTTCTATGACCATCAGAATTGCATTATTTCCCCTCTAAAATAAAGTATCTGGCTGGATAACTGTGAGCTCTATCAGGGAATGACTTCAGTTTTCTGAATAGACTTTAAGATCCTCAAAGCCATCCATTTTAAACTAGGTCTTAATGCCCATCCACCACTGAAATACTGGCTTCTGTTCTGATGCCTCCAAATCACACGTGAAAAGAGAATTTACTTCATAGTTCATATTTTTCAAATCTGTGGGGAAAGGATGGGAGGGTCAGATCTGGTCGTGGGGACACCATGTGGTGAGAAGTCAATAATTCAGTTCAAAGGAAGGTGTCTGGGGCCCCGGGGGGCGGGAGGGTGGTGGTGGTGCTCTGCCCTGGCACAGAGCAGGTGAGCCTGGATAAACCCATGTGGCTTTGGGGCCTCAGAACAGGGGTCTGGACCACCAGGAAGGGGACCTGGCTAAAACAATCCTCCACACGTCAATGTCCTGATAGAGGTGTGCATATTACAAGAAGCAGGGGGCAGTGTGCGGGCCCACTGGGGACTCCTGGGAAGACACAGTGGACACAGGTGGCAGGGGCCAAAGCTCTCTTGGGTTGACTCCTCACAGGCCAATTCTAGTTTCTAAGAAGAGAAACTTCTAAAGATCGTTTGCAGGAACAAGGTGGGCCTGACGCCTTGCAGGGCCTCCCTGAGGAGCGGCAACAACACGGAATCCAATCACAAAGCTCGTTTGTCCACTCTTTATTAAAGCTAGGTCCTCCTGCTGACAGCTGTGGGGCGGGGCAGCTTGGGCTCAGGAGGAGCACCGAAGGTGGGTAACTCAGGGCTGTGCCAGGCGGGACGGGCGCAGACCGGCCCTCGGTCCCACGGGGCTGGCGCAGCTTGCCCTGGGCCCTTCCTGAGGCTCCTTCTCGCAGCTGGGAGAGAGCGCCCAGGGACAGGCGGCACCGCCCAGCGCTGCCGGCGCCTCTGCGGGAACCCCTGTCCTCCTCAGCACCCCGCCCACCCCCGCCCTCACCCAGCCAGGCCCATTCTTGCCACCACCGTCTAGGGCCCCTTCCCGCCCGCCCCGGCCTCTAGCGCCCGGGTGCTGGCTCTCAGGCCCCAGGGCCATGTCTATGCTACAACAGAAGGAACTCGGTCTAAAAGGGAATGCGGCTGCTTCAAAATTTCAGTTTTCTGGCCCCATTCACACTGGCCCCCAAAAGCATTAAAGGGGCCGATGTCTTGCAGGTGACCTGGTGGCTCGAAAGAGCCCAGCCCGGAAGGTGCGGCGCTGGCCGGCTGCGGGCCTTGCATAGCTGGACAGTTGGCCAGTCACTGAGCCACGGGCTCAGGTCCGAACCCCCAGAGGTGTACCACCGTCGTGGAGACAGCCCGGCCCACGGTGCCTCCACTCACTGCCCACTCTGTGAGATGGGAGCCTAACCAGAAACACCACTTGCTCCTAGTGTAGAACAATGACAGAAGCAGAGTTAAACGGACCCGAGGCGGTCATAAGGCCCTGATCCTGGGAGGTAAGAAACAACCCTACTACCAACCTCTGTCACTTTACACTCGTCTATTAAATCTAAATGAGCGGCAGGCTCACAAGAGCAGGGCCCCGTGTGTCCACCCACTCAGGGAGAGGTGGCAGCCGGGGAGCCAACGGCTGGGGTCCCTGGCTGCTGGGCTCCCAGAGGATCTCCGAGTATGCCGCCTCCAGCGTTCCCAGGCAAGAGTACCAAAGGACTCAGAGGGGAGGCTGAAATTAACACCCACACGGCCGGGCTGCTCTCGGTGCTCAAGTGGGGTGAAGACAGCAAGCGACTCTGGGGAGTAAGGCTTCAAACTCCCTGGGGACCCTGCGAACACCTGCAACCCATCTGCCTGGGGCCACAATTTGGTTTCCGGCTTTTTCTCCTCCTCCCAGATTCTTCGGGCCACACAAGCCATGGAAATAAATATCCACAGTCGACAGAATAAAAGCTTTCCCAGGTGCATCTCCACTTCACCCCCGACCCCGGATTAGGGAGGAACACCGTCCTTTGAAAACCCACGAGGCTTCCCCTCGCCACGCACACCGTCCTCAAAACTTTCTGGACATACTCGAATGCCCGGAAGGCCCCTGAAGTCTCCCGCTGAGGAACTGGAAGAAGTCATCAGCCAAACCCCCTGGAGTAGCCATACGCTCTGCCCTCGACCACCCCACCCTCCCTTGATGCAAGGGCTTCCCCTCCCTCGCTGTAAAACCCAGTTACTAACTCACAAGCCACCTGTCCCCCGGGCCACCCATATCGGAATCCGAGTAAAATAAATAACACCTCGCCTGCCATCCCTACCGCTTGGCCTCACCGCATCGATCCAGTGATGTCGCAGTCTCTTGCCGGGGTGGCCGCCCCCTTTCCCCATCTGCTCCGCGCGCAGCTCTCCTCTCCCCCTGCGCCCCCCGTACGGCCATCTGAGCTCGGCGGCCGGTTCTCTGGGGCCGGACAGGAGGGAAGCCCGAGGCCGGGGGGCGGTGCACCAGGGCTGAGGGGAAGGCACCGCACCAGGACTAGGACCCTCAGCCCCCTGAGGCCAGAAGAGCAAGGGGCCGGCGCGCAACGGCCAGCGCTCGAGCCGCAAGGTGCCGGTGGCCTAGCGGGCTGCGCCTCCGTCGGCCTGGGGCCCTCACATGATGCTCTCCTCGTAGGCGCCCGAGGGCCCCGCGAAAGCGGCCGTCGGCTCGGAGCCGAAGCTCGTTCCGCCTGCGAACTCCAGCAGGGTGCTGCCGCGCTCCCCGGACCCGGTCCCTGCGCCCGCGCTCGGCGGCCCCTTAGCGGGTGCCTCGGCCTTGGGCGCGGGGGCAGCCCGTGTGCGTGCGCTGGTGTGTCACGAGCACCGAGCGCTGCGAAAACCGCTTGCCGCACTCGGGGCACGGGAAGGGCCGTTCGCCCGTGTGGCCGCGCCGGTGCTTGGCCAGGTTGGAGCGCTGCGCGAAGCCGCGGCCGCAGTCGGTGCAGCGGAAGGGCTTCTCGCCCGTGTGCGTGCGCCGGTGCCGCTTGAAGTCCGAGCTGTGGCCGAAGCCCTTGCCGCAGTCGGGACAGCGGTGTGGCTTCTCCTCGGCGTGCGCCCACTGGTGTCGCGTCAGCGCCGCGCTCTGCCCGAAGCGGCGGCCGCACTCGCCGCACGCGTAGGGCCGCTCGCCCGTGTGCGCGCGCCCGTGCGCCGTCAGGTGGATTTTATGAGCCAGCCCTGGAAGTGGCATCTGTCACTTCCACGCACGTTCAGGCAGGGGGCGCCCGTCGGTCGACAGCCGCTCCGCGAAGTCCGGGAGGCCCAGGATCGGAAAGCCATCCGGGTGAAGCCAAGACTTGGGGTGCACGGGGAAGTGGAAGCCGAGCGGGTAAAAAAGCTGGAAGTCGGCGCGGAGGCGGAAGGCCTGGCCGCAGTCGGGGCAGCAGTGAGGCCGGTCGGCCGTGTGCACGGCCTGGTGCCGCGCGAGCGCCGAGCTCTGGCTGAAGCTGCGGCCGCAGTGCGGGCAGGGGTAGGGCCGTTCTCCGGTGTGCGTGCGCTGGTGCGTGACCAGGTAGGAGCGGCGCCCGAAGCCCGCGCCGCAGAAGGCGCAGCGGTAGGGCCGCTCGCCCGTGTGGATGCGCCGGTGCGTGACCAGGTGCGACTTGTACACGAAGCGCTTGCCGCAGTCCGGACACGGGAAGGGCTTCTCGCCAGTGTGGGTGCGCTGATGGATGGCCAGGTGCGAGCGGTACACGAAGCCCTTGCCGCACTCATCGCAGCCGAAGGGCTTGACGGCCGCGTGGTAGCGCTGGTGCTTGGCCAGCCGGGACCGGTGCGGGAACACTTTACCGCACACGTCACACGTCGTCTCCGGCCGCCCGGCTGGAGCGGCCACCGCGGCCGGGAACGCCCAGGGCGCCAGCAGGCTCGCGCCCGGCTCCCGGCCCTGCAGAAAGGGCTTCGCCTCGGACCCCTCGGCCAGGACCCCAAGGCCACCGGGGTCAAGGCCCCACCCCTCTGGAGTCTGCGCCGAATCCGAGTCGTCGGGGCCCCAGGTCCCAGGCACGTCCCCCACGCCGTAGGCCGCGGACCACAGCCCTGGGGGCTCGTTCTCCTCCTCGGCCACCTCTGCCAGGAAGTCCTCGTCGTCGTCCTCCTCATGGTCCTCTATGTCGTCAGTCCAGAACCAGGCCCCTGAAGGCGACAAGGGAAGGCCAGGAGAGAAAGGTGAGAAGAGGCCGTGACAGAAACCGCTTACAGACTCCTGCTCCTGTAAGGAGCGATTTCTGCGGGACCCCAGGCTCTCGGAGCTCGGAGCCCGGAGCCCGGGGTCAGGGCGCCTCTGTTCCATGGGAGTGAGAGATGGTGCAGGCCTCTTCCCTGAGTGAGGAGGAACTGTGCAGACAGGAGAAATGGACACGCGGGTGTCCCTCCTAGGAAGGCTGGGGTTCCCTCACCTCGTGGACTCTCCTCAAATGGCCTCAACTAATCCCTTTTCCAGACCTCCAGCTCCCTTCAGGGCTTGCCACCCTGCTGAGAATAGATGGACACCTACGAATTGGGTGACCTTGCCTGTGGGTTCCTGTGAGACCAGGTGTCAAGCCCAAAACAGGGGTCCAGGGCCCAGAAAAGTAGACGGAGATGCCAGGTCTGTTCTCCCCAAAGCCCCTTGTCTCCTGGAGAACTCCTCCTCCCCCCCCCCCACCCCCAC